>NC_140593.1:1138726868-1139160577 GCF_964204655.1 Triturus cristatus | reverse complement strand
ACCAAGGGGCAGCCGAGGGACGTCTGTTCTGAGTGGCTACCTGCAGAGGGGCAACCTGATTAACAGCATTCGCGATCCAGTCGGTAAACTGCGCAGCTGCTATGTCATTGTCAGTGTCCAGGGTAGGGGGAGGAGTACCTAAAGTCTCAAGAAGGGAAGAGTGTGTAACTTTACTCCATCTCTTGAACATAATTTTAGCTGGTCTCTGTGGACCTCCTCCAGGTCTGACCTTAACTCCAACACTAAAAAGCACCGCCCGATGGTCGGTCCACGGAATAACTTCAGTTCCTAGATATAAAAGATCAGGATGGCTGGAAAAAAGACCATCCAACGTATGTCCCCCAATATGGGTCGGGTCGGAGACCAACTGCCTAAGACCATATCCCTCCATACTATCCACCAGTCTAGCAGTGTCTGAGAGATTCTTAGCCTCCAAATGAAAATTGAAGTCCCCAAGAATAATGTACGACCCAAACTTAGTACAGGACTCCAAATGTTTTTGGAGGGCCCCCAAGAAAATGACCCTTGGTCCAGGTGGTCTGTAGACTAATAGCCCATGGGAAACGGTAGTATCTTTGGAGAAGATACTAAATTGTAGTGCTTCCGCGTCCAGGTTTTCAACCACCTCCACCTGTAACTTCAGGTGATCCCTATAGATGATAGCTAGACCACCCCCTCTGCCATCCTTCCTATCCTGGCAATGTAGTGCATAGCCTGGGGGTATGGCCGAGTTCCAATCCGGGCAGGAGGCCACATTGGTCCACGTTTCTGTGATAAACACCAGGTCAGGGAAGAGAGCCGTTAGCAATAGTTCCAATTCTACCTGATGTTTAACCACAGAGCGTGTGTTTAGGAGAATCCCTAGCAGGTGATTATCTGGTTGTGCCTGTGAGGTGAGATTAAACACTCGGCTCTGTGTGACATGCGGTGCAGTCTCCGCTCCACCCTTGTTAAATCCCTGGTCGTATCTGGGCACGAATATAGCTCTCCTCCATCAGTATTGGCCTCTCTAGCCATCAGGTACTGACAGCCCGGACAGCGATAGTTGCCCATGTCCCCAGACCCATGAAAGGGAGTGCATTGGGGAGTACTTCTCACCCGTAACATCATCAACCTCTCCCTGGTATAGTACAGTGGATACTTAGCGATCAAAGGCACAGCGTCTGGCGCGATCCTGGCGCGGACGGGCGCAGACGGGCTTGCCTTTGGCGCGCCCGCTGCGCGCGCCCGCTGCGCGCGCGCCAGCGTGAGCTATATAGTCCGTGGAAGCGCGAAAAACTAGACCGCTGGTCTCGCAGGAAGTAGGTGGGCGGGCCCGCTCGCACGGACGGGCACCACGCACCAAAAGGAAAGTAGAGCCGGGAGAGGTGCTCCCGCTATGATGGGCAGAACACACAGAGGTAAAATACTTTTTAAAACTTGCAACTGCTGGCAGAGTCACATAAATCAATTCAAAAATTAAAATGGTCACACAGTAATGGCTAAAAACTGGAGCCCACTCGCAGCCCGACCCCAAACTCCAAATAGCTCTCAGCTGTACTGACACACCCTTTCAGAGCTGCACCCACACTACTAATCATGACCCTATTATATCAACCCAGCCCAGAAGAACAATCCCACCAAGAGCAAAACCCTGACAGGTCTACTTAAATCTTGTCAATCCAAGTCTCCACAAGCTCTCATAATGTTGTCAGGTGACTTCAACATGAACTTATTGCAAGTCTCAGATGTCAAACCCCTCACCCAAATCCTGGAAAATAATCAGAAACCAGGCCAGACGCACCCCCCTGGCATATCTGCCCCCAAAGCCCTGGGCTTTTGCACATTTAATAGGCACAGCTCATTGGACCAACCAGCAGTCTTCACCAGAGCGACAGGGCATATTCCACTTTAGACTATACTCTGGCAGATCCCGACTCATTCGTGGGAATCGCACACTTTTCCATAAAAGTGAAGCCAGGCAGTGATCATTTCGCCCAAACACTTACACTAACTTCACCCCAGGCCCCAGAAGCAAAAGACCTGTCCTCAGCCCCCCCCCCCCCCAAGCTGTTCAACATGAGGCGCCTCATATGGAAGGACACAATGATCGGGAGCATTATGGACTTCATTACCACCCGCCCTAAATCAGCCCCGCTAAGTGGCAATGCCAGCAGCTGGTCCATTCAGGCATGTGTGGATAAAATGTCTCATGGGGGGTGCTGGCGAACCTACTGGCGGCAATCATTGACCTCTACTCCAACACTTGGGACAAATCAAGACAAGAGACGGTTGAAGAACCACTCAAAAAATGGACACCAACATCGGCCTAAAACAGGGGTGCGTATTGGCATTCTGCCTATTCAAGTTCTACAAGGCCAAATTTGATAGCCATCTGGCCCAGGGTGTCGAGCCATCCTCCCAGGCTGGGTAGGGAACAAATTAGAAGTCTGCAATGCGCAGATGATACCTTTCTACTCAGCAAAACATCAATTGGCCTGCGGCGGTTGATAGACCAATTATTGCGATACACCACCAACCTGCGGCTGCGCCTCAACTTCAGCAAAAGCAAAGTACTTTGCTTCACGAGTCTAGGCAACAACAGGCAGCCTAAATTCATCCAGTGGGCCATTGGCAATGCCCCAGAAGTAGCAAAACTCTACAAGCACCTTGGAGTTCATCTAGACTCACACTTACCTTACACAATGCACCTTCAATCGAAACGAGCCCAAGCTAACAACCTGCTGTTCACATTTACAACCGTACAAAGAAAGACACAAAACACCTCGACACATTATCTCCTCCAAGTGGTAGGTGCTAAATTCATGCCTTCAATATCCCATGGCTCAGAACTGCTCCAAGGGAAAGATGAGGCAACCTTATAAACCCTACATTGAAGCCTCTTCAATAAACTTTTTGTGATTGCCCAGCATGCCTTGCAAGCCCAAATCAGGCTTGAGTTCAGTCTGCACAACCAGTGCCCAGTCAGGAGCGGAGCCTTGGTAAAAGCTTGCTGGAGGACGAGGGTGGCTGAAGCCAACTCGCTCTCACATCAGTGCTGGCCGGAAACAGAATGGCGGGACCATGAAAAGGAATCCGTGTTCCATGCATTACAGCTGTCAAGCTCAGCTCTACAGTTAGAAGCTTGCACACCCCTATGGAAGACATCACAGACAGGGCTGCACTAGCGAGCAAACAGCCCGCGTGGGCGGTCATGCCATCGTACGCAGCATGAGGTCCCCAGCCCTACTGGGCTTCCCATTTCTCTGAGGCCAAGACCCATGTTCTGATGGTAACCCATCTCGGTGTCTTTCCAATGACACACTGGAAGCAGTCTTGGCCCACCACTCAGTGGTCTCTTTGCGGTTGTACCAATAAAACGCTGCTTCGTTTACTGTGTGTCTGCAAGGCCAGGCTAACCCACAGGCCAAAACGTGACCACACCATCCCACCTACGCTAGGAGTGACCACACCTCACCTGTGCTAGGAACAACAACTTCCAAGTCCCTCTTTAAGATCTTTGCAGTCCAGGTCATTCCACCCAGCTGTTCTAGTCTTACTAAGAGGGGACCTGGTGCAACTATCATGCAAGGCTGTGAGGTTCCTCAACCTCACCCTAAAGAGCTGGAAGTGCAGAGCACCGGACTTGACTCGCTCCTCCCACCTGATCTTCGAGCCCAGGGTCGCTTCAGTACCATCGACACCGCACTCCGGCCACCTTTAAGGAGCTGTAAGGGGACAGCACTTCACTCTCGTGGTCCTGCTCTTATACTTACATCCTTATACCCCTACCTGGACTGGCTGGCGCTCCAACAGCCGAGCTCCCAGGAGAGGGTCGCTTCAGTACCATCGACACCGCACTCCGGCCACCTTTAAGAAGCTGTAAGAGCGCAGCACTTCACTCCCTAGGTCCTGCTCTTATACGTACATCCTTATACCCCTACCTGGACTGGCTAGCGTGCTAACAGCTGAATGTCGCTTCAGTACCTTCGACACCGCACTCCGGCCACCTTTAGGAAGGTGAAAGCGCACACTCCCTAGGTCCTGCTGTTCTACTTACATTCTTACTCTCCCACTTGGACTGGCGGGGGCCACTCCATTAATGCACAAAGCACTATGCACTTTATCCTTCGGGTTCTAGTCCTCTATTGAGGAACGAATGAGGTTCATAACTCGTTTGCCTATACATGTAATTTGGTCTTTTATATACTTGTATCCTTCATTGATTGCTTGACCATGTATATCGGAAATGTTTTAATTAATCTATCAATAAAGATTTACTTGCTTTGATAACTGGTGCAAACAGCTCCATGGTGGTAATGTCAAACAGAAATATACTTAAAGCTCTAAAAACACAAAATGCAAATCCCTTCCACGGCAGAACACCAAACACAACATCCTTAAAGCTGTAACACTTAGTGAAATTATCGCCATGGTGGTAATACCACACACACAACCTTCAAGCTGCAATACTTATTGCAACCACCTCTGTGGTGCTCATATCAAAGCAAGAACCCTTATAATCTCTGCACTAAATGAAACCCTCTTCCAAGTGGGTAGCACTGAGTAACAAGCACCCCTACAGCTCAGTCAATCAATCAATCAATCAATCAATCAATCAATCAATCAATCAATCAATCATAGCATTTATAAAGTGCACTACATACCCGTGAGGGTCTCAAGGCGCTACGGGGAGGGGGGAATGCTGCTACTGTTCGAAGAGCCAGGTCTTGAGGAGTCTTCTGAAGGTCAGTAGGTCTGCCGTAGGAGGATGGGGAGAGTGTTCCATGTCTTGGCAGTGAGGTGGGAGAATGATCTGCCGCCGGCGGTCACTCTTCGGATGCGGGGTACAGTGGCGAGGGCGCGGTCTGCGGAGCGGAGCTGGCAGGTGGGGGTGTAAAAGCTGAGTCGGCTGTTGAGGTACGCTGGTCCGGTGTTGTGGAGTGCCTTGTATGCGTGGGTGAGGAGCTTGAAGGTGATCCTCTTGTTGACAGGGAGCCATTGCAGGTCTCTTAGGTGTGGTGTGATGTGGCTGCGGCAAGGGATGTCGAGGATCAGGCATGCGGAGGCGTTCTGGATGCGTTGGAGCCGTTTCAGGAGTTTGGCCGAGGCTCCTGCGTAGAGGGCGTTTCCCTAGTCCAGTCTGCTGCTGACGAGGGCCTGGGTGACCGTCCTTCTTGTTTCGGTGGGGATCCACCTGTAGATCCTGCGGAACATGCAGAGGGTGTTGAAGCAGGAGGAGGAGACGGCGTTGACCTGCTTCGTCATGGAGAGGGACGAGTCGAGGATGACCCCTAGGTTACGTGCGTGGTTGGTGGGTGTTGGAGCTGTTCCTAGTTCAGTCGTCCACCAGGACTTGTCCCAGGCCGAGGGGGTGGATCCGAGGAGGAGGACCTCTGTCTTGTCCGAGTTCAGCTTCAGTCGGCTGTTCCTCATCCAATCGGCGACGGCCTTCATTCCTTCGGGGAGGTTGGTTTTGGTGGTGTGGGGGTCTTCAGTGAGGGAGAGGATCAGCTGGGTGTCATCGGCGTAGGAGATGATGGTGAGGTCGTGCAGTCGGGCGACGTGGGTGAGCGGTGCCATGTAGATGTTGAACAGCGTTGGGCTGAGGGATGAGCCCTGGGGTACGCCACAGATGATCTCAGTGGCTTCGGAGCGGAAGGGGGGAGGTGGATGCTCTGTGTTCTGCCGGAGAGGAAGGAGGTGATTCAGTCCAGGGCCTTCTCTTGGATTCCGGCACCGTAGAGGCGCGTTCGTAGTGTACGGTGGCAGACCGTGTCGAAGGCGGCTGACAGGTCCAGGAGGATGAGTGCTGCGGTTTCTCCGTTGTCTATCAGGATCCTGATGTCATCAGTGGCGGCGATGAGGGTGGTTTCGGTGCTGTGGTTGCTGCGGAATCTGGACTGGGAAGGGTCTAGGATGCTGTTCTCCTTGAGGAAGCTGGTCAGTTGTTTGTTGACGGTCTTCTCGATGACCTTCGCCGGGAACGGGAGCAGGGAGATGGGACGGAAGTTCTTGAGGTCCTTGGGGTCCGCCTTGGGTTTCTTGAGAAAGGCGTTGAGCTCGGCGTGTTTCCAGCTCTCTGGGAAGGTCGCTTTCATGAAGGAGAAGTTGATGGCTTTCCGGAGATGGGGTGCGATGGTGGTGCTGGCTTTGTTGAAGGTGTGGTGTGGGCAGGGGTCTGACGGGGATTCGGAGTGGACGGTGTTCATGATCTTGATGGTGTCGTCGTCGTTGATGTTGGTCCAGGAGAGCAGGCGGTTGGTGCGGATGGTGGTCATGGGGGCGGGGGTCTCAGTGGTTGCTGGGGTGGTCGTGGCGTTGAAGCAGTCGTGGATGTCTGTGATCTTGCAGTCGAAGAAGGTGGCCAGCGAGTCGCACAGGTCTTGCGACGGTGGGATGTCGTCGGTGTTGGAGCTGGGGTTGGAGAGTTCCTTCACGATGTTAAAAGGCTCTTTGCTGTTTGAAGGAGGCCCTTTTGGCGGATCTGATGAGGTGGTGGTGTCTGCGGGTGGCGTTCTTGTGGGCTGCGTAGCTTTCTGGTGTTCGTTCACAGATCCAGTTATTCTCCAGCTTTCGGCAGGTTTGCTTGCAGGTCTGAAGGTCTTCGGTGAACAAGCTGGCTTTCTTGCTGGTGTGGCTGTTCGGGGGCTTCTTGAGCGGGGCGAGGGGGTTGGCATAGTGGCATAACGTAAATGATGGGACCCCTCCATAATGTGAAGCAGGGCCCCTGAGTCTCCATATCTCGCAGATAGTCATTGGCGTTGGGTGAATGGAGGCCCCCTGATGGGTTAGGGGGGCCCTGAAAGGCTGGGTCCCCCAGTGCAGCCGGGTCTGCAGGGACCTGCATTACTTCACTGCTAAAGCTCCAATACTACGCGGAAACACATCTACTGTAGCAATGTGACAGACAAACATCCTTAAAACTCCAGCAGTAAATACAAACATACTTAAACCCACTTCAAGGGGGTAGCACGAACCACAAACATTAATACATCTCCAGAACTAATACAAACACCTCCAAGCTAGTCACATCAAACACAAACACCCTTGCAGCTACATTACTTGGGGCATGCACCTCAATAGTTGTGATATGACACACAAACATCCTAAGAGGTCCTGTACTTAATGCATTCACTGCCAGGGTCTCAGAACTAAACAGACACATCATTAAACCTCTCTCACTAAACCTAACATCCGTAGACATCCAACACTAAATGCAACCACCTTCCATGGGGATAGGACCAACCAGAAACATCCTTAAAGTTCCAGTACTTAATGCACATGCTGCCGAGGTTTCGCTTCTAAATACACACATCCTTAAAGCTCCCTCACTAAATCTAAACATTCTTTGAGCCCAAACACTAAATGCAAACTCCTTCCATGGTGATAAGATCAACCACAAACATCCTTACAGTTCAAGTACTTAATGCATATTGCTGCTAGAGTCTAAGAGCCATATGTATGAAAGCATTTTCATTTCTTAATGGTACGATTCGCAAATTCAGGCCATTAGGAAATGCAAAACGCCAAATCAGCACGTAGAAAAGGTTGCTAACCAGTAGAAATTGCATTTTGGAAATCACTAAATAGGAAATCACAAATAGGGATTTCCAAATAGAGATTTGCTAACATCACGTTCAAAGATTTCCTAATTGCGAAAAGTGGCAAAATGGCAATTTAGGAATACAATTACCATCGACTCACATCAGGTGGTAACTAGGTGCAAACTATTAAAAGGCACCCAAAAGCATCAGGCTCTTTCAGAATGGCGACCCTGTATGTTTTTTACGAGGAGGATGAGGATGTTGGCTAGCAGGCAGAGAAGGAGGAGGAGACGGGGGAGGATATTTAGGATGAGGGTCACCCTGTTTGAACAGACAGAGGAGGAGATATATGAAAAGTACAGACTCAGTAGATGAGGTAATCATAGGATTAATTGGAGAGTTAAACCTCAGTTTCAGACCCCAAAACACTGAAGCAATGTAATCCCACCTCATATGCGTGTGTTGCCTGCACCTCCTGGCTTCTGCCAGTTACCAGGGGGTCTTGGCAGTGGCGGGGGAGTGTTACACAGTGCTTCTTGACTGTCTTGGTGGGACACATACTGCAATATGCCTCCCCTCAGCAAATTAATTCATATATTGGAACAGGAAAGCTCACACTCACTCAATGTGAAGGCAGCCTGTGATGCCTCCTGTCACATAATACACCTCGTGAGCCGATTCCCAGGCAACACCCACGACTACTTCATGTTCTGCCACAGTAGTATACAAAACCAAGTCTCACAGGGTGAATTTGCGGATGGTTTCTTGCTTGGTAAGAGTATCATTGACTCCATAAGTACAGTGGGCAAAACTGTTTGTGTGATGTGACCTAATGGTTGTCCTTCTCATGCCCTTAAGGTGGCAGTGCATATGCCTTGCACCCCTAGATACTCACACCATACCGGACTCCTAGGACAGGAAGTGAGAGACATTTCAACAGGGCACACAAGACAATGCGCTCCATCATCGAGAGGACCTTTGGGATACTGAAGTCCAGGTTCAGCTGCCTCCACAAGACTGACGGAGCACTAACGGACAGACCTGAGTCGTGCTGTGAGGTTATCGCCACATGTGCTAAACTACACAATATCGCAATGAGGAAGGGTCTGCACAACATCACCAGTGAGGACGAATCTGACTCAGATGATGACTTACCACCATTACAGGTGCAGCAGGATGGGACACGTGCAGCAGAGGGTCGTGCATGATGCACAGAGATCACCAACAACTAGTTTTGAGGTAAGAGTGATTGCAACATCCAAAAAATGGTCATCACACAAGATGGTAATGCATGGTGCATAACTGAAAGTTCACCTTTTATTCAAGTTGTTACAATACTGTATCTCTCCTAAAGCAACTGTATCCAATGCGGATTTAACATTGTATCAGCTAGGCAACAAAATATGCCATTACAAAAAACAGACAGTGGGCTCATAAGTCGGAGTGTTTCAAGTAGTTACTTTTTCCGGCCTCTGAGGTTGGTGCCTCGTCAGTAACACTGGGAGTGGGGGCATGTGAGACACAGAAGTGTTCCAGCATGTATGACTAATGCAGCACACCTCCTGTATAGATGTGGCACTGATGCTAGAGCCGTCTTGACTGTCAGGTGGCAGCAGCATGCTGGGGCCAGACAGGTTGTGGGTCTCAAGGGCTGTGATCACTAGAACTAGCCCACATGCAGCATCCTGACAGCAGAGCCCCATGTCATTCTGTATGCTGACAGTTCGCCTTGCAAGAGTTGTGTTGGCTACTGCCAATCAATTGATGGAACGGATGATGGCATCAAAGCGTGCCAGGTACTGCCTGCGTCTCTGTACATGTTGCTCCTTCTCCATAGCAGCAATCCAACGGTCCTGCCCCTTCTGCAAATACTACTTCGATCTGGATATGTTTAGCAGATGCCTATTTACAGTCTTCATGTGTTTGGTTTGCAGACGCTGTACAGAGATGATGGACTTCTCCAGGCCCCCAAACACAAGAGAACTGTCTGCTATGTCATCTCACGTATGCTCATTGTGGACTGTTGTGGTTGGCCCCTACCATGTCTGTGTGTCCTGTAAACAGATATGTTGATGCCCCTGCTTTGGGTTTGTCCCCCGTGTGCTGACGTGTGTGTCAGTAGCTTCTCCAGCCTCAAAAGTGTTTCAGACATATCTTGGGTGTGATCTGCGGACATGCATGTATATAGTTAGTGTAAATAAAAGGTTAATGTCCTTTCACGATATTGTTGTAACAGTGCTTTATGTGTGTGATAAGTTGGTGATGGACAGGTCTGTGAAGTGTAGTCTTATGGTGCACTACAACCCATGATGCATTGCCAAGGAGGTGCAAGCATCTCAATTGAGTCAGATTTTCTGTGATGTTTTAACTGAGGAATTACCAACATTACGTTAAGTTAGTAAAGGGGAGATGACCTACCCTAGCTTGTGCCTGCAGCATTAGAGGTGTCAATGTCCGACACTCCCACCACGCTTTCCGGTTCCAGTGTCCCCTCGATGAGTGTTTTCAAGGGAGCAGGAGGGGATGTTCTGATGGTCCACCATCTGTGCCACGACCCTCTGCCAACCTGCTGGCCACCGTCTCCTTGGTGCAGGATCTCAGGTCATAGCACTGTTTGCAGATCTCTAGGATGGTATTCTGTGTTACGCCAAGCAAATTCACCTTCTCCAAGATGCTGTTCCATATGTTGGTCTTCTGGCTCTCAGGAATAGTGAGAAAGGCCTTTCTGAATTGCTGGTCCATAATGTGGGCCACATATTCCTCTGTTAGGCGCTCCAGCTCCTTTTCGGAGAACTTTGCCTTCCGCTTCCTGCTCCCAAATTCCTTGTCCCCATCTTCAGTGGTGCAGGACAGTCAAAGGTATTCCCTTGCCAGTAGTCAGACCGGTGCACTCCTCTCTTCCAGCACCTTCCTAGGCTTCTAGGTAGTGGCCACACCGTGTATTTGTAAACTTCCTGGTCTGACATCATCATTCTGCATCCAGAATACGACTTTTCCTCATTTGTGATTTCCTAATAAGAAATTGCAATTTTGCAATTTCCAAAATTACGATTTCCTAATTGTGAATGCAAACCCGTAGGAATCACTGTTAGTGGAATCCACTGTTACGTACATCTCATTTTGCCACTACTTAACAGCGATTTCTATGGATTCACTATTTGAAAATCGTAAATCCTGAGTTTTGTACACCTGGCTCCTAATCCTTCGAGCACCAGCACCGAACTCACCCCCTTCTATGGTGGTAGCACCAATCACAAAAATTCCTAAAGCCTCAGTAGTAAAGGCAAACATCTACAAGGTGGTATCACCAAATACAACAATCTTTTTTTTTACTAAACCGTATTAAATCTTAGTTTTATATAAACACTGAAAAAGTGAATCCTATTGCATTGTGATATTATGCAGCAGTACATAATTTACCATTTACAGTGGCGTTGCTCTTCTCAAGGTTCAAGTGGGGGCATTGGGATCTATTAGATAACGTTCTAGTCATATCTTTGGTAACTTTCGACGGGAAAGGGCAGTGCGTATGACATGTGTAAATCGGATGCGCATATGTGTCTGGTTGCCAACACATCAACTTTCATAGATACAATCCTAGCTGTTTTGAATCACTCTGGTAGGATTATTATGGATCGCAACACTACCGTGCTCAATCATTACCGGCATATGGTCAATCGGTCAATATGCGAATTCATCCCACCTATGCAGATGTATGTTCCCTATTTCTCTGTATGGGAGTGGGCTTGAGGAAGCCAATCAATCGGCATGTCGTTCGACTTTCGGACGAACCTGTCCAGGATCAGTTCCCATGTGTTCAATCAAATACAAACATCTTTAAAGATCCAGACAATTGTTGGCATAGACATGTCTTCAGGGAGCAGGACAGGAAGAGGCTGGGGTCAGGAGTGCGAGGTGTAGGAGGACTTGTGACGTAGCAAGGATCTTTCTTTGGAGCCTAAACCCTAAAAAGCAAGCGACAGCTTCCTTTCAAGCCCAACCAGATGAGAGCTGAAAAGCAAGAGCTTCAAGACTGGAAGATGACGAAGAGGCTTCTTCTTCCCAATCAGTGCATTCAAACACCACATCCCTTTACACCACCCATCAAACAGCGTATTGGGCAGGCAATCAACCAGTTCTTTGATCCGCAGCATAGAGAATCCAGCCTCCCCTTAATAGACCATGTCGAATTGTGGCTGGGCATCATGGTAAGGGGTGGGCCTGTTCCACCTCCATGGAAGCAGTGGCCTCTGCTTCTTTTAGGAGTGTGGAGCTCCTGTTTGGAAATGGTCAACACCTGTTAAGAGGTCTGCTTATTCTTATATTATTAAACCTCTGTTTATTAGGTAAATTAAAATGATAGTTTACAAATTAACTCACACAAAGCAAACTACAATTCATGAGATATTTGTATTTTATGTTTGTGTTTATCACTTGAAGGGTTCAGTACCGCAAAGTCAACTGACCCCATCTGCCACAGAACATTTTAAAATATTTACTAGGACCACCACAGCAGCATGCTTAAATTAAAATTCTGAGAAAAATTGGAAAGCCCAGAGTCATTCCTGGCAAAGGAATGGATCAAGGTAAGGACGCCATCTATGCCCTTCGAAAAGGTCTAAGACTGGGAGCGCCCTAATGAGGCCTGAGACTTCATTCCAGAGTTTTGGAGCCTGAAAGGACAATCTTCGGCCTCCTCTCCTTCCTACCTTGTCCCAATAACCTAGGCAGGAAGGGCACTTAGAAGTTAGACACAAGATTTGCAAGGTTAATTGCAAACCAGTAAAGCCCCTGAGAGATTGACATCAATGGGCCCATGTCCTCAAAGCCACAGATGGAGTGACATTTTGTACATAATATTATTAACAAGTTAAAGCGCGCATAGCTACCTCTGGCGTGAGGAAAGCACAGATGAAATGTCCCAGGACAGAGACTTAGAATAGCCATGTCTTTAGATATTTGTGGAAGCTGAAAAATGACTTGCGGTTTCTGAGCGCGTCTGGCAGAGAATCCCACAATTTGGGGCCTAAGTAGGCGAAGGAATGGCCTTTCACACAGGTGAGACCGAACCTTGGTACGATGAACAAAGCTTGATTCGAGGGTCTCAAGGACCGAGTGGGCTGATAAGTCTGACATACTGCAAGTGGGTCACCTGGTGTAGCAAGGGTGCAGAGTAGAGAGACATTGCATAGTCCAGCGCTGTCTGACTTTAACAAACGGAAGAATCTGCTTTAACTAGGACTGAAGAAGGAAAATGGAGTAGGGCTGGTCAAGCAGGAGTTGCAACTACCCCAGGACCCTCTAGCTACCCCCTACCCAATGCTGGCTCAAGTACAACCAAGAGGACACTGAAGGCGGTGCTGCAGCACTATGCCAAAATCCACTAGAGAAGGAGCTCCATAGGCCAACAGCTGGCCCATCACTACCAATGTAGAATTACAGCTGGATAACTGTGAATAACGGGGTGTTAGTCTCGGGGGGGGGGGGTGTTCTGAGTGACATCATATAAATAACGAGAGCGATGTTTGAATTGTCTATGATGTCACTCAAAACCCCCAGGGTAAATAATATCCCTGGTATTCACATCTTAACCAACTGTAATTTTATGTTTTAAGTGCCACCCCCCCCCCGCCCCCAATCATCTGCCCCTGCTTCCAACATACACTCAGGGGCCGTGGGTGGTGGGGAGGTGGCTGGAGTACAGATATGGGGGGTTTTCAGTTTGGGGTGAGGAGACCATTTGTTTAGACGCTGGCGACGGTGGGTGGCGGGAGACCATTTTATACTATTTTTTCCCAATGTTTGTCCTGTATGGCACCCCCATTAATGCAAGGTCAAATCCTGCTACGATTTGACCCCCACGGAATTAAGATCATTCACATTAATATAAATGATACCCATAATTCATATGGAGACCACTATAAGCAGAACACTTTCTTGACTATCACTGATGTTGCCCACCTGCTGATATTCATTGTATTAACCTTGGCATGATCAGCCCTGCATATACAAAATGCATTAAAAAAGGGTTAAAAAAAAAACACACACACACAAAACTGGCCTCTTGCCATTCACCTTCACCAGCCTCTGAACAACTCTCCTTCCGCCAAACTGAAAAAAAACACCTACCTTGTCTCCCTCCCTCCACTCACCTCACCACCCTGTGTAAACTCCCACCCGCTCCCAGCCAAAAGTGCCAGTCCGCTCTCCCACTTACAGTGGAGAGATGGCCCTGCAAAGACAGTGGCTCTGTGAGAGACGCTTGTCAGCAGGGCTGCATATATCCTCTCAGCATGGGTCTGTCTGCATGGGAGAAGGTGGTTGGGGGCTGCACAGCACTGCTTGCATCCTCCCATCTCCCTTGTGTTTGTGGAGACCCGGTAATGGTGGGAGATGGCTAGTGAGACCACCAACCAGTTTTCTGTCATTGTACTCGGGTTTCTGGAGACCGCCAACCACCCTTCTGTCATTGCACTTGGGTTTCTGGAGACCATCAACCACTTTTCTGGCATTGTACTCGGGTTTCCGGAGACCGCCAACCACCTTTCTGTCACTGCACTCGGGTTTCTGAAGACCGCCAACCACCTTTCTGTCATTGTACTCAGGTTTCTGCAGACCATCAACCACCTTTCTGTCATTGCACTCGGGTCTCTGAAGACTGCCAATCACACTTCTGTCATTGCACTTGGGTTTCTGGAGACGGTCAACCACTTTTCTGTCATTGTACTCGGGTTTCTGGAGACCACCAACCACCTTTCAGTCATTGTATTTGGGTTTCTGGAGACCATCAACCACCATTCTGTCATTGTACTTGGGTTTGCGCATACCACCAACCACCTTTCTGTCATTGAACTCAGGTTTCTGAAGACCGCCAACCACCTATCTGTCATTGCGCTCGTGTTTCTGGAGACCCCCAACCACCTTTCTGTCATTGTACTCGGGTCTCTGGAGACCGCCAATCATACTTCTGTCATTGCACTAGGGTTTCTGGAGACCATCAACAACTTTTCTGTCATTGTACTCAGGTTTCTGGGGACCACCAACCACCTTTCTGACACTGCACTTGGATTTCTGGAGACGGTCAACCAATTTTCTGTCATTGTACTCAGGTTTCTGAAGACCGCCAACCACCTATCTGTCATTGCGCTCGTGTTTCTGGAGATCCCCAACCACCATTCTGTCATTGTACTCGGGTTTCCGGAGACCATCAACCACCTTTCTATCATTGTACTTGGGTTTCTGGGGACCATCAACCACCTTTCTGTCATTGCACTCATGTTTCTGAAGACCGCCAACCACCTTTCTGTTATTGCACTCGGTTCTCAGGACACCGCCAACCACCCTTCTGTCATTGCACTCGGGTAATCTGGAGACTCGGGCGAGGAGGTGGAATGAAGGGGAAGCAATCACTAATCTGAGTTACGTCACAACAGTGGTTAACCGCTTTGGTTCTGATTCCTGAGTTTGTGCTTCTCTAAAACAAGCACTCTTAAAAAATGCCTACCAGTATGGACGACATGAATCCTACAGCTTGTAGTCAGTTCCCTGTGTCTAATGTAACATTTTCTATACACTGATTTACACACGTTTGATTAATTGTTTCTATACTTGTGTGTGATGTAAGTGCTCTGACACCCTACACTGGTATGAGAGACGCTATAAAACAAAATAAATATATGTGAGAAAGGGGCTATAGAGAGATGAGGGGCACTGTTTAATCGTTTAAATCAAGAAAGATACCTTCTAATAAAGGAGTTACTCAAGGTCCGTGCCTAAGCCCAACTTTATTTAACATCTATGTTGCACCCCTGGCAGATGCTGTGAGATCCTGCAGTGTAGGGATTGTGTCATTCGCGGATGACACTCAACTCCTTATCTCTTTTGGCCCTGACTCAGATATGGTGGCCTTGGGATCCTGGACCAGCCCCCACTCACACACAAGGGGTGAGAAATTTAGGAGTGAAACTTGATAGGACAATATCCGACCAGGTTAACCCCACTTGTGGCACTTGGTATGCCACAATGAGGCTAATTCCCTGGCTACCTTCCACCTCTAGGAAAATCCTGGTCCAGACACTTCTAAATGCATTGTTAGTTGCAGCAAAGGACACCTTGCTGGCTAAACTACAGGTCTTTCAGAACACTGTTGCCGGTTTGATTTGCAATTTACCCGTTCGGTCATCTTTGGCTTTTACATTAAAAAAATTACATTGGCTGCCCATAAAAAATGTCAATCTTCAAGCTCTGTTGCTTGACTCATAAGGCCCTTTATCAGTCTCAGCCCGTGAATCTCTGTACAAAACTGAGTTATTACTTGCCTTCCAGACAGTTAATATCATCTGATAACGCCTTTCTGCAGGTTCCATGTATTCGTACTGCCAGTTTCGGCAGTAAAGCTTTCTCATATCTGGCTCCTCATCATTGGAACAACCTTCCTCTCCATATTCGCACCTGCCTCAATTGTATGAACTTCAGGAAGGTGCTCAAAACATGGTTGTTCTAGACAATTTTTACCTGCCCACTCAACGCAAGCGCAGAGAAACTCGTTTGGGAGTGAGTCATGTGCAATATCAAGTAAATTTAACATAACATAACTGTGGGAGGGTGATAGTCAGGGAATCATTGAAGAGCCCCAGCAAACACTGTTGTATCTAGGTGCTCTGTGAGGTCACCATTTACTATGCTTTAAAAGCTAATGCAATTGAATATATACTGAAACTTGTTGTAGAATGCACCATCTCTACCTACATTTTCTGGGGGGGGAGAACTCCCCTCAACCCTCCTTTTAGTGGTCAGGCTTGCTCGCTGCACTCACGGTGCACCATACAGGGGCTGGTCTGACAAAATTTGCCAGGGCTGCTTTGGGCTCCCAATCCGGCCCTGCGTCCTACCCTCACGAGCCCCCTGTGTACTTGAGCAGGACAATCGTGTCCTCGGGATCTCATGAGGGCAGCCGTGTCCCCGGGACCTCATTGACTGGCCCAGAGTGCAACCCAGTTGATAACAACAACACAAATCAATAGCACAATTAAAGGCAGCGGAGCGTGGTGCGCCCCTGGAGCCGGCGGACGTGCACACGGTTACTGATGGCTTCATTGAGGTAGCAGAGGTGGAGCCGGTGTCACCTCCGCAGCACTCAACGGACCTGAGAGGGACTGCATAGCCAGGACCGCTTATTTCATGTTTCTAATCTTTCTTAATCATAGAGTCCGCCCTGCAAGCCATCTGCAGAAAACAGTCCGCGTTGTGTCTTTGGAATGTAATGTGTCCAATGATTTCTTAAACAAGCATTCGAAAAGCCAATAGGTCTCGCCTTTGCAAACTATATGCTTTGCCAATGGTTTTTAGCCACACTGCACAGCATTTGTAATTCAGACCCCACCACCCCTGCCCACATGTCTTTGACGCGGCTCCCACTTCATTTTGTATGTGTGCCATGCTTTGCCCACCTAGAAAAAGATATAGAGGCTTGTTTATTTCTTTTTAGTCACCAATCTGAATTGGAGCCAACTCTACCAGGTGCCAGAGGAGCCAACCCTACCCAGGCTTTCTATGGCAGAGGAGCCAACCCTACACAGGCTTTCTATGCCAGAGGAGCCAACCCTACACAGGCTTTCTATGCCAGAGGAGTCAACTCTACACAGGCGTGCCATGCCAAGAGGAGCCAACCCTACTCAGGCTCTCTATGCCAGAGGAGCCAATCATACCCAGGCTTTCTATGTCAGAGGAGCCAACCCTACACAGGCGTTCCATGCCAAGAGGAGCCAACCCTACCCGGGCTCTCTATGCCAGAGGAGCCAACCCTAACCTGTGTTCCATGCCAAAGGACTCAACCCTACCCAGGTTTTCTATGCCAAAGGAGCCATCTCTACCCAGGCTTTCTATGCCAGAGGAGCCAACCCTACCCAGGCGTTCCATGCCAGAGGAGCCAACCCTACCCAGGCTTTCTATGCCAGAGGAGCCAACCCTACTCAGGCTTTCTATGCCAGAGGAGCCATCTCTACCCAGGCTTTCTATGCCAGAGGAGCCAACCCTACCCAGGCTTTCTACACCAGAGGAGCCAACCCTACCCAGGCTTTCTACGCCAGAGGAGCCAACCCTACCCAAGCTTTCTATACCAGAGGAGCCAACCCTACCCAGGCGTTCCATACCAGAGGAGCCAACCCTACCCAGGCGTTCCATGCCAGAGGAGCCATCCCTACCCAGGCTTTCTATGACAGAGGAGCCATCTCTACCCAGGAATCCCATGCCAGTGAAGCCATCTCTAACTAGGCTTTCTATGCCAGAGGAGTCATCTCTACCCAGGCTTTCTTTGCTAGAGGAGCCATCTCTACCCAGGTGTTCTATGCCAGAGGAGGCATCTCTGCTCAGGCTTTCTATGCCAGAGGAGTGTACCCTACTCAGGCTTTCTAAGCCAGAGGAGCCATCGCTACCCAGGCTTTCTATGCCAGAGGAGCCAACCCTACCCAGGCGTTCCATGCTAGAGGAGCCAAGCCCTACCCAGGCTTACTATGCCAGAGGAGCCAACCCTACCCAGGCTTTCTATGCCAGAGGAGCCAAACCTACCCAAGCTTTCTATGCCAGAGGAGCCAACCCTACCCAGGCGTTCCATGCCAGAGGAGCCAACCCTACCCAGGCTTTCTATGCCAGAGGAGCCAACCCTACTCAGGCTTTCTATGCCAGAGGAGCCATCTCTACCCAGGCTTTCTATGCCAGAGGAGTGTACCCTACCCAGGCTTTCTACACCAGAGGAGCCAACCCTACCCAGGCTTTCTACGCCAGAGGAGCCAACCCTACCCAAGCTTTCTATACCAGAGGAGCCAACCCTACCCAGGCGTTCCATACCAGAGGAGCCAACCCTACCCAGGCGTTCCATGCCAGAGGAGCCATCCCTACCCAGGCTTTCTATGACAGAGGAGCCATCTCTACCCAGGAATCCCATGCCAGTGAAGCCATCTCTAACTAGGCTTTCTATGCCAGAGGAGTCATCTCTACCCAGGCTTTCTGTGCTAGAGGAGCCATCTCTACCCAGGCGTTCCCTGCCAGAGGAGCCGTCTCTACCCAGGTGTCCCATACCAGAGGAGCCAACCCTACCCAGGCTCTCTATGCCAGAGGAGCCATCCATACCCAGGCGTTCTATGCCAGAGGAGCCATCCCTACCCAGGCTTTCTATGCCAGAGGAGCCATCCCTACCCAGGCGTCCTATGCCAGAGGAGCCATCCCTACCCAGGCGTTCTATGCCAGAGGAGCCATCCCTACCCAGGCGTCCTACGCCAGAGGAGCCATCCCTACCCAGGCGTCCTACGCCAGAGGAGCCATCCCTACCCAGGCTTTCAACGCCAGAGGAGCCATCTCTAGCCTGGCGTTCCATGCCAGAGGAGCCATCCCTAGCCAGGCGTTCTATGCCAGAGGAGCCATCTCTACCCAGGCTTTCTACGCCAGAGGAGCCATCTCTAGCCAGGCGTTCTATGCCAGAGGAGCCATCCCTAGCTAGGCGTTCTATGCCAGAGGAGCCATCTCTACCCAGGCATTCTATGCCAGAGGAGCCATCTCTAGCCTGGCGTTCTATGACACAGCAAATAATCTTCATAAGAATACTTACAGGAGGACGCAAGAGCTGTCAAGCAGGAATCCAGAGACCAGCAGGGAGAGCAATACACAATAATCTTTGTTAGAATGGAAGCCAGCGACCTAAAATGGTGCCATCTAATCACTTATTGGTTATCTTGAGCTTTCCCTGCCATCTGTGAGGGTGCGAGATCGATTACACAAGTCTCAAGATGTTCTGCAATGACGAGAGAGGGGTTTGTGAGCCACAAAAGCTCTCTGAAGATGACAAAGGGATTCTCAGATCTCCAGGTACTAATTAAGGATGAGAGTAGAATTTTCTGGGACTGAAGGTGCTGTGTGAGGATGAGAGGAGTCCCTGAGATCCCAGATGCTCCGACAGGAAGAGAGAAGTATTATGGTTTCCACACTTCTTATGGACTAAAACTCGGTTTGAACCCATAGAGCTAGCGATAGACAAGAAAGACTAAGGCAGAAAAGAGTTTTTCATGGCCCTAAAAAGAGACCACAATTAGCAGCCAGACAGCGAAGTCTGCAATCAAAAAAGACCTGTTGTAGTTACAGAGACCCCATGCCCCAATGGGAGATACTGGCTAATCGCCCATGGGCTACCTGAGGCCTCCCTTGTCTCTGTGGCTGTTCTGCCTTCCCCATGTTCCAGGACTTAAAGATGGTAGGTAGCGGGGTCTGCCTGACACCACAGGTGTCAGCTAACCAATGAAGGGAGGGTGGTTCTGTCCACACCCCACCCACCTCATGCAGGACGGTTCTGCCTGTTCACCCCACCTAACTAATGCAGGGGGATAACTGATACCTAACAACCCACCCCAATGCAGGGGATTCTCTCTGATACAGCCACCTCACTAATGCAGGGGAATCAATCAGACAACAAACCAAACTACTGCAGGGCAGATATGCCCGGCTCCTAACCTAACCGATGCACATTTTGTTAAACAACTGACCTAAGAAACGAAGGGAGGTCCTATCTGACACCATGTTGTGTAGTTCCTATATAGGGTATGTGCATTTAGACAGCATACACTGCAGGATTGGTGTAGGAATAACTCTGTACACCCCCACCGGGTATGTTGACCTTCTGTATCAGCTAGCTCACAGTGCCACTAGAATCTCCTCTTTATCGGGGAGAGAATAGTTCTTGGCAACCTTCAAACATAACAACCCTGATCCCTCAGAATTGTGGAAACAATATACTACCTTTCACTCACTTAGCTTGTCTCAGAGAGATATATAGAATAAACAGGCTGGGTGTTTTCAATAAGAATTTATTGCACAGTTGTTATTGTAGTGTAGAACATATGAGCTGCAACAACCGTTAGACAAGGGCAGAGATATATGATTAGAAGCACTAAGAAAGTAAATGGATGGTATAGCTCTACCATCTTGCAATAATCATGAATACATACAAGTATATAAAACACATGATAAAAAGTGCGTACTCCTATGATGCCTAGATGTACCTAGCATCTGTGTAGGTGTTATGCCAAGAATCCCTCTAGGATCTAGTCAACCTCATTACCTGAGAATGAGAGAATATGGGACCCCATCCTGGTCTCGAGTTGGACACCCTGCGAGGGATCTTAGACCACTGCGAGCTGGAGTGTCATCATGCAGGAACCTCAGCGTCTCTGGTCAGTGTGTCAGCCAGGATGTCTCGGTCTCCTCTGTCCTTCTAAGCAAGATGTGATGTATATATACCCATAGATCACCCCAGGGGTCCTACCTTGCTGTGTTACAGTGTCGGCCTAAAGGATGACGTTGGGGCTGAACTTTATACAGAGATATTATACAGGAGATAGTAGTCCTGCTGTGCTTCCAAGAAACCTCATGCATAAATGTATGAGATTCGAACTAGGGAAAAACCCACGTTCTGAATGCAGTGTCGTATCTAGGTACAAGGTCAGTCCCTGTAAACCGTTATGTGTGTAATGTAGGGAAGAAGATAAGTGAAAGGTTGGAATGTTACCTGCGCCTATATTAGGGTACCTATATGGAATATAACAACCCTACATTAGTAATAGATGGGATTTTGCCTCAGAGTTCACTTAACAAATATAAATAATTTTGCCAGACAACTCAACTAACTAATGTAGTGGAATACTGCCTGCCACATCATGTAACAAATGCAGGGTGCCACTTCCTAGCACATCTCATAACTAATGCAGGGGAATACTGTTGCCACATCTCATATCTAATGCAGGGACATACTGCTTGCCACATCTCATAACTAAGGCAGGATGCCACTGCCTGCCACATCACGTGACTAATGCAAGGCTACAGAGATTACCCGCTGCGCGTCTAAATGCTCATCGCACGACAGACTATAGCGCGTCAAGTCTTAGCGAAGTACTTGTTTTTTAGAAATATTGCTTTGACAATTTTGAATAACAGTTTTAGATTTATTGTAGCTGGAAACTCCGTTTTAAATACTTACCCTGCACTTGCACTTTCGTTGACCAAGCACACGCCATCTTGGTCAGCGTTCTAGTTGACCCTGCTTAGAGCGCTCCTCCCTATTTAAGGAGAGGGTTATGCAAGCGCAGCAGGCACGCCGCTGGCGCTCCCGAGGCAAGCCCATCTGCGCTCGTCCGCGCACTGACCGTGCACAGCGCCAGCCACGCTGCCGGCCACCCACCAGGAAACACTGGAATCTGCTACTCAAGGGAGCAACTCTTGCATATAGGTGAGCTGGAAGTTATGGGTTTAAAAGAGGACACTCTGAGCAAGGGAAACATCATCATGGTGGACCACATATCAGATAGTCTTAAATGTGGCTTAGTTAACGCCAGATCCCTAGTTAAGCACTATCAAGAGACTTTTATTTTGTTGGAATGCCATGATTTGGATGTGCAGTTCCTAACTGAAACTTGGACGCGGGATGACTCGACAGTTAAATTAGGGCTAGCCTGCCCCTCGGGGTACAAAGCTTTTATACACCACGGCTAGATGGGAGAGATGGGGGGGGGGGGTCAGAGTAATATTTAAAGAGAAATTGAATTTTGCTTCTTTACACATTGATGAGGTAAGGGGTAAATAACTATTAGGAATCTCCCTGAAAGAGGCTAGGGGCCAATTGCTCTCAGGTATAGTGTGTTATAGGCCTCCCCGAGGACAGAGTCCCCAGTATCAGGCACTGATCGACATTTTTTATAACAGGTCACTAACCCATTCCAGGAGGATTATACTGGGTGACTTTAACCTCTGGGATAACGGGAGTCTTGGCCCGGCCTTGAGAAAACTAGTGCAAGTATGTGAGAGTCTTAACATGCAACAATTGGTGTTACAACCAACACACCAAGGAGGCCATGTCCTAGATTTAGTATTGGCCAATTGTATGGAGGTAAAGGTGGTCGAAGTACTGCCTTATGCTGGACCGATCACTTTTTAATTCATTTTCTGTTAACACCACCAAGGGTGAGTAACAGAGCGATCAGCCTGGGAACCTCCGACAGGGAAGGGAATGGACTAGGCTGCTGAAAAATAGACATATTCAGCTACTTACGGAAAAGAATACATGTGATTCCAGTAAGTCGGTGGAAGAAAACTATCAGACGTTTTGTGATCAGCTAAATGATACTTTGGACCAGATCATACCAGTGAAGAGGTTAAAACATAGAGATAAACCATCAGCCCCTTGGTATAGTCAAGAATTGAGATTACAGCGGAAAGAATGTAAACAGGCAGAAAGAAAATGGAGGAAGCTCTGCGAGGAAATAGACAAAAGAGCCATGAAAACACAATTGGTCTTATACAAAGCAGCAATTGCCAGGTCAAAAGCTGAATACTATGCTAGAATTATTCTGCAAGCACCTAACAGTGCTACAATTATTTTTAATATAGTGAAGGATCTATCTGAACCTGCTTGTACGAGTAATAAGATGATAGCCTCGCAAAAGCTTTGTGATGATCTCGTAATCCATTCTGACGAGAAGATCAACAAAATTATAGGTGGTCTTAAATTAAACAGAGAGACCAGTGTGGATGATGACAACGTTGTTAGGGAAACGTGAAGAAGGAACAGATAAAGATCGACAGGCCATGTTGGAGTATTTCCAAATTCCCACTGAGGAAATGTTCATCAAATTAGCCTCTAGTGTTTCCTCCGGTTCGCCGCTGGACCCTACCCTGCAGAGGATATGGAAAGAATTCCATTCAGATCTCTTCCCCCGACTGCGTCAAATCTGCTGCCAGTCACTGGCAACTGGAAAGGTCCCAGAAGGCTGGAAGCAGGCAATGGTGACCCCGCTACTTAAGAAACCCACACTTGATCCTCTTTGCCCATCCAACTATAGGCCCATCTCTCTACTACCGTATCTGGTAAAGATTCTGGAGTGAGCAGTCAGTAAATCCGTCTCACCTTTTAGAAGAAAACCACCTGCTAGATGAGGTTCAATTCGGTTTCCGTCCTGAGCACACAACAGAAACGGCCTTAGTGACAGTCCTTGACGACCTGAGAATGCGAGCTGACAATGGTAACTCGGTTGTACTGGTGCTACTGGACATGTCAGCCGCATTTGATACGGTGAACCATGGCATTTTTTTGAAAAGACTCATGAATATTGGAGTTAAGGGTCTGACACTAAAATGGCTTCAACAAACAAATGGACGGAATGCTGACAATGCAGACATTCTCCCCCAGTCAAGAGATCTGGGTTAAATCCATCGTTCTTTTGCCCACTACACCACCCCAACGATGGATTTAGGCCCAGATCTCTGTACTGGGGTGAATGTATGACATTGTTCTGCATTCTGTCCATCAATTGTTGTTTTTGCATTTGTCACCCCGAGTGGGAAGGGTATGCTCAGACGTGAGTCCCTTGCTCTCCATGCCACTGGAATCAAGCTATCCTGGCTGACGAGGGCTGAAAGCCCGAAACCGGTCCTAGGATGCTTGTTTCCAGTCCAGGGAGTACCTGGCTTGGCAGTTCGGGCTGGACTGTTCCCATGGGGCACAGGGTCAAGACTGATTTGCATATGGCTGGGTTCAAACTGGAATGGCATGGTGAGCAAAAAAACGATGGATTTAGGCCCAGATCTCTGTACTGGGGTGAATGTATGACATTGTTCTGCATTCTGTCCATCAATTGTTGTTTTTGCACTAAAATGGCTTCAGTCCTATCTGTTGGGTAGGCAACAGGCAGTGACCATTCCTCCTTTCGCATCTACAAAGAGCCCCGTCCAACACGGGGTTCCGCAGGGATCAGCAATATGTCCGATTTTATTTAATATATACCTGCGTCCACTCATCCCTATTATTAAATCTTTTGGCATAGAACTAGTCAATTATGCAGATGACACGCAACTTGTATTTTCGCTGGAAGGGAATCAGGCAGTTTCTTTGGATACATTTCATGAGTGCATGCAAAGTACTACAAACTGGCTCAGAAATAACTATTTACAATTTAATGGAGACAAAACAGAAATTGTATACTGCACCATGAACAAAATAGCTCACCCCCTTCCTGTTGATTTCCGGCTTACCCCTACAGACAAATCGTTAACCCCAGCCAAAACAGTGCGTAATCTGGGGGTAATGTTAATAAAACAGTTGGTACTTGCTTTTCCCTGATTAGAGCCTTACGGAAGATCCTTCCGCTATTGCCAATCACCGCCAGGACACAAGTGGTGAAGAGCGTAATTCTGAGCAGGTTGGACTATTGTAACTCCCTGTGTTTGGGAGCACCTAACTTATTGATACTGAAATTGCAAAGAATTCAAACACTAGCAGCAAAACTAGCTTTAAATAGGCAACATAGGTCCTCCACATTTTTTTTTTGATTATCAAATTTTTATTTTCTTGTGGAAGGACAAAAAACTCAAATATCACATACAACAATCCGATTGAACTGGCATCAAAATGACATATCATGGAATCAATGACAATCAATAGCAAAACCCCCACATAGGTAGGTCCTCCACATTTGTAGCTCTGAGGGATCTCCACTGGTTGCCAATCCATCGGAGAATACAATTCAAATCCCTCTGTATCGTTTTTAGAGCTGCCCATGGCCTGGGACCTATACCGCCGCAGAGAAAATTCACTTGGTATATTCCCTCAAGAAATCTCCGTTCATCAACAGCAAATCTGGTGAATACTACAAGATTTAAAAGAACAAGGACTGGAGGCAGAGCCTTCAGTTCTGCAGCCTCACGGCTGTGGAATGATCTCCTTCCAGATTTCAGATTAACTCAGAATTTGCTTCATTTCAGGAAAAAGCTGAAAACTTGGAGGTTCCCGAGGGAGGAGTAAAACAAGGCTTTTTTATCCGTCCTGAAATCCCTCCCTGTCTCCCCCCCTTTTTTTTCTTCATCTGTCTTGTTTTAGGGGTTGGCCGTTTCTACGTACAATGACAACACGGTAACTCTCAGCGCCAGGATACCCGTTGGGTGACAGTGCGCTATGTAAGTCCAGCTTACATTACATTACAAGGGAATACTGCCTGCCACATCTCATAACTAATGCAGGGTGCCACTGCCTGGCCCATCACATAACTGATGTAGTGTGCCACTTCCTGGCCCATCACATAACTAATGCAGGGTGCCACAGCTTGCCACATCTCATAACTAATGCAGGGGAATACTGCCTGCCACATCGCATGACTAATGTAAGGGAAATACTGCCTGCTGCATATCATAACTAATGCAGGGGAATACTGCCTACCACATCTCATAGCTAATGCAGCGTGCCACTGCCTGACACATCTCATAACTAATGCATGGTGCCACTGCCTGACCCATCACATAACTAATGCATGGTGCCACTGCCTGCCACATCTCATAACTAATGCAGGGTGCCACTGCCTGCCACATCACATAACTAATGCAGGGGGAATCGGTCTGCCACATCACATAACTAATGCAGGGGGAAACGGTCTGCCACATCACATAACTAATGCAGGGTGCCACTGCCTGGCACATCATGGGACTAATCCAGGGGGAACTGCCTACCACATCATGTAACTAATGAAGGGGAATACTGCCTGCCACATCTCATAGCTAATGCAGGGAAATACTGTCTGCCACATCTCATAACTAATACAGGGTACTACTGCCTGCCACATAACGT
Organism: Triturus cristatus; assembly: GCF_964204655.1. Lineage (NCBI taxonomy): Eukaryota > Metazoa > Chordata > Amphibia > Caudata > Salamandridae > Triturus > Triturus cristatus. The sequence goes on along the minus strand of NC_140593.1, from coordinate 1,139,134,399 downwards.
GACTAATGCAAGGGAATACTGCCTGCCACATCTCATAACTAATGCAGGGTGCCACTGCCTGCCACATCACATAACTAATGCAGGGGGAAACTCTCTGCCAGATCACATAACTAACGCATGGTGCCACTGCCTGGCACATCACGTGACTAATGCAAAGGAATACTGCCTGCCACATCTCATAACTAATGCAGACTGCCACTGCCTGCCACATCACATGACTAATGCAAGGGAATACTGTCTGCCACATCTCATAACTAATGCAGGGGAATACTGCCTGCCACATCTCATTACTAATGCAGGGGAATACTGCCTGCCACATCTCATAACTAATGCAGAGTGCCACTGCCTGCTACATCACGTGACTAATGCAGGTAAATACTGCCTGCCACATCTCATAACTAATACAGGGTACCACTGCCTGCCACATCTCATAACTAATGCAGGGTGCCACTGCCTGGCACATCACATAACTAATACAGGGAAATACTGCCTTCCACATCTCATAACCATTGCAGGGTGCCACTGCCTAGCACATCACATACCTAATGCAGGGGAAAACTGCCAGCCACATCTCATACCTAATGCAGGGTTCCACTGCCTGCCACATCCTATAACTAATGCAAGGGAATACTGCCTGCCACATCACATAACTAATGCCGGGTGCCACTGCCTGGCACATCACGTGACTAATGCAGGGAAATACTGTCTGCCACATCTCATAACTAATGCAGGGTACTACTGCCTGCCACATAACGTGACTAATGCAAGGGAATACTGCCTGCCACATCTCATAACTAATGCAGGGTGCCACTGCCTGCCACATCACATAACTAATGCAGGGGGAAACTGTCTGCCAGATCACATAACTAACGCACGGTGCCACTGCCTGGCACATTACGTGACTAATGCAAAGGAATACTGCCTGCCACATCTCATAACTAATGCAGACTGCCACTGCCTGCCACATCACATGACTAATGCAAGGGAATGCAAGGGAATACTGTCTGCCACATCTCATAACTAATGCAGGGGAATACTGCCTGCCACATCTCATTACTAATGCAGGGGAATACTGCCTGCCACATCTCATAACTAATGCAGAGTGCCACTGCCTGCTACATCACGTGACTAATGCAGGTAAATACTGCCTGCCACATCTCATAACTAATACAGGGTGCCACTGCCTGCCACATCTCATAACTAATGCAGGGTGCCACTGCCTGGCACATCACATAACTAATACAGGGGAATACTGCCTTCTACATCTCATAACCATTGCAGGGTGCCACTGCCTAGCACATCACATACCTAATGCAGGGGAAAACTGCCAGCCACATCTCATACCTAATGCAGGGTTCCACTGCCTGCCACATCCTATAACTAATGCAAGGGAATACTGCCTGCCACATCACATAACTAATGCAGGGTGCCACTGCCTGGCACATCACGTGACTAATGCAGGGAAATACTGTCTGCCATATCTCATAACTAATCCAGGGGAATACTGCCTCCTACATCTCAGGACTAATGCAGGGAAATACTGCCTGCCACATCCCATTTACTTTTAATTGTCAGTGGCTTACAAACTTTTAAACAGGTTACATTAAGATATCCAGAAACATATAAAGACTTCCTAATGTATAAGTATGGATCATTTTATTTCCTCTCTCAAAAAGGTAACTTATGCTTTGGGCACAGACCGCTCACCGGCTACAGCGCGGCCTATAGTTGCAGACAGTCTGAGTGATCTTCCGCAGCAGGGGGGGGGGGGGGTGTTCTTGCCTTATACGGCACTTACAACAACAATGTACACAGCATATGGGTGTCTGACTATGAGCATCCCTAGACAGAAAGGAACACAAAGGGAAAGCAACAGCACGACAATCATGCACCTGCAAGAGGTTTGTAGGAAGCCGTGTGATGCATGCCTCACCACTGCCTAGTGGCTTTTGATCAGGCCATATACTGAGTATGGGGCCGAAGCATCCCTTGGACTAGGAGACACTTTAACAATAGTTTCAGATGAACAAAGCTTTACCTGAAGCTATTTTTCAGTTTTTATTGAGACTCACTGATCCGGCAAATTGAAAGAATTCTTCCAAAATAGTTTTGCAGGGTGACAGCCCCCATCTCAATCATCGTTTCATAGGAAGCGACTCTGGACCTAAGGAAAGGAAGATGCTGCTGATTATCTACCGCAGCTGACACGCTACACGTGAAGGGCATACGTGACCAGGACACTCTACACGTGAAGGGCATACGTGACCAGGACACTCCACGTGAATGGCACACGTGACCAGGACACTCTACACGTGAAGGGCATACGTGACCAGGACACTCTACACGTGAAGGGCATACGTGACCAGGATAATCTACTGTGGATGTGATGCTGATATAAAAGGCCCACCATGTTCCTGAATATCTACTGCAGTGTGATCCTGGCCACGAGGGAGACCCGGGGTCCTCTACCACCTACCTCAACAATCTGCCGAGGCTGCAATGCTTGACACACCACATCCCCGATCATCTTCCTTTGTGGAGATACAGGACATTCTGAATAGGTTGGGGCATGAAGGATGCGCTGGGTCACAGATCTTCTTCAACAAACGTGATCCTGCATACAACGACCACATCATTACCCCAATCATCTATTGAGGCTTAGACCCTGACATTAATGACACATATATCCACAATCGTCTCCTGAAGCTGTCATCCTGGATATGAATAACACGTGTTCCTGGCCATCATAGAAGGGTTTCATACTTAGCTTCATACTGAACATGGTGTGGTTTTCATACACACCATGCCCCTAAATTGAGAAACTGGAGGTTAAGGACACAAGTCCCTTATCGTCTGAGGCTGTGATCCTGGACATGATGGATACTCTGTCTCCAACCATCTTGTACAGCTGTGATCCTGCACATGATGGGCACTCGGTGTCTCCAATCATCTCGTAGGACTGTGATCCTGGACATGATGGACACTTTGTGTATCCAATCATCTGTTGAGGCTGTGATCCTGGACACGTTGGCCACTGTGTGTCTCTATTATTCTCCTGAGGCTGTGATCCTGAACGTGATGTACACTCTGTGTCTCCAATCATCTCGGAGGGCTGTGATCCTGGACTTGAAGGACACACTGTCTCTCTAGATCTTTCCTGATGCTGTGATCCTGAACATGAAGGGGATGCTGTGTCTCTGAGCATCTCCTGAAGTTGTGTTCATGACTATTATGACTACTCTGGAGCTCTCATCCCCCCCCACATGCGATCCTGGACATGATGGCCGCACTATGTCTTTAATGATCTTCTGCGGGCTGTGACCATGTGTACTAAAGATTTGCTGTGTCCATGACCATCCGCTAAGTTACTCATGCTACAAAATTAAGAATTCGCCACATCCTTTGGATCTGAGGTCCTGGGTATTATGGGAAGACACATACCGGACTGTGTCTTAAGACTGAAACCTTGGACATGAAGGGTACATGTTTCTCTCACGTGTCCTTGATCAACTCTTGAGCATGTGATCTCAGTCATGAAGGATGCACTGTCTGTATATAGGTCCTCTATGCACTATGACTAGGGGGTGGGATATCACTGCTTTTGGCAGATGTCCTGCATCCACCAAACTCTATATAAGGCCCATCGTCTGACCTTTACAGCCCTGTGCCCAGCTGATGCTAGCCTTCTGGACCACCCGGGCCTTGGCAATGAGTGTTTCGATATTCCTAGATCACGACTGTTGGGGATAACAGGACAGAAATAGACTTTTAGTTCCAACCAAAAGATATAGCATGCTAATCGCTGAAAAAGCGCTTTAACACCCAGGCTAGCAAGCGCTGTATAAATGCAAACCTTTTTCCCTCTTCTATCCCTCCACTATCCTTCTCAATCCAAACAACTGACTAACATATCCACCATTCAAATTACTTTCATATTTCACAATACTAATTCACCACTAATTCTTTATGGGTTCCGGAGTAGGGTGCTACTCTCCGAAAAAGTGCTTCAACGCCTCGTCTGGGGTAGTAAGTGCTATATAAATGCAATTATAATGCAATACAGTATGCCTTAGATGGTTTAGCAGGATGAGCTGTGAGGTTCTGGTTAGCCAGACACATGGAAGTAAATGTTCTAATTGACAAGGTTTTCTTGCTCGGTCTTGATCTGATGACCATAACCATGTGTGGAAGAGTACTATTCTGGCCGAAAATTAAAGCCAGGTTGTCCGTGGTAGAAAGAGGACAGACCGTCATCACTGGTGTCTCTTTCCACTGAGTTGTGGGCAGTTCTGCACGCTTATCACTACAGACAAGCAAGCAGGATGCGGGGGTGGCCGGGGATCTGTACACTCTTATCGTGATCTGTGTACCATGGGGGGACTGGAAGGTAAGATTCTAGGTGTCAAGGAGAGCTGAAAGAGGACCCAGCCTTAAACAACCAAGCCGAGAAAGTGTAACCTTGGGGAATACCATGCCAAGGAGAGCAGCAAATCCATGTGCTGAAGCGTGAGGGGCCGGGGGGAGAAGCCGGGTCTGGGGCTCTACAGGGGTGATCAGCCTCCTAGGGCACCTGTCTGTCTCTGCATGTAGACACATACAGATGGGCAGAGGAGAATCCAAGGCTGCACATCTGTCCCCCTCCTCTTTCCTGTTCTGAGCATCTGCCCCTCCCCCGCTCCAGGTTTATTTGCTTAGATGCCGCTGCAGGGCTCAGTATCGGCTTCACTTTCCAGCAGCCTCAGGCGGGTCCATCTGTGCATCAAAGAAACCAATTACACAAGGCATTCAGTTTAATTACAGGAGGAGGGCCCAGCGGAGACCCCCCTGCCCAATGAGGAGCAGAACATTCAGCGCTGACTGTCAGACTGCAGACAAAGCGCTCTCTGGTGGTCTCCGCTCTCTCACTGCTGTCACACTGCAGACAGAGCGCTCTCTGGCTCCCATGCTCTCTCAGTGCTGACTGTCACACTGCAGACAAAGAGCTCTCTGATGGGGCCTGCTCTCTCACTGCAGTCACACTGCAGACAAAGCGCTCTCTGGTGCCCCTGCTCTCTCACTGCTATCACGCCGCAGACAAAGTGGTCTCCGGTACCACTGCTCTCTTAGTGCTGGCTGTCACACTGAAGACAGAGCGCTCTCTGGTGGGCCCTGCTCTGTCAGTGCTGTAACACCTCAGACAAAGCGCTCTCTGGTGGGCCCTGCTCTCTCATTGCTGACTGTCACACTGTAGACAAAGCGCTCTCTGGTCCCCCTGCTCTCTCAGTGCTGACTGTCACACTGCAGGCAGAGCGCTCTCTGGTGAGCCCTGCTCTCTCACTGCTGTCACACTGCAGACAAAGCGCTCTCTGGTGCCCATGCTCTCTCAGTGCTGACTGTCACACTGCAGACAAAGAGCTCTCTGGTGGGCCCTGCTCTCTCACTGTTGTCACACCGCAGACAAAGCGGTCTCCGGTGCCACTGCTCTCTCAGTGCTGGCTGTCACACTGCAGACAGAGCGCTCTCTGGTGGGCCCTGCTCTCTTATTGCTGACTGTCACACTGCAGACAGAGCGCTCTCTGGTGAACCCTGCTCTCTCAGTGTTCACTGTCACACCGCAGACAAAGCAGTCTCTGGTAATCCCAGCTCTTTCAGGGCTGTCACACTGCAGACAGAGCTCTCTATTGTGGCCCTGCTCTCTCAGTGCTGACTGTCACACTGCAGACAAAATGCTCTCCGATGGCCTCTGTTCTATCAGTGCTGACTGTCACACTGCAGACAAAGTGCTCTCTGGTCAGCCCTGCTCTCTCAGTGCTGACTGTCGCACTGCAGACAGAGCGCCCTCTGGAGGGCCCTGCTCTCTCATTGCTGTCACTCCACAGACAAAGCGTTCTCTGGTCCCCCTGCTCTCTCAGTGCTGACAGTAACTCTGCAGACAAAGAGCTCTCTGGTGGCCCCTGCTCTCTCAGTGCTGACTGTCACAGTGCAGACAAAGCGCTCTCTGGTGACCCTGCTCTCTCAGCGCTGTCACTCTGCAGACAAAGCATTCTCTGGTGCCCCTGCTCTCTCAGTGCTGACTGTCACTCTGCAGACAAAGCGCTCTCTGGTGCCCCTGCTCTCTCAGCACTGACTGTCAAACAGCAGACAACGCGCTCTAGGGTGAGTGCTCTAGGTTGGGCCCTGCCCTCTTTGTGCTGACTGTCACACTGCAAACAAAGCGCTCTCTGGTGGGCCCGCTCTCTCACTGCTGTTACACTGCAGACAAAGCGGTCTCCGGGGTCCCTGCTCTCTCACTGCAGACAAAGCAGGCAACAGTTAACTCTCAATGTAACCTAGTCAGCCTCTGTTTAATTTAGACATGCATCTATTTAATCCAGGTAAAATCCTACGTAACCTAGTCAAGCCTCTGTTAAACCTAGATGTGCCTCTATTTAATCATGTCAACCTCAGTGTGACCTAGTCAAATCTGTTTAACCTATACGTGCCTCTGTTTAATCTAGTTAAACCTCTATGTAACCTAGTCAAGCCTCTGTTTAACCTAGGTGTGCCTCTATTTAATCTAGTTAAACCTCTATGTAACCTAGTCAAGCCACTGTTTAACCTAGATGTGCCTCCATTTAATCAAGGTCAACCTCAGTGTAACCTAGTCAAGCCTCTGCTTAACCTATACGTGCCTCTATTTAATGTAGTTAAACCTTAATGTAACCTAGTCAAGCCTCTGTTTAATTTAAACATGCATCTATTTAATCCAGGTAAAACCCTATGTAAACTAGTCAAGCCTCAGTTTAACCTAGATGTGCCTCTATTTAATCAAGGTCAACCTCAGTGTAACCTAGTCAAGCCTCTGTTTAACCTAGTTAAGCCTCAGTGCAACCTAGATATGACTATTTAATCTCGTTAAACTTCTATGTAACCTAGTCAAGCCTCTGTTTAACCTAGCTGTGCCTCTATTTAATCTAGTTAAACCTCTATGTAACCTAGTTAAGCCTCTGTTTAACTTAGACGTGCCTCTATTTAATGTAGTTAAACCTTAATGTAACCTAGCGAAGCCTCTGTTTAACCTAGAGGTGCCTCTATTTAATCCAGTTAAACCTCCATGTAACCTAGTCAAGCCTCTGTTTAACCTATACATGCCTCTATATAATCCCGTTAATCCTCCATGTAACCTAGTTAAGCCTCTGTTTGACCTAGTCAGGCCTTCGTTTAACCTAGACATGTCTCTGTTTATCTTAGTTGAGCCTCGATTTAAAAATCAAGCGACCATGAGCTTCCGTCTAGTTCTTCGCAGATCACCCCCTCCCAGCCTTTCCCAGAGTTCTGGGAAAATCCCAGAGTTCTGGGAAAGACGGTGCCTGGTCCGGTGCAAGGACGAGGCTTTCGTCAAACGTTCACCCCGGAACACTCGGGGTACCATGCAGGGGACTCACGCACGGCGTCCGGACCCTGCCTGAAGGAAAGTGCGTGAGCAAAGACAGCAACTCTACTCTTTGCACAAACGATTTAAAAGACTGATTTACACAGTTTCCTTTCCCTACTTCACGGTGCAAACGTTGGAATCGGGTGCATAAGAACGAAAGGTGTGAAAACGAGGACTTTGTTGGGCAACGTTGGGGCATGAGGGCTCTCCTTGGAAGCTCCCTGGAGGCTGTGCTGAGGCCATGCAGGCCCAACTGGCGCCAAGAAATGCACAAGTGTTAAATCACGAGCGTGGAAGCGCTGAGCCTTGGTACAGCGCCAAGCCCGGTTACAGCGCCCACCAGCGCGAGGGGTATGGGGGGCGGCAGAGGGAAGCATCGTTTTGGTGAAATAGTCTCTAATTCTAACACTCCAGCGCGAGGGGTATGGGGGGGGGGGCGGCAGAGGGAAGCATCGTTTTGGTGAAATAGTCCCCACTTTAAACACTCCAGCGCGAGCATCTTTGCGCAGCCTTTAACATCCTTAGTTACTGGGCCCGGTGTTGCTAGGGGCCCGGGGTCCCAATCCTGGGGGTCGGCCGTCCAGGCTCCCAGGGGCCCCTGGCGGTCCCCGGCCCGCTGCCCGGTTATTAACCCGGTGGTAAGGGGTTTACCCGGCACCCGGGAGCCGAGGAACGCCCCCTCGGAGGCTCTGACTCATCACCCGCCGACGACGGAGGCGACTCATTACAAGGCGCTGTCAAGAGAATGTATCCCTGCGCGACACGTCCTATCAGCGCGGATTAATATTCCGGGCCCCGCTGCCTCTGCGGACAATATGCTGAAAAGGCGATGGTGGCGAAATCTGGATTCATGCAGGTTGTTAATTTTATTTTAAACCCAAATGTGCCCCTTTTTAACGCAACCCTTTATTTAGCATTTGAACATGGATGAGTTCAAAGAACAATATTTTCCATAAAACCTACGCAGACATATCGAATTTGTTTTCTTCAAACAAATTTAATTTTCATGTTTTTGTAGTTCGGTGTATTCAGTTGGCTGCTGAAAAACGTGGTAGAAGGGAATTTATAAAAATAGTCATTAATAAGTTGTGAGCAAACAGGAGGTATGCAGCTTGTAATAATTACTGATGCGGTGTCACTGGCCTTTTATAATGGTTGAAGAACAATGAGAAGAAAATTCAGAAGTCATTGCATTTGTAATAGGCGGTTTGTTTGCCATAGTTTAATTAGTTGTTTACAAGTCTTTACTTGGTAAATAAACAAACGTTAAAAAAAAAAGAAGACGAAAACCTAAAATGTGTTTTTTTTAAGGATGAAACTCTGAATTCAAAGAGACACTTGTTAATTTCTTCGAAAATCCTTACCCACAAATCACAAATAAATTTAAAAAAAAAAAGGTTTAAACCGTAACTTCACGCCACCAATGGCAAACACAGGAGCGATAACTATGCAGATTTCTGGTCTCTTATGGTTACCAACCCGTTAAAGATGCCTCATATTTTGGGATTAGGATCATAGAGACTTCGGAGTGACCGCGCCAGCTTCAGCACATGGCATTCTTACACTAGTGAGAACGCGCAGGAGTAAAATGAGTCCTAGCGTAGGGTAGGGCTTTGGTATTTCTGACCAGCATGTTTTTATAAAAAAACTACTTCGTGATCTCAAAGTCTACCCTGATATAAGTGAAACTTGGCACAGGCCACTTGAAAGTAGGAAAGCGAAGGCACCCTTAAGAGATGCTGTAGACCGGCCTTGCACCACCTCAAAGCAGATAGACGGACCAGAAATAATAGTTGGAAGAGGTGTGGCGCAGTGGCCAGAGTGCCTGACTCCGGACCACAGGGTTCACAGTTCGATTCCCGGCACTGGCGGCAGGTTAGCCCAGCACCATGTGACTCTGGGCACTAGCTCGCCCAATCTTCCCGACGGCCCCCAGCAGCGGGACACCTCTCCGGAGGTAGCTGTGCGCTTCACAAATGCTGGTATTTCATTTCATTCTTTTGGTTACAAAAGAGAGCAAGTTCCTATAAAGGTCTTTTCAGAAGGCATCCCAGATTGGCATGAAGGCGCTGTTAAGATTCCCCAGGCACATTTGCTACGACAAACTAAGTGGAAATTCATCCACTCGATTCAGGAGAACCAGCATTTTCTTCAAGCGGAACACGATGTCGTCAGCCAGTGTACTTCAGACCACACTACCTGTTTAGGGCAGACATTCTGATAAATTGTTGTTCTGGTTTGGGACACGTCACACCATAGGAAAAGCCTGTGGGTCACGAGCATGAAAACAAAGAAATAATCCGCATACACTGGGGTAAAACGCGCAGCGTGTCAGGGCCACATGACCTTTGCCATTCAATAAAAAAACTCCTTCTTGAAAAACTAAAAACTCTGCTGTATCGGGTCACAGAACATGGAGTCCCTTAATCAGCAGCTCCTCTGAAGGCAAAGGGATCTCTGCCAATCAGGTGAAGATCTCTACATAGGATGGACTGTACGTCTGCAACGTCAGCGGGGTGTATCACCTGGAAGAATGGAGTACAGCCCGCCAAACTCTACATAAACCTATAAGGCAGTAATATCCAAAAATCTCTTGAAAAATCTGTTAAGAAACTGAAAGACAAAATAAAAATAAAACAGAAAAACCTTTAAAGTCATGTGCCTTAGGTCGGCCTCTACAAGTCAAAAGGAAACGTAGGAATTCAAAGATTTCAGCTTGTTGTCCTCGTCAAGAAGGGCAGGAAGGGACACCAGGACCACATATTACTCCACTCAAGAGACATACTCAAAAGAAAACAAGCATTGGCATAGCCAATAGGTCTCGCCTTTGGGACCTTATAAGTGTTTAGCCATGCAACAGTTGCATAACTAAATACTTATAAGGTCCCAAAAGCGAGACCTATTGGCTATGCCAAGCGGCCGTGCGGCCGCGAAAGTGAAAGTAATCGCGGTCAAGCGCGGCGCGCGCGCCCGCGCCCATGCACTGTAGCTCTAGGCTTGCCTGGTGGCACTTTTTGGAGCCCTCTCAATAAGTCTCGCCAGACCAGCGCATGCGCTGGGTCAGGTGAGACCTAAAAACAAATCTTAAAAAGACTTAAGCAAGTGAACATCTGATGTCCATCTGCTTGTGGGTTCCTCTTTCCGTAAACCTGTGGCCACAAACCAAGAAAAGAGGCAACATTTCTGAGGGAAGCATGGAGATGCAGATGTCACTAACAGCAAATGTGATGCGGAGTTGTCACAGCTCATGACTGACCAGCCTGGTCGCCAAACAGATGACAATCTACAGAACCTTAAGAAAGATGTTCACCTAAAAAGTATCTAAGGGAGAACTTCAAGGAGCCTCAGGGAGAAAACAAGAACCATGAAAATGATACACTGGGATGAAATCGAAGGATGAAAATAATGACATGATATCAACATCATTTCTCTGTGGTGCTCTCCAGAAAGCTATAAGAGCTGGCACAACTTTATGGTGATCCTCCGTAAGTACGTAACTTTCCGCAAACCGACTAAAGATGATCAGGTAAGCGTACATCTATCTGTGCGCTCGGTGGTGGAAGTGGGTTTATTAATTTGATCTAACCAGTTCCCATACTTTTTATTAAAAAACAACCATTCCTGAACAATTGAGTTCCTGTGAGTTGAAAGGGGAGAAGCGTCTCATCTATGGTAAAGTGAGAGACGTGAATCAGCTAAAGATGAAAGAAGCCTTCCTTCTTTCTAGGGTCCCTGCTCCCTCACAACGAGCCCAAAACGAGCCGAGCTTTCATGTGGATTCTGCCTGTCACCCTCGCTCTAACCTTGTGCAAAAAGCTAAAAACAATGCATTAACATTTGAGGTAAAAAGGAAAGACAAATCAATACCCATCTAGTGGCTTATTTGTACAAAATTGTACAAAGTGAAAACAGAAAACCTGAGATTAATCCCAGATTCCCCACTTAACCAAGCTGTGTGATCTTAGGCAAACATTCTGTTTCACCAATCCACTTTTTCTTCATTACCTGGCAATGAACCTTTTATGTGACTTATTAATGTCAAAGCTGCAGCATGTTAATGAAATGTGCTTTATTTTTTATTTTTGAAGAGACTATCATATTCTTTTTTTGCGTGAATTTGTTGCATGATTTGCACGGCAAACATTTCCAGGGCTCGGCTCTGTCAGTTTCAAAGAGTACAGGAATCGAGCAATGTTGGCTAAGCCTGCAGTATGCAGCTAATTTACTTGGATTGCTCTGGACGCACCTGTCAATAGGTGCGCCCAGAGCCTTTTAGGTGGTGCACTTTCAGAGTGCCTCCAGACAGTTTCTTCATCTTTGCTCCTGAGACTATAATACAGCATGGGTGCATAGGCGAAGAGATTCCCTCATGCGGGGAATCTCTTTGCCTCTGCGCCCACGCCGTATTATTGCCACACCCCCATGCACAAGAGGAAACGTCCTCTGATGATGGTGCTGGTGCTATACGTGTGCCAGCGGTATCTTTATTAGAGAAGGGGCCGTACAAGCATCTGCTGCCCCTTCTGTAATACCAAAGTGCCCCGGGGTGTGCCAAGTAGGCGCAAACGCACCTTGCACCGCCATGGCACCTTGTGTAATACGGCTCCAGGAAGAGGCACAACTGTAGCGGACAAAATAAACACAACAGAAGACTAAAAGAACAAGCATTTGCAATGCAATGGGTCTCGCATTTACGCGAGCTTAAGCTATTGGCATTGTAAATGATAATGAGTTTTATTTACATTTTAAAAACCAAAACATAAATAAAGTCATTGTCATTTACAATGCCAATAGCCAAAACTCACGTAAATGCAAGACCTATTGCATTGCAAATGCTTGTTTGTATTCTCTCTGGTGACAAAGAGGGTCTCCTTTCCGCCCTGTGAGATGGCCAGAAAGGCCGCAATGATTTCATTTGGGGGTGTATTTTCGTTAAAACATGTTTAAAAAGATCTTTCGGGTTAATGTGTGTCCAACGCAGAGTGTATCCATTGCTAAATCGATCCCCTCTGCCTGTGAAATAACTTTATCGTGCCCTGTTTCAAAAAGGTACAAGTCGATAATTGCAGGCTCAGTGGGAAGTGATCGCTTAATAAAATCGAGGGTGTACAGAAGTTGAAAATAAAACCGGCTCAGTTATTTGACAGTAAAACATGGTCAATAATGCAGTTATTGGTTGTCCCATTTCAAGTTTTCTTACGATACGCATAGGGTAAAGAGATTTCATTTGCAAATGACAAATCAAATTTAAGTAGCAATTTGTTTATCTTATCGTCGCATATACTTTGTATAAAATGGGGCTGCTCTGCGTCCTCTGTGTATGTCGTTTCACACATTTTACCTGACTAGGGTTTACACTGAGGTTTATTAAAGTCACCCCAACCACATACAATTGTCATATGTTTTTTATTAATGGCGGCAATGCGCTCTAAGTCATTATTTATTTCCTGTACGACTTCGGTTATTACTCTTATATTGGCGTTGCACTCCCATGCACTCTCAAACAAAAAGATGTGACGCCGCACATATTCTGCCAAATTAGAAGGCAGCAAAGAAGAGTGATATGTTTGCCACTGAATAATGGTCTAAAAGCACCTTTTTAGAGTTTGTTGCCATAACGACAGCGTATATAAACGTTGCCTGTAGGCAAGGCCTAACAAGCTGTTTACTGCTCGCGGGCGAATATGGTTAACAGGCTATGCAAGCATAATGGAAGGGGATGAGATGTTCTGTGCGGCCGCGACCGGGAGTTGTGTGTGCGCGCAAAGATAAAATAAACAAGCATTGGCTGCAGTAATGTTAAAACAAGCGTTGGCCGCGCGCTAGCGGCTGGAGACGCAATATGTGGTGGGGGAGGGGGAGAAGCGGGAGTTGTGTGTGCTAATAATTCTTTAAAACTATGACATTTAAAAAGTTATAGTGGTGGTGTATTTCAATTGTCTTTATTTTGTTAGATTGGAGTCCATATTTATTTCGATTTCAATCTGTAGTTTTGAATAAAATAACATAATAAAATAAGGTTGACTTCATCAATACCATTTTTTGTATTTACTACATTAGATTTGATCAGTGGGTGACATTTACTGATAGCAAAGGATTCTAAACATAACCGTAAAAATGGGTACCCGACCTCTGGGTGGGTAGAGGTCTTAACTATGATGCAGTGGGCCCCGGTGCCACTGCACCTGCTGGATTATTGCTAGCTCCGCCCCAAAGAATACCTCTGTGCCCTCACAACACAGCCAACAAACCTATCAATTTCTTATGTACTCTGTACAGAGGGCACTGTTGTTTCAGGGGACCTCACGCTATTGTGCCCACACTGCTCCCATTGGCACATTTAGCCAGGGGTGTAGCTTCAGGGAGGTGTTTGGGGTGTTACAACCACCCCCCCTCCCCCCCCAATAAATGTCTTTGTAGTAATTAGTTGGATACCGGTGCTTTAAGTTAGGTATGGCAAAGTGTGTGTCGGATTTTATTTGGGATTTTTAAATACACATGCAGACAAAAACACATAACTCTCGGTTATTTCACAAAATAATGAGTTCTAGGAACCCCTCATGAATACTAATAACAAATTAAGGCAATAATAACCTAATGTGGTTAAAACACCAAATTCAGATCCAGTGCGGATTGAACGTTTTATACAGTTCGTCAGTTTTCTTTCTTTGACAGTAAAATCAGTCTCCACGGAGACTGTCAAAAATTGCAATGTCAACTATATTTCAAGTCGCCATAACGGGGTATTGGGTAAAGTTTTCAATAAACAATAATCGCGCCTCGGTTAGACCTCATTGGCTACGCTACTGCCACTGCGCAAAACTAAAGACAGGTAAGTCATTCGAGGTACGCACCGGAGATGGTACTTAAGACACCTACAGCGAGCAAAAGTCGCATTCATCCAACAGTCAGAGACAGATAACAATAACTTACCAGGTGCAATACTGTGAACTGTACTCTGTTACTTGTCAGCCTCATAAACACGATGTATGGTGCGCAAAGGACTCTGGGGGTACTTTATGCTAATTAGCATTTCCATTCAAAGGGCCCGGTCACCGCTGGAGCAAAAATTCCTCGCAGCAATAGAAGGACTCAGAGAGAGAGAGAGAGAGAGAGAGAGATGAGAGATGAGAGATGAGAGATGAGAGAGAAAGAGAGAGAGAGAGAGAGAGGAAGAGAGAGAGATGAGAGAGAGAGAGAGAGAGAGAGAGAGAGAGAGAGGAAGAGAGAGAGTCTCAGAGAGATAGAGAGAGTCAGAGTGAGAGAGTGAAAGAATCTCAGAGAGAGAGAGAGAGAGAGTCAGAGTGAGAGAGTGAAAGAGTCTCTGAGAGAGAGAGAGAAAGAGAGAAAGAGAGAAAGTCTCTGAGAGAGAGAAAGCGAGTCTCTTCAAGAGAGAGAGAGACAGTGAGAGAATGAAAGAGTCTCTGAGAGAGAGAGTGAAACAGTCTGAGAGAGAGAGAGAGAGAGCGAGAGAGAGAGAGAGAGAGAGAGAGAGAGAGAGAGAGAGAGATGGTATTGCTCCCTCAGGGCAGGAGAGGTTTTTGTCTACACGGAGAAGGCTCGCTCCGGCCAACGAAGTCAGGGCAGAGGGAGGCGTGAATACCCATGTATTATGCGTGCAGTAAAAAGTACCACATTTTGCCCACATGTAGGTGGCCATTCACTGTTTGCAAGCATTCACAACTTTGTCAGCATTGAAGTGCTACACAGTTTCTCTGACTGTCACATAAACGCTAGGCATGAAAAGTGTCCATCATCATGTCTACAATGTATGAGTTGAGGTCGGTGTTCTTGCTGATAAATGTTATACTTAAAAAGATGCAATTTTTCATCCCCTCCCAGAATCGCTGTTACAATCAAAGATGCATGGGGGTGGGTAGGTACACGCCAAGGGAGGCAGGCATGATCGTATGTTGCAATTTGTATGACCAGGCAGAAATGTCTGAAATTACGAAGTAAGATGTGCGAGTCAGTGCCGGGAGTTCGATGTTATCAGTCTGTCCCTGGTCTGAGTGGAATCACAGAATCCCAAGGAAACTCATGACATGGGGCCACGACAGGGCCTGGCATCAGCACAAGGAAGGAACCACATGACAGACTCAAGATTCACCCTCACCCCTAAGACCACTGTAATGACAGCCAATCAAAACAAGCTGTTTACTGCTCGCGGGCGAATATGGTTAACAGGCTAGGCAAGCATAATGGAAGGGGATGAGATGTTCTGTGCGGCCGCGACCGGGAGTTGTGTGCACGCGCAAAGATAAAATAAACAAGCCTTGGCCGCAGTAATGTTAAAACAAGCGTTGGCCGCGCGCGAGCGGCTGGAGACGCAATATGTGGTGGGGGAGGGGGAGAAGTGGGAGTTGTGTGTGCGCGTGCGTCATCGTGATCGCGAGCGCTCTGAAAGCGAAAGTGATCACAATCGCGATGACGCACGAGTTTTCAAAGTGCTGCTGGCAGCCGGCTGCGCGCGTGCACGATTGCGTGAACGCAAGCGTTAGGCCAGCCAGCAGCACTTTGAAATTCCCACATACAAAATGTCTCTTCGAGCCTTTGGCTCAGCGAGACCTAAAAATGTGATAGCAGTTTAAAAAGAAATGCGGAGAAAAGAACTGAAGGAGGAATGACAGAAAAGATCAACAGGTGAAAGAAAGAGAAAGAAATAAAAAAAAGATGGAAAGGGAAATTAATATATGAATAACTGGAAAGAGGGTATATTTTATATCTATATACACTTTATGACTTACTTTGTTGATACCGATCAGTTTCATCCTGCAGGCTGACATTTTGTATGGGCACTCCTGTATTTCCGTGTGTCACTGTGGGCAGGCGCTGTCTGCATAGCTGCATCACTGGCCTTTATTTCCAAGTATAGTGCTGTTTGCACCACTTAAAGTGGCACGCTCATGCTTGTCCTCGGTATGCTGCTGTTTGTCTTAGCACCACGTTCTAAATTACCACCAAAGTATAAATTGTGTGTCTCATTCATGTTGTAAAACACACTTGGCAGTTCGGGCTGGACTGTTCCCATGAGGCACAGGGTCAAGACTGATTTGCATATGGCTGGGTTCAAACTGGAATGGCATGGTGAGCAAAAAGACCATGGATTTAGGCCCAGATCTCTATACTAGGGTGAATGTATGACATTGTTCTGCATTCTGTCCATCAACTGTTGTTTAGGTCTCGCCTGACCCAGCGCATGCGCCGGTCTGGCGAGACTTATTGAGAGGGCTCCAAAAAGTGCTATCAGGCCAGCCTAGAGCTACAGTGCATGTGCGCGGACGCGCGCGCTTTACCGCAATTACTTTCACTTTCGCTTTGATGCTTGATCATGATCACTTTCGCGGCCGCTTGGCATAGCCAATAGGTCTCGCTTTTGGGACCTTATAAGTATTTAGTTATGCAACTGTTGCATGGTTAAACACTTATAAGGTCCCAAAGGCGAGACCTATTGGCTATGCCACTGCTTGTTTTGCATTTGTCACCCCGAGTGGGACGGGTACGCCTAGACGTAGGTCCCGTGCTCTCCATGCCACTGGAATCATGCTATCCTGGCTGAAGAGGGGTGAAACCCTGAAACCGGTCCTAGGATGTTTGTTTCCAGTCCAGGGAGGACCTGGCTTGGCAGTTTGGGCTTGACTGTTCCAATGAGGCACAGGGTCAAGACTGATTTGCATATATGGCTGGGTTCAAACTGGAATGGCATGGTGAGCAAAAAAACGATGGATTTATGCCCAGATCTCTGTACTGGGGTGAATGTATGACATTGTTCTGCATTCTGTCCATCAATTGTTGTTTTTTCATTCATGTTGTGGCAGACAGGCAGGGTAGCATATTAGACGAGCTGGGCACCGCCACAGGCTGCCACTATCTGATGATAGGTCCTATTCAGACAGGACAGGCTTCTGTTCTCTGCATGAGGGATGGCGACGACCCATTGGTGAAAAAAAACCCAGAAAAACCTGAACATAAACAAATGGACCACGACAAGCCTCTGACTCCCATGACGGCATAGTACAGAAACACGATCAATTCATGAAAAGCAACTACTGACAAACATTGCGATTCTTGCACGCCTGTGGCGCGTGAACACATAAGTGGAACATCCCTGTGCACACTCACATAGATTACACAGAAGCAGAGCAACGTAACTACAGGGTGAAATCACCCCAAAAATAACACTCCTAGACACTCAAGCACACACATCAACAGAACTACAGGCATCTCTACAGAGACAGATGGCCACAGAACGACAGACATACAGGCACCCATGCACACAGACCAACAGGCCCGACGCACACAGACCAACAGAGACCCATGCACACAAACAGGCACACAGCCACAACTGTATACAGACAACACACAAGTACACAGGCAAAACCCATTCAGACTCACATGAATGTACAAACAGTGGAGGGTGGATGGGCTGACTTGCAAGGGTGGACAGGCTGATAACACACCGGCTGGCATCTATTCACACAGACCAACACACCATTGTGGCACCCACATGGTAGTGAGCGGCACACTGTGGCAAGACTGGCTACGCTGGAGTAGGCATGCATCCATTGTGCCTGCTTTTTCTACAAAACAGCATAGATTTGCTTATAAGGTTTTTCCTTTGTCTATATTACTTCTCAATGCTTCATGTTATGTTATGTTTCTGTCTATGTTTAGGTCTTTAGCCTGGCTAACACCCCCGTTCTGTATGTTTATGTCGGAATATCGTCTGAGTCCTCTGTATGCCTTTCACAATAGCACAGATGAAAAGGTCACTCCCTACTGTACTAATCCTTTTACTCACCTTTCCTCTCACTTTCATTAGAATGTGTTTACATTTCCCTGGAAAAATGAATGTGTCACACACAATAACATTATATGGGGCATGGTGACGTACAGGCTGCTGACGACGCAGTAACTTGTTTCACTGAGGCTATGCAGTGATATGGATACAAACAATTATTGCACATGGCTGTCCTCAAGATGGACTCTTTGAGGGTGGGACTTCTCCTCTACCCGCGTCACCAATGAAAATCCCAGCGGAGACATTAAAACGATGACCAAGGTAAACTATATTTTTCATACAAGACGCTTGTATGGCTCAAATGCAAAACACATCCTGAGGGCCTACAGTTCCACAAACTACACCACGTCTCTTCTTGTTGCACATTTAGAATGAAGCTCAAAACTGTATTAGGTCAAAACTAAAAATGTAAGCTTATTTGCACTCAAATCCTCAGGTTCTAGGAAGTGGAGGCTTCCGGCCCCCTATAAACACAGTTAATGCAAAACCCGTGGAAGGGCAAAACCCAATACTAAAAATGTCATTTTCCAATAGATGAGAAAAAGAATATTGTTGACTCTGAAAGGGGATTTGCATTTATTTAGAGAACCCCTTACTGAACTTAAATTGCTTTTATTATACCTCTGGCTTCTATTGAGGAGATAAGGATTTGGCATTTTAATAAATTGATGACATGGCACAGAAATGTCTGCTGACTGCCTTCCCTCCGGCCAGACCTAAGAAAGAGTAGTGCTGAGCAGCAGTAGTGGGGGGGTCCCTTAGTCAACAGATTAGGGGGTGGCGCGGGCTGGAAGAATCTTGCTGGTGAAATAAAAGGTTATGTGTAGCCCTTTGCGGCAGGGCAACACCGGGCGGGTGGCAAGCTCACCTCTGGCGCGATGTAGTCTGGCGTACCGCAGAAAGTCTTGGTGGTCACACCATCCCAGATGTTTTCTTTGCACATCCCAAAGTCTGCAATTTTAATGTGTCCTTCGGAGTCCAGCATCACATTGTCGAGCTTCAGGTCCCTGCAGGAGAAGAAGCCGACCTTGGTGAGCACTCGGAGGACTGGCATCTCGAACACGATGCGACAGACGGTTATACCTTATGTTCCTTACTATGAGAAACAGTTCTGCCCCCCCCCCCCCCACCTCTTTTAAGGAGCACTCCTGACCCCCATCAGGAAGGACAACCCTTTGTTTCAGAACTCTCCCCCAACCCCATGCTAGGAAACAAATCATATCAAAAGGAGATTTTTGCTCTTCCCTATGCAGAGCAGAGCAGGGTTTTCCTTCTTTCTAGAATCGTCTCCCTCAGCAATGTCCTCAGTGGGGCTTCCTCCTTTCAAGTGGTATCACTCTTACCTGTACCCAAAGGGATAGCACCTTCTCAAAGGATCTTTCACTCCCACCCATGCCAAGTGTAAAATGCTTCATTGCGAAGGCATCTCTCGCCCTCAGTCCCAGTCGAGGGCTTTTCAAGGAGGTTTCTCACAAACACAAACCTAGCGTGAGGTGTCCTTGTTTGAAGAGGGCTCCTCCTTAATCATATCTAGAATGCTGCGGCTTTCATCGAGGACGCTTCTCCATTATCCACATCCTGAGGGGATCACCTTTATTTGCAATGCATCTCTTTTGTCCAAATCTAGAGTCTACACCTTCCTTTACCAAGGCTTTGTTCCTACCTATATCTTTAGTACTGTCCCTTTCTTTAAGGAGGCTTTACTCTTATCTATTTCTAGAGTGGATCACCCTTCGTTAAGAGACTTCTCGCAAACCCATATCTAGACTCTACACCTTCCTTTAACAAGGCTGTGTTCCACCCCATATCTTTAGTAGTGTCCTTTGTTTAAGGAGAATTTACTCTGATATATTTCTAGAGTGGATCACGCTTCGTTAAGAGACTTCTCGCTAACCCACATCTAGACTCTACACCTTCCTTTAACAAGGCTTTGTTCCTACCTATATCTTGAGTAGTGCCCCTTTGTTTAACAACGCTTTACTCTTACTTATTTCTAGAGTGGATCACCCTTCAGTAAGAAGACTTCTCGCTTACCCTTATCTAGAGTGGACACCTTTCTTTAAGGAGGGTTCTCTGCTAACCATTTCTAGGGAGGGCTTCCTTTTTAAGAAGTTATTGACTTTACCAATATTTACGGCATAAGACCCTTCTTTTAGGAGACTTTTCCCTTTGCCGTATCGAGATTGAGGCATCCTTTTCAAGGAGGCTTCGTTTTTACTCATTTCTAGAGAAGAGCTGCTTTCACTAAGAAGGCGTCTCCCTCATCCAGATTTAGAGGGGCGTCCCCTTCTTGAAGCAGACTTGGCCTTTACCATATCTAGAATAGAAAAGAATCCTTTAAAGATATACCTTTAAATGCCTCTTCTCCATGTGCAGGGAGGACCACAAAAAAGACTCTAATTTACTCATCTTTAGAGTGGAGTATCCTTTTATACGCAGGCGTCACTCTCTAGAATGGACACATCTTTTTTACGGAGGATTCTCTCTGACCCATATCTACAATTAAACGTCTTCATTAAGAAGGTGATTGGTTTTGTTAAGGAGGCGTCTTCCTTGCATATATCTAGAAAGGAGCCCCTGCAGTAAGGAATCCATATTCTTTGCCCGTATCTCGAATGAAGCATCCTTCTTTGGGTCAAGAGCGGAAAGGCAAGGAAGGCAGAGTAGCGAAAAGGCACGGGTGCAGACGAGGAAGAGAAAGAATCACAGGGAGGGGAAAACAAGAAGACAGAAGAGAGAGCAGGGTGGGCTCAACGGGAACATCAAGAAAGCACAAAGAAGAAGGTGTAAAAGAATGGGGAGGGGAAAAGTTTGGAAGGGAATGCAGGCAAGAGGAAACAAAATGAGGCAGCACCCAGGAGGTACATGGAGGATATGAAGTGGGAGAGCAAACACAGGGATTTCTTTACTAATTGCTTCTAGGCGCACACTTTTGGCCCTGGTGGATCCACATATAATTAGCAATGGTCAAGAGAGTGAGTTCACGTGTGTGCATTAACATATCTAGTAAAATATGAATTCATAAAGTCATTATTTTACAATTTGAATGTTTCTTTGGGTAATATAAAGAAAAACTAGCATTTTAAGAGAATGGATCACTTTCTCCACCTGTTGTAAATGTGTAATTTTTTCCCCTCAAGACAGAACACAAACTCCTTCCCCATCACATTAACACAAAAAAACAACTAGCAGGCAACAGTCTCAATTCACTAATATTCGTGGTTGGAGATAGATCTCACCTGGTTAAGTGCAGAAGAGAGAACAGGAAGATAGGAAGGAAGATAGGAAGAGAAGCACAAAGAGGTGAAGAACACAAACACAGGAGAGCAAAGAAGACGGGGGTGGGGGGGTACCGTAATACCAGCAAAGGGAGTGACTTGGGACAGAGAGAGGAGAAGAGAGAGAGGACAATTGCAAGAAGGGCAAATAGGGGTGAGTGAAAGAAGAAGATTGCAGATAAGGTAAAGGGGGGATGGGCGAGGACCCAAGATGGAGGTGCCGACTCACCGATAGACTATCCCTTTGCAGTGCAGGAAGAAGAGGCCAATGGCAATCTCTGCTGCATAGAACCTGCAAGAGAGATTAGACAACATGAAGGGAAAGAAAGAAATAAAATGGACAAAAAGTAAGACAGTCGTCTGATGTTCAGAGAAGTGTAGTGCTGGAAATCACCGCCTTGACTGCAGCGCTAGGGTTCGACAATACCTGAGATTCAATGAAAGTAGCAACTGGTATTCATAGGGAAAGCTCTTCCTAGGGGACAATGAAAAAAAAGCAAAGACAAATGAATGTCTCTGGCCATGGTCTGGGATTTCTGTAGTGTAACCCCTACTGCATGAAAAGGGGTGCAGCACACCTTATATGAAGCAAGAAAGTAAGACTTGTGCACATGGTTAGGGCCGGGACGGGGTGCACTCCTCAGAGTAACAGACACAAGGTGCTGGGAGGTTTCTTATCAACGTTCCTTTAAAATATGAATTTTCAGCTTCTTCCTGAGGTGGGGGAACGGTAAGAATGGCTGGATATTACTTCATAATCTGGGTGCATAATGAATGAATTAATGAAATACCATTTCTAAAGTGTGATCAGCTGCTTCAGAGAAGCGTCCCGGTGCTGAAAAGTAGGATTGTTATTCACCAACAATTAGTCGTGCTTGGAAAAGACAAGTCTTCATGTCATAGGCTGAGGAGGCCTTCCATTCTGCCTTTTCTTATTGCACCTCTTGGGTTTTACCCTGCCAGTTTCACTGCTTCATGAGCTGCACTTGCAATGGTTTCCATTGACTCTAGCCAGGAAGCCTGGACTATGAGTTGTTTCTGCCTTTGAGATTGTATAACAGGTCCAGAAAATTATGCATCTGAAGCTAGTGCAGTTCTAATTTAGGAGCACGTGTGACTAACTATCAAACTCTGGGTGCCAAGGGTACATTAGCGTCCTGTAGGCCCTAAAAAAAGGGAAGAAGAGATAGTAGCTTCCTTTCATAATAAACTTTAAAATGAGTCTAGAAATGACATGTCAAAAATACTTTACTATATGCCCAGGCTCACGATTAAAAACATTATAACAAGTTTAGACCAATTTGTTGCAAATGGTTGACATGTTTCGGCTCAAAAAACTTACAGACATATTCATCTGGGCATGGGGACCCAAATGTCACCCAACTGTGCACCGTACCATATGACCACCAGGTGAAAGTCTACCAGTGGGCCATAGGAGAAGTGTCTGGGACGATACCAATAGGTCACTTACGGTGCCGGCGGACCGTGAAGACAGCCACACTGTCTGGCTGTCTTCACGATCCACTGGCTCCGTAGGCAACCTATTGCTTTCGTCTTCCTTTTTTGAGGACCTCCAGGAGGGTGACGTACCCTTGAGACGCTGAGCAAGAGTTATACATGCTGATCACCAATAGTGACATTCATTGTACCTGCTCCTCCTGCCACTATAGGAAAGTGCCGATGATGATACAGAGAGCCCGTTGGTGCGTATCAGCCAACAGGCCATGGTGGTCGTGTATGTGAGGCACTTCCTATAATTTTCTGTATCTTTTTTCTATACACATAAGGTCCCTAGGCACCATACTCTGCTATTTAAAAATCACACTGTGACACCATGTCTGCCTGTGAGTTGTACCAGAGCAGTGCTGAACCCTAAGTATGATTTATGTTATAGGGCTTGTATTTTCAGTGCTCTTTTATGAGAAGTGCTGGTGTGAATGACATTAGGGGCTTTTTTTGTGATTGATTTTTTAGTGGAGTGCGCCCCGTGTCTTCTGATCCCCTTTCAGCTCCAGTTTTGCTTGTGATATCTGAACAGCCCTGTCTGCTCCGCTGAAGAAGCTAGCTCGTGCATAATGCATGAACGTCAGCACGGACGTGTCCTCATTTCGCTAGCACCGCACGAGCATTGGATGACACAACTTCAAGCTGAGAGCAATAATTAAACACCGGGGAGCATTGAAGGGTGGGGTGCATGGTTCCAGCTCCTTGGGAGGCAGCAGTTTTGATTGACACATCAAAGAGTCGCCGTGTTGCATTGTTTTGTAAATATGTAGCGCTCACTACCCCTGATGATGGGCTGAAGCACTTTAAGTGGAGAAGCAGGCTACTCCTGAACTCCTAATTAGTGGTTAATCCAGTAATTATTGTTTACAGTTGTTAATTGGGATTAGCCTTGGGGTCCCAAGGAAATCAATCCATGCATTAGCTTCAGTTTCATTATGACAGATTATATTTAAAGGAGCTAGGAGCGATGATTAGTGAGGTGTATTGTAAGTTCTGGTAAACGGTTGGTGGGATGAATAGATGGATTGCAGGTTATTAGCTTTTGTTAAGTTGTATGGATATGGTTTCAAAGAAGGGGAGGTTGTGGTCACTAATTTGAGATGTAGGCAATTTTCAGAAATACAATAAAGAGGATTAAAGGGGACAATTGTGCAAATTACAGTAGGCTCTACTCCAATGTATTGTCCAAACTGTTTAGAGGAGAAACAAAATCAAAGTTTCCCAAACTACTGTGGCAGGACTGCTTCCGGGTTGAAAGTGTTCATAATAAACAGACTGCGGGGTCACAGGTGAGAGTACTGCACACTGAAACTCTCTCTCTTGCAGAAATGCATTCTGGGACATAGGGCTACAGTCTTCTTCTGAGTAAATCAGGAAAGAACGTCTTAACACAGACTTCTAATAAAACAAATGAAAGTACCATATTCCAAAACCATCTCACTCATTTATAGGAGACATGACGACATGATCGTACCTTGTATATAGCTCATGAGGCAAAATCACGGGTTTCAAAATTCATTATCTCAAAAAACCATTGGGTAAAAAAGCACCTATGGAAAACATACAGGTAAGAATATATGTTGAGGATAGAGGGAGTGTTCAGGTGCGGTGCACAAGTATGTAAACATCTGGGGTAATCATGGATTAAGGTTTAGGGAGACAGCCAGGTTTAGGTTTATTGATAGATTTAAAGTTAGGGAAAGAGTTAAGTATAGGGTAATCGAACCATGTAGATTGAGTGTTCGATTAGCTTTAGAGTTAGGCTTAGGGTAAGAGATTGTGAAAGGGTTATCACTAGTTCAAGTTTTATATAGCGCAAACTTGACCCAAATCGGGTATCAGAGCACTTTACAAAGCACCAGTTGGATTACATGAGGACACATTCATTTTTGTTAAGCATGGGGAGATTAAGTGATTTGCCCAGAATCACAGGACGTCCAGCGTCATTGCAGAGACTCGAACCCAGCTTCCCAGATTCGAGGACGACCGCCCTAGCTGCCAGGCCAACTCCTCTCCACAAGGGTTACAATTGTAATACATCATTAAAAGTTAGAAAGGTCAATAAATGCCCATGAGACATTTGGAAGTGAGAAGTGATGAAACACAGCTACATATAAACACACTGGTCCATGGCCACCTGCTCAGGTTGTGATGTCAGGCCTACTCGAGCCCTCAGCAAAGAGCCAGGTTTTGAGGCTCTTGAGTTGTTCCAGGTCCTCAATCTCCCTCGGGTTCAGCCCAGCTCCTGTTAGCCTACCATGTTTGCATGGTTTAGGGTTAGGTTTTGGCTTAGAAGAGAAAAGGGGGATGTGGTTAGGCCTGAAATAAGAAAAAGGAAAACTGAAATATAGCTTGTTTTACTGTGCTAGTTTAATGGACGAAGGCCGGAATATAGTATTTTACTAGTAACTGCTGCTCTTGTAAAGCACTCCAATACTTTTGGGTCAAGCTCGCGCTATATAAAACAACAACAAAATACTTCTCTATAGTATGCTTTACACCACAAGGGGTTGTTTAGAAAGGGCTAAACAGATTTTGCCTCTTAGACCCAATGTCCTGTAAACAAGCATCTGAAAACTGTAAAAGTGGTAGAAGTCTCAATTTCCATAGGCAGATCATTTCAGAATCTTGCCCCATTATACAAGAAAGTTTTAAGGTTGAGGACAAATTATGTTTGTCAAAACTTCATAAGTTTGGCAGGGATCATACCAAGTGATAGTGGAATTCATGTAGGCCGAAAAGGTAATGCTTTACCTTTGTAGACCATTCTGTATCCGACCAATAGCCAACCAGGCTTTCTCCTTGCAGGAGAGACACAGTCTCTACTTTAAAGCCCATACATCTCAAATGGCCGCTCTTTGTCAAATAAAATATTGACTACTATAAATATATATATATATGTATATACACACACACACACATATATATATATATATATATATACAAATATATATATATATATACATATACACATATTTACATATATACATATACACATATTACCTACTGGCGGTCGCCAGTAGGTAGTTATAGTTACGACCTAGTTTCCATAGGAAAAGATTTTTTTGTTTTCCCAATAACTTTGGCGTCGGATGACGAATCATCGCAAATTTTTCAAAACTAGTGGGGCGCTTCGGTCAGCTCCTGTCTTGAAAGTTTCGGGGTGATTCGGCAAGCGGGGGCTGAGAAAAAAGGGGGGTTCCCAAACGTGTTTTCTCCATGTTAATTCCCATAGGAAACTTTAGACACGGCTACAGCCCGAACTGCTGAACGGAATTACACCAAATTTGGCAAACAGGATGTGTTTGGTTCAGAAAGCGCCCTTTTTTTAAATGGTGTAAATTCGTTCGGTAGTTGCTGAGAGAATCAAAAAATAAAAGTTTAGATATCTTTGGTCGCGGTGGATCCGCGCACCCTGCCGATCATGAGCTGCATTCTAATTGGCTGTCAACACTTCAAACCAGGAAGTGTTGGCAGCCATCTAGTGCCTCGGTAGAACCGAGGCACAAGAAAACAGTAAAACAAACGTGCAAAACAAGAAAAGGGGGCAGGCGGGACCGTGGGGGTATTGGGGACCCCCCCACGGTCCCCAATGAGAGGCGAGGCCCTGGGGTATGGGGTCCCCAGGGCCATGAGTGGCCCGGGGAGGGGGGCCACGCAGAACCCCTCCAATTATTTAAAAACACTGGCCATGCCCCGGGGGATGGGGTTCCCGGGGCAGAATATGGACTCGGGAGGGGGGCCACGCGGCCTCCTTCCATTTAAAAAATAAATAGGGGTCAAGCCCTGGGGGATGGGGTCCCCAGGGAAAATAAAATAGGAAAGGAAGGGGGGCCAGACACCTCCCCTTCTTAAAAAACAAATTAAAAAAAAGACTGGCATCGTGCAGGAGGCCCCGCCCCCTCTCTGCAGCACTCTGCAAACGCACTCCATGGCGCGTTGTAAGATGGGGAACTAATTCCCCTTGAACATTGGGGGTCGCCTGGGGGCCAACTAGCTCACCACGAATCTCCAGTATGCGCCAGGGAGCTGCGTTGCAGAGAGGTGTTCAGAGGCCACGCCCCTTTTTACACCTCTCTGCAACGCAGCTCTGTGGGGCTTACTGGAGGTACCTGGTGAGCTAGTTGGACCCCAGGGACCCTCAGGATTCAAGGGGACTTTATCTCCCAACTTAAAACGGCCACGGGGCGTGTTTGCACACGTCACCTGAGGCCCCCACCTCCCTTCACCACTGTGTAAACGCACCCCGTAGCGCGTTTTAATCCCCCTGCCCTATTATGTACTAGGGCCTTACGGAGGAGGTCATGCTAATCACAGGGGTACCCCAACGCATAGTGTTCCCTAGTGTATGTAGGTGTTTTCACTGTATTCGAAGTGTCTTTTAGCATAGCACTGGCTCTAGGCCTGGTTAGTCAGAGTCAGTTACCACCAGTACTCATCAGCAAAACGTTGTGGGCACAGGATGATTTTGCAACAAGGCCTCTTTCTGCTCCTCTGTTGGTTCTTTCTGCACATGTCTTGCTTCTTCCTGCACTTTTCTTTGTCTTTGTGGACTTCTGTTGCTACTTTCTGCATTTCTTTTGCTTCTTTCTGTGTTTTTTTCTTCTTTCTTCACATGTCCTACCTCTGTAGGCATAGTTGGAAATTAGCATTTAAAAAACCTTTGAAATTCATTTAAAAAACCATAGGTTTCAGGCACGTTATAGTTAGAAATTAGCATTTAAAAAACCTTAGAAATTCACTGAAAAAACCATTGGTTTTAGGGAAAGTTATAGTTAGTTTAACATTTCACTCGTACAAAACCATAGAAATTCCCCCGTTATAGTTAGTACAGCTAACTATAACGCGCCCCCCGCAATGCACTGCTGATGACGTCACATTTTACATCACTCATGACTTGGTCAGTGACGTCACTGATGACATCACTGATGACATCTCAAATGACATCACTGATGACATCACTGATTACATCATCCTGTGACTGTGTGTTTCTGTTAAGTTTAAATATGTTTAATATATATAGGGAAAGGCATATTGAAGAATGAGTGGGTGTATAAGTGTCTGACTGGATGATTTAGTAGGTGTGTGAATGACTCTATATGTTAGTGGTTAAACGTATCTTACTGAATGCATGGGTTAGTGACTAAACTGTGTGAATGTCTGTGTCCGTCTGTCTGTTGGTGTGTAAGCGGCTGCATGGGTTTGCGAATAGCTACATGAGTGTCTATATGGGTTATTGATTGGTTGTCTGAGTATCTGTATGGGTGCCTGAGTGTTTGTGTGGGAGGGGTGTGTGTGACTCTGTGCATAGATGTGTGAGTGGGTGATTCACTGGGTGCATGGTTTCAAGAGTGCATCTGTGATGAACTGTATGGGTGGGTGGGTGTGTGTATAGGTGTGTTGGTGAGTGAATGTATATCTCAGTGGTACATATGTGAGTAACTACATATGTGAAAGGCAGTATATATGTGTGTTGGAGTATATAAAAGGCTGTGAGAGTGTGTGATTGTGAGAGTGGCTGTATGGATGAATGTGTGCTTGTATCAGTGATTGTATCAGAGCGTAAGAATGTGCTCATATTTGTATGAGTAATTGAGCTGGTGTGTATATAACTGTATAGGTGAGTAAATGGCAATGTGATTAATTATTTGCATGACTGACTAGGTGTGTGAGTAACTCTATGGATGAGTGGCAGTGTGTGAGTGTCTATATAGGTGTATGAGTGCACATGATAGTCCTGTACTGAGTGACCATAAGTATGAGTGACTGTACGGGTTTGTGAGTGGATGTGTGTGTAAACCTAAGAATCAGTGAGTGGGTATGTAGTTATTGGTGATGGAGTGTCTATGGTTTTGAGAATGGCAGTCTGTAATTTAGAGTGGGTGTTTCAAAGGTTATATTAGGGTTTGAGAAGATGCATCTAATTATCACATGGATGATGTCATCAGTGATATAATTTGAGATGTCATCAGTGATGTCATGAGTGATGTCACTGACCATGTCATGAGTGATGTAATATGTGACTTCATCAGCAGTGCATTGCGGGGGTGCGAGTTATAGTTAGCTGTACTAACTATAACGGGGGAATTTCTATGGTTTTGTTTGAGTGAAATGACCAACTAACAATAACTTTCGCTAAAACCTACGGTTTTTCAGTGAATATACATACATACATATACCTATATATATATATATATATATATATATATATATATATATACCTATATATATATATATATATATATTCACTTAAAAAACCATAGGTTTCACACATGTTATAGTTAGCTGTACATTTCACTCGTAAAAAACCAATGAAATTCCACGTTATAGTTAGATCAGGTAACTATAACTTGAGCGCCCACAATAAACTGCTGATGACGTCACATATTACATCACTCATGACATGGTCAGTGACATCAATCATGACATCAATGATGACATCTGAAATTACACATTGTGGATTGCGGTCGCGCAAGTTATAGTTACCTGATCGAACTATAACGTGGAATTTCATTGGTTTTTTACGAGTGAAATGTACAGCTAACTATAACATGTGTGAAACCTATGGTTTTTTAAGTGAATTTGCAAGGTTTTGTAAATGATAATTCCTAACTATAACGTGTGTGAAACCTATGGTTTTTTCAGTGAATTTGTACGGTTTTTTAAATGCTAAGTTATGTATATATATTTTTTTTTTTTCTGGTTTTTCACTGTGCGCGCGCATTCCATGCCGTGCGCGCCTCGCCTTTTTTTACACATTAACATTTGTTTTTTTCTCCCTTGTGGGTCCTTTAATTTATTTAATAAATGTGATTGTTACTTCTTTATTTATTTTTTTTATTTTTTTTTGCCGTGCGCACTCCGCGATTTTTTTTAAAAAATTATTAAATGTATTTTTCGTACTTTTGGGTCCTTCTTGGACCCCCTGACAAACACTAGGGGGTCTGCAACTCTCTTCGTTGCCCCCTTTTCACGTTCCCCACCTTTGTTTCTCAGTGCGAGAGACAGAAAATGGCGGCCGACACTTCCTGATTTCGACCGATTCGAATATTTATAGTCATGTAACCACCAATCAGAATTGAGCTCGCGCACGGCACCGTATGCGTACGGTAAGCTTACGGTAAGCGCACGGAGCGCGCCTATGGATATATATATTGATTTAAATGCTATTTTCTCAGGACCTACTTAACAGATTTACACCAGACCTACAAAAGGCACATCCTTGACCTGAGGACTACCTCTCTGCCAAATTTCAAGTAATTCTGTTCAGCCGTTCTGGCTGTAGCTCGGACTAAAGGTCCTATGGGAAAATGCATGGGGAAAACGCGTTTTGGGACCCCCCTTTTTTCTCAGCCCCCGCTTGACGAATCCCCCCGAGACTTTCAGGGTAGGAGCGGAGCGTAGCGCCCCATTAGTTTTGAAAATTTTGCGAGGATTCGTCGATCGGCGCCAAAGTTATTCCAAATAGAATGTTGTGGATTTCCTATGGAAACACGGTCCTAACTATAACTATCTACTGGCGACCGCCAGTAGATAATATATATATATATATATATTATCTACTGGCGGTCGCCAGTAGATAGTTATAGTTAGGACCGTGTTTCCATAGGAAATCCGCAACATTCTATTTGGAATAACTTTGGCACCGGTTGAAGAATCCTCGCGAAATTTTCAAAATAGGTGGGGCGCTCCGCTCCGCTCCTACCCTGAAAGTCTCGGGGGGATTCGTCAAGCGGGGGCTGAGAAAAAAGGGGGGTCGCAAAACGCGTTTTCCCCATGCAATTTTCCATAGGGTCCTTTAGTCCAAGGTACAGCCCGAACGGCTGAACAGAATTACTTGAAATTTGGCAGAGAGGTAGTCCTCAGCTCAGGGAAGTGCCTTTTGCAGGTCTGGTGTCAATCTGTTCAGTAGTTCCTGAGAAAATCAAAAGTAAAATCATATATATATGTGGGCGGAGCCTAACCACAGATCTCATCCTGAGATCTGATTGGCTGTCAGCACTTCATCCAAGAAGTGTTGGCAGCCATCTTGGGACCAATATACATGATAGCACCTCATTAAAAAGCATTGCATTTAATAGAAGGTTTTAAGACTTTAGTTACATTATAAATCATTTGTTGATGGTACCATACTCATTTTAGGAATTGTGGTATGTTCTAAGGTGATTTCACCATGTGAAAAAGCCTTCTGCTGGGATATCATGATTGAGAGAAAAATATTTTCTCATGCTTTTCCCACAGAGGTTTGGAAGGCGATCTATAAGCTAAACTGAGAGCTTACTTTCTGTAAATTCACATTATCTTTCTCAGTCATGTGAGAATGAAGTCTGACATTCTCAGTAAAACATGTACATCCAACAAGGGCAGAGACTGTCAGTTGATTCCTTTGTGTTCTACTGCAGCTTCCCAGAGTGTTCCAAAGAACAACTAGAGCGCTAACAGTCCTACTTATGATAAACGTATGGCACACCTGAAGCCATCTTGCTTGGATTAAAGTGGTAACTCTTAAAACATTTAATTTAAAAAGGAACAAAATGAGGGGGTTCATTTTTCCATAAAAAGTATGATTAGTGCTGCAGAAAGAAAAATTAGGGCACATTTTGAGTGACTTCTCAAATCCTCTTCTATTTCATTAAAAAATTCTGACATGCAGACTGAAACATGCACTTTCAATACCAGCAGCAGTTTTCCCTGGTGAGCAGTAGCTTTACTACAGTGATCTAATGAGCAAAAAGAGTGCTAACATTCTGAATTTATGGCAAATGTGTGACACATCTGAATGCCTTCTTGATGTAATCAAAGTAAAAAACTGAAAGTATTTCCTACTGAGGAGACTGCAGTAAATGAGGAAATTAGGAAACTTCATAACAAATAAGTCTCCCAAGATGGCCACCAGAGACAAAAGAGCCCAAATGTAGCCCAAATATCACCCAGATGTAGCCCAAGTATAGCCCAATGACAGAATGTCCCAGAGTGTTCTTAAAAACAACTAGAGCGCTTACTGTCTTCATTATGACAAAAGTATGGCACACCTGAAGCCATCTTGATTGGAATAAACTGGTAACACTTAAAACATTTAATTTAAAAAGGAACACAATGAGGGGGTTCATTTTGCCATAGAAATTATGATTAATGCTGAAGAAAGAAAATGAGGGCACATTTTGAGTGACTTCTCAAATCCTCTTCTATTTCATTAAAAAATTCTGACATGCAGACTGAAACATGCACTTTTAATACCAGGAGCAGACTTCCATGGTAAACAGTAGTTTTACTACAGTGATCTAATGAGCAACTAGAGTGCTAACTTTCAGAATTTATGGCAAATATGTGACATATCTGAATACCTTCATGATGGAATCAAAGTAAAAAACTGAAAGCATTTCCTACTGAGGAGACTGCAGTACATGAGGAAATTAGGAAACTTCATAACAAATAAATCTCCCAAGATGGCCACCGGACACAAAAGAGCCCAAACGTAGCCCAAAATCACCCAGATGTAGCCCAAATATAGCCCAATGACAGAAGTGTGCAAAACACTTATTATTTTGTGTTTTTGCAGTGTTATATAGTGCAGACTTGTCAGGTATTGGAGTGCTTTACATGAGCATTGGTTACATCACACAAGAACAAATTCATTTTGGTTGTAGACATGGGGAGACTAAGTGATATGACCAGAATCACAGAATGTCGAGCTGAAGCAGAAACTCCAACCTGGTTCCCCAGTTGCAAAGTCTGCAGTTCTGGAAGTAACACCACATCCTCTCCCCTAAGTGCAACATTTAATCAAGTGGTCAACTGGATAAAAAAACTAAGGGGCAGATTTATGTTGCACTTGCGGCACTTTTGCGCCGCCGTTGCGTCACTTTTGTGACGCAGCAGTGGCGCAAATCCTGCGCCATGGTGCGGGGCATTTACAAACGTGACGCATCTCCCAGATGCATCACGTTGTAAAGCCCTGCGCCACATGTAGGCGTTCCAGGGCAGGTGGGGGCGTTCCGGCGCAGGAACGCCTCCTAAAAGTGGCTGAGTGAAATCTACAAGATTTCACTCAGTCACTTTTAGGCCCATGCTGCGTCAAAACCCTGCGCCTGCTTGAAGCAGGCGTAAGGATTGACTCAGCATTGTACAGATAGGGCCCCCCAGATCATTGCTGGAGCTGCGTCGCGCTTGCGACGCAACTCCAGCAATGCGCCACTTTTCGGCACAGATGCGTCACGCATCTGTGCCGTTTTTGCCCCATGGTGCGCCGCATTATAAATGCGGCGCATCCATGGTGTCGCAGCTGTGGCTCATAATAATTGGCGCATCCCTGCTGATATGCAGGGATGCGCCAGTCGTCATAAATTTGCCCCTAAGATTACAAATAATTTAAAAGTTCTTTGTCGCTATTTGAAAACTCAGAAAATATGTCCTCATTTTAGTTTTTTAGAGCACTAACCATAATTTTGATGCAAATAAGACCCTCTCATATATGTAATTTCTAAAGGAAATGCTCTAGGCATTACAGTTTTGATTACATCAAGATGACGTCAGGCATTCCACACTTTTGTAATAAATATAGAATGTTAGTAATCTAGTTGTTCATTGGGATACTGTTGAGAGGCAGAGGCCAGGGGCACGGACTCTGAAAATTGAAGGCAGGTAGGAGGGTGCAAAGGCAACAATTTAACCACACTGAGCAGGCAGGAAGGGCCGTGGCAGCACAACAGACTATGGAGGGCAGTGGAAAGGGGGGCAGGGACAACAAACCAACAATACAGGACTTGCAAGAGAGGCTGTGGCAATGTAATAGACCATTGTGGGCAGAAGGAAGAGGCAATGGTAGTACAACCATACATGCCAACAAACCCGATTCAGCCTGGAAACGTCCAATGTTTTTAAGCTCAAATGGGCTTTATTTGATCTGTCTCCTGTCTACAATCTCCTCTTTTTCAATGTAACTCAAAGGGGAAAATCAATACCCCAGTTTTTAAAAAAAATCTCCCTCTCACCAAGCTCAAAATGTTCGCAAGTATGGTACATTGGATCATGGAAGGAAATGGGGTAGGGACATGGACTTGAATAACAGAGGACAGGAGGGACATGGAGAGGTGCACCAAACTGACCCTGCAGGGCAGGCATCGGGGTTTGCAGCAGCACAATACACCACACAGGGCATGCGGGACGGGAGTGCAGCACAACAATCCATAGAAAGCAAGAGGGAGGGGACAGGACCATGCACATGGACAACAGAGAACAGAGGGGCAAGAGGCAATGGTAGCTAGCTGACCATAATGGACAGACAGGAGAGAAAGCTGCAGCATAACAGACCATAAAGGGCAGGAGGGACGGATCAGGGGCATTACAATGGAACAGACAAGCCAGGAGGGAGGGAGTAGGGGTCTGCACATGTAAACAGAGGGCTGGGGGCAAGGGGGCAGGGCAGGAGCAGCAAGATAGCCATGGAGGTCAGGCAGGATGGGCACTAGAAGCAAGACACACCATGAAGAGCAACAGTGAGACTGTGATGGCATAAACATAGACCATGGAGGGAAGGTGGGAGGGGGTCAGGGGCAGCTAACTGACCACACAGGGAAGGTGGGAGGGGCCATGGCAGCACAGAAGACCATGCATTGCAAGTGGGAGGGTTAGTGGCAGCACAATGGCTATGATGGGCAAGAAGGAGGGTGCAGGGGCATGCACAAAGGACGATGGAGGATAGAAGGGAGGGTCAGGACCTGTGCACAGACAAGAAACTTCAGGGGAAGGGGCCTCACAACAGACTGCGCGGGGCAGGCAGGAGGAGCAGTTGCAGCACAACAGACCAGGGAGGGCAGAAGGGTGTGGCAGTACAATAGACCATGTAGGACAGGAGGAAGAGGATAGGAGCATGGCATGTGGACAGGCAGGGTGGAGGTGGCAGGGACAGGTTACAGTCATCTGACAATGCTAGGCAGGTGGGAGGGGAGTGGTAGCTCAACAGAACACTCAGAGTAGATAGGAGTGGCAGGTCCATGGAACATGGTGGGCAAAAAGGAAGGAGCAGGGGCATGCACAAAGACATCGGAGGGCAGGGGGAAGGAGAATAGGGGCAGAAAGCTAAGCACAGAGTTTAAGCAGGAGGTCAATGATGGGGCATAGAATTGGGCAATGGAGGGCAGGAGGAGTGGACTGGTACATCATACTAAATTGAGGGCAGTGGCAGCACATCAGACCATGCATGGCAGGAGGGAGGAGGCTAGTCCATGGATTCACACAACAGAGGATAGGGAGGAGGGGGATGGGGCAGCAAGCTAACTGTTCAGAGAAGGCGGGTATTAGGAACTTTATTGTTTTTAAAAGGTGTGTCTGTGCGAACTACTTAAAATATGAACAAGTATGCAGCATAATCTCACTTTTATTCAGGAAGAAGAGGACGTTTGTGACTGTGACTCCGGGCTCACTTGGCAGAAACACCCCCTGACCCTCCATCCCCTATCGCAAAATGTAATGCCCGTGAAAAGGGTAGGTGAACACAGTGTTATATAGAACATAGCCCTGAGAGCA
This sequence comes from Triturus cristatus, assembly GCF_964204655.1. NCBI lineage: Eukaryota > Metazoa > Chordata > Amphibia > Caudata > Salamandridae > Triturus > Triturus cristatus. The sequence continues at coordinate 1,139,098,896 of NC_140593.1, read as the reverse complement.
CGATTGAAAATGAAAATTAGATATAGTGTATGGTATAAACTATGCACCAAAAAGTGTGATATAAGATGAACCGGGCGTGAAATATAATATGCAATACATTGTGCGCAATGACAGATTCATTGGAGAGTGCGAGATAGCACAGGCACTAGCGCGTGCTATGCGATATGCGCCTTGGAGTGTAATATGCACAGGGCAGTGTTGTGTAACCTAACTCTAGTCTCTAAAGTTGTAATATAAAATATGTACTGGGGAGTGTAACGTTGCATATGCACTGTGACAAAGATATGGATCCCAGATTGTAATATGTATGGCATAGCACTGTGCGTTATAACATAGGCATCGAGGAAGGCACGTTAGATGGGGCAATATAACCCGTGCGAAGACAAGTGTGGCATGACATATTCACGGGGTGGTGTTACAGTGCACATGGGCTAGAGAGTGTCATAGCATATGCACTAGCTGGTGGAATACAACACAGAGGTGTGTGGCACTCGGCAGGCAATGGTGAGTGTAACACAGCATTGGGCTCTGCCGGGAGCGCGCTGTGACTCTCAAGTGATGTTGGTCCCCTTTCCAGAGAGTAAAATAAAAAGTATTACACATCCGGCAGTGGATGTGTGTTTTATTAACCGTGAGGGGGGTTTCTTGCATTGTTTTGGTCGAATTTTTGTCGAATCCCCTTTGAATGGCTTGCTGTGCATGTGTATTAAATGTGCCCGTCAATAGCTACCCATGTTTGTATAAATAAACGACAAGGGTGTCTACCGGGATTAGGCACGGTAGGGCATCAGACATGTCAGAGCTTCACTAGTGGTGTAAATACATTCCACGTGGATTCATTGTATGCATAGTCGCCTTTTAATGAATATCACGCAAATCGTCATGGTGATAGGTACGTACGGTTTGTCCAGCATGTCCTAGGTGTGTCTATAAATATATATTTTTTAAAAATAATAAAAAACAGTGGCCGGCCCTGGGGATTGGGGTCAAAAAAATATAATTAGGAGACAGGCCCTGGGGGATGGGGTCATCAGGGCCAATAAATTAGAATAAGAAGGGGAACCACACAGCCCCCCTTCTTAAAAAATTAAAATAAATAAAAGACTGGCATCGTGCCGGAGGCCACGCCCCCTCCTTGCAGCACTCTGCAAACGCGCCCCCTGGCGAGTTGTAAGTTGGGGAATTAATTCCTCTTCAATACTGAGGGTCCCTGAGGGCCAACTAGCCCAACAGGCATCTCCAGTATGCGCCAGGGAGCTGCGCTGCAGACAGGTGTTCTGAGGCCAAGACCCTTTTTACACCTCTCTGCAACGCAGCTCTGTGACGCTTACTGGAGGTACCTAGTGGTCTAGTTTGACCCTAGGGACCCTTAGGATTCAAGGGGACTTAATCTCTCAACTTAGAACAGCCACAGGGCGCGTTTACACAGTGGTGAAGGGAGGGGGCGGGGCCTGAGGTGACGTGTGCAAACACGCACTATGGCACGTTTTAAATTGGGGATATAATTTCCCTTCAATACTGAGAGCCCCTGGGAGCTAACTAGCCCACCAAGTGCTTCCAGTAAGCGCCACTGAGCTGCATTGCAGAGAGGTGGTCCAGGCCGTGCCACTTTTTACACCTCTCTGCAACGCAGCTCTGTGGCACTTACTGGAGGTACCTAGTGGGCTAGTTGGACCCTAGGGACCCTCAGGATTCAAATGAACTTAATCTCCCAACTAAAAACGGACACAGGGCGTGTTTACACAGTGGTGAAGGGAGGGGACGGGGCCTGAGTTAACGTGTGCAAAAACGCCCTGTGGCCTATTTTAAGAGGTAGTTTTAACCCCCCTGCTCTATTATATACTAGGGGCTTACAGAGGAGGTCATGCTAATCACAGGGGGACCCCAACGCATAATGTTCCCTAGTGTATGTAGGTGTTTTCACTGTATTCTAAGTGTCTTTTAACATAGCACTGGCTCTAGGACTGGTTAGTCAGACTCAGTTACCACCAGTATCCGTCTGAAAAAGTTGAGGGTACAGGATGATTTTGCAACAAGGATTCTTTCTGCTCTTCTTTTTGTTCTTTCTGCACGTTATCCTTCTTCCTGCACTTTTCTTCGTCTTTGAGGACTTCTGTTGCTTCTTTCTTCACTTCTTTTTTTTCTTTCTGTGCATTTTTTCTTATTTCTTCACATGTCCTATCTCTGTAGGCATAGTTAGAAATTAGCATTTAAAAAACCTTTGAAATTCACAGAAAAAACCATAGGTTTCAGGCACGTTATAGTTAGGAATTAGCATTTAAAAAACCTCAGAAATTCACTGAAAAAACCATAGGTTTCAGGGGTGTTATAGTTAGCTGGACTTTTCACTTGTACAAAACCATTGAAATTCCCCCGTTATAGTTAGTTCAGCTAACTATAACTCGCGCGCCCGCAATGCACTGCTGATGACGTCACATATAACATCACTCATGACATGGTCAGTGACATCACTCATGACATCACTGATGACATCTCAAATGACATCACTGATGACATCACTGATGACATCATCCTTGTGATAGAGTGGCAGACCTCCTCTCACCCTAATATAACCTTTGATACACACATTCAAAAATAGAGACTAAAATTTTCAAAACAATGGACATACCAATACCAGTTACAACAACCTCTTCAGTAATTCTAAGATCCACATACACATGTAAATGTGCAGATATTTATATAGCGCAAATCACCAACCGGTCTCTAAGCGCTTGCTTAGGGAACCCGTCCTGGTATTCCCCTGTGAGAGAACCCAGCAGGGCATCCACAAGGTGAAAGCCAAGCATCCCGCCGCGAGGGGCCATTGTGGAGATTAAGCAAGCTATTGCCCAGAGTCGCAGAGTGTGAACCCATGAATCGAGTATGCACTGGAGCGAGAATTATCAAGTCCATGGACAATTTATGGACTCAAGACCCAGCCGAGCCGGGAATTGAACCCTGGTCCCGGGCTGACCTCTGCTTCCAGGTCTGCCTACTCTAACCAGTGAGCCACACTTCTCCACATCCACTCATTCACCAACAGTCCTATACAGTCACTCATACATGTACTCACTCATCATATGTACTCATACACCTATACATCCTGTTACACAATGCCACTCATCCATAGAGTTACTCACACACATAGTCACTCATGCTAATAAAGAATCAAACATACATTTACTTGCATATACAGTTATACACACACCACCACACTTACTTCTACGGAAACTTACACATACTTAGTCTTTTAAACAATCACTTATAGAAACACATACTTATTCATACAGGAACTCTTTCAATCTCTCATGTCATGAGTGATGTCACTGACCATGTCATGAGTGATGTAATATGTGACGTCATCAGCAGTGCATTGCGGGCGCGCGAGTTATAGTTAGCTGAACTAACTATAACGGGGGAATTTCAATGGTTTTGTACAAGTGAAAAGTCCAGCTAACTATAACACCCCTGAAACCTATGGTTTTTTCAGTGAATATATATATATATACCCATATATACATATACCCAAAAACACATATATATACACACATATATCATCCACCAAAACATCCCCAGTTTGAAGACGCACTCGAAGAGCAGATGAATTAAAAGGAAACTGGCATTTTCATTCAGATGCATTTATTTCCCTTACGTGTTTCAAAGCACTCAGCTTCTTGATCACAGGATTGACGATACTGCACAGAAAGAGTGAAAAGGCCCTCCCCTCTGCATGTCCGTTTAATTAGCCCTCAGTGGGCCTCACGGGTGAGATCAACTAAGTGTTGCATGCTGGGATCAGTAGTGCACTTTCAAAATTCCTTTACCTTGAGTAGGTTCCTGTGCTGTGTCAAAATGTTCATTTCATTTAAAAGCCCTCCAGTGGGCCTCTAGTTTAGTTTTCTTTTTTTCTGCTGTTCCACTCAGGAAGACTTGGAGTAGTTCCATGTCCTCGTGGCCCCCTCACCTTGGCCTTCAGGGGTGGTGCAGTCTTCCCGGCTGGACTTGGGGAGGGGGTGTGCTGCTCCTCTCCCTGAGCCATTTTAAGGCCCAAGGGAACCCCATCCCCAGGCGCTACTTTCATTTTAATGGGGAGGAGTGAGTGCACCCCCTCTCCCTGCGCCACTGTATTGTCCTCGGGACCCCATCTCCTGGGACCCATTTGCTTTTTATTGGGAGTGGCCCCACTCCCCTAGCCATGATATGCCCCAGGGACCCCATCCCACAGGGATTGCTGTAGTCTTGTAGGTCCGGCTTGGGGCCCCACTTCCTGAGCTATGGTAGGACCCCAGGTACCCCATCCTCCAGGGCCGACTTATTGTTTGTGTCCCGGCGCCCCCATCCCGGTACTCTTTTTCCTACCTGTGAGATCACAGGCTGGGACGACTTCAGAGCTCTCACCAGGCGGAACAAGCACAAAGGCTCCCGCTGGGTGGGAGCTGAAAAGTTTCTTCTTGCACGGGAGAGCATTAGGATTGCTCCTGCCCAGGGCACCCAATTTATAATACATGTAAAACAAACAAAAAAGAGCTCCTGCATTGCCCCAGGGAGTGGGGCTACTTGTAGGTAGCAAGTAGGGCTGTGGGGGACTTGGGGCTCCCCCTACAGGCCCCCAAAATAAGTTGTGTGTCTCCCGGGTGGGGAACAACTTATGGCTGCATTATGTGGCTTGAGGCATGTAAAAAACAAAAGACTCAAAGCACCTGTTTAATGTTGTTTTGTCTTCAAATGCTTTATCTAATTGTTTATTGATAGACATTACAATAACCCCTTGAAAGAAAACAATAGGCCAGCCTTGTATATATAGACAGTGACTTACATTAAAATAAAATAGAAATTCACTTAAAACAATTAAAGGTTGATGTTATAGGCTAGCTAGGTATTCAAACACAGGTAAAAGTGACGTTATACTTAGGTGACAATGTCAATTGCAACATAATATTTCAAACTAAATAAAACACTGAAATTCACTAGTTATAGATAACTGAAGTAACTATACCTTGAGCCCAGAAGTAACTAGAACTCAAGCCCTGAAGTAATTATAACTTGCACAATGTCAGTTGCAATATAACATTTTAAACAAACAAAAAACACGGAAAATGACCAGTTATAGATAACTGAAGTAACTAAAACGCGAGCCCAGAAGTAACTATAACCTGTGCATCGCAAGCTTAGAATCTAACAACGCGTTCTCTTCATGTGTACCTTCTACTTCGAAATCAATAACATCTGTCAGCTTATCCCACAGGCCTCTGTTTAGTGTGGGAACGAGGGCGCCTAATTGGCTGAGTCTACAGATAGTACAAGGGATCTTCCTTCCCGACCATCAATCTTCTGACTGAAGAAGAACATGCAATGGATTCCCCCGGCTATGACCACAACTCTGCAGTCAAGGGCAGAGTGGCTACTAAAAACAGGAAAAACAGTGTCAAACGCATTGTAATTTCAATTCAATGAAGGCAAGCGGGATCTGATAAATGTTACGTTGTGTTATTGGCACTTGTTATAGCACAGTGACTCACTCCCGAAGGAGTATCTTAGCAGTTTCTGCTCAGGAACGGTACAGTGCATTTCGAACATCCACGTCTTTAAAAGTTTTTTTAACTTGGGAATGTCTGAACAAGTGTGAATATGCAGACCGAGTTTGTTCCAATTAAGTGGGGCAATGTAGGAGAAGGATCTGCCTCTGAATCTGGAAGTGCATATGCGAGGGATCCTTCATAAAGCTTTATTTGTGGACATAAGTCTGGTAGGGTGGTAGTGGTAGAGTCTGGAGTACAGGTAGGTAGGTAATATATTATTACCCGTTACCCCGAAACCAGCCCCAGGATGCTTGTTTCCGGTCCAGTGAAGACCTGGCTTTGCAGCTTGGGCTGAACTGTTCCCATGAGGCACAGGGTCAAGACTGATTTGCATATGGCTGAGTCTGAACTGGGGTGGTGAAGTGAGCTAAAGAAAGAGCATCTGTGACTGGGGGTGAGTGTCTGAAAAGTTTCAGCGCTCCGTCCATCATCTCCTTGTGATTGCTTTAATATATTAAGTGCCTTATGGGTCACGCAACATAGCTTGAAAATGGCGCGTTTTCTAATGGGGAGCAAGTGCAAGGATTTCAAATTGGGTGCGGAAGAGGAGCATGAGGGGAGGTAGCAGATCAGACAAGCCGCCGTGTTCTGCACTACTTGAAGTTTGGACAGTAGTGGGTCATTAACTGCCACTAGCAGTGCATTCCCATAGTCCAGGTGACTCATAATTAAGGCTCCCTGTTTTCCGTTTTTACTGATTTTTACAGATAAATGCAGACAGAAAACATTCATTTTCTTGTCTGTATTTATTTTTAAATGTGGATGAAAACGGAAATTCGGTTGCTTTTTGAGTAATTCTAAATACTGTCAGCCATGACTGCCAGGCTAATAGATGTGTGGAATGATCGCTAAGGGCATTAAAGATTTTTTTTTTAGAAAAGAGGCTTTAGCAGTAGTAGAAATGCACAAAGTTGATAGTGAAATTTGCATATTTTCATGTAAGTGCACTGACTTATCTTCTGCGGGTGTTCACAACACTGAAACCTGGTAGACATTCAAGCATGAGTGCATATTTATCGGTTAAATAAATGTGGAAATATACTCATTTCAGCTTAACTTTTCCACAAAACCCAAAATAAAGATGGATAAATACAGACGGAAATGGCAACAAAAAAAATACCATAAAACCGGGAGCCCTACTCATAATTAATGCCTGTACTAGGGTCTTGCTTGAAGTGGAAGGAAGCCAGGGGAAGACTTTTCTTAGGAGGCGTATTTAGGCAAAGCAGGTTCCATAGGTCGCGATGACCTGGTCTTTCATGAATAAAGCTTGATCAGGTATGATGCCACCTGTTTTGAGAATGGGGCTAGACCAAATTCAGTGGGCCACCAGAGCTCCTCAACCTTACCGAATAGCGGTATCTCCATTTTCTCACCATTCAATTGAAGGCAGTTTTTAGTCATCCACTCAACAATTTCTCTCATGCAGCTCGTAAACCAAGATTTAACTTTTTTCGGATCTTGACAAAAGGAAATGAGTAGATGGGTGTCGTCAGCATATGATACGATGTCAAATCTGTACAATCTTGCAATTTGCGCCAGGGGAACTACATAGATATTAAATAATGTCTGGCTCAGGGAGGAACCCAGTGGGAATCCTTTGTTGACCAAACAGTGTTTGAGACTTGAAGAAGATGCAGAGTGGGGATTGATCGAGATTAGTAGTCACTGCATATATCTGACTAAAATTGGTAAATGATGGTTAAAGGCAGTGCTTAATTTGAGCCAGTGGTTTCTGGTGCTCAGCACTGGCCCTTAATTGCCGGAACCTGCACTTATGACAGCTGCCACATGGTGGTGCTGTTTGTACAATTTGAAGATGAGCAGAAAAACAGACGTTGGTTTATTCAATATACATTAAAAACAACTAATACCTGCCACCCAAGCCACTCTTAAAGCTTTGGCGGCCTGAAAAAGTCTGAATTGCGGTGTCTCCTGACGAGGGCCCTGGCACTTATTATTATTATTTTTTTTTTATAAGATAAGCACTGGATAAAGGCCTCCACTTGAAAGCATTTGGTTTCCTCAGTACTGTGCAAGAATATGCCCTACCATTATGTTGCACTTCGGGATCACCCAGAAAAGGCTAATGTGTAACTAATTGGCTTGGTCTGGAAAGAGGCGGAATTATGTACATTCTCTTGGTTTAAATTGTATTGAATCACATGCTTATAATCAACTTCCTCACAGTTTTACACACTTTGTTTCAAAGAAGGAACCCTAATGGCTTTCTTGATATGTAATCTCAGAAGAGGTTGTAGAGAATGACTCCGACATCGATACTTTCCTCGACACCGAGTGTGCTCTCTCGATGCAGAGGAGCCTCCAGATAAAAATAGCACAGAAAACTGAAATACTTCTTAATGCCAACATTTCTAAAGGGCGTACATGTTGGGCAGAACGTGCCCTCAAAGATCTTCATCCCATAAATCCGTATTTGTAAAGCACAAACTACTCACCCTTACGGGTCTCAAGGCGCAGGGGCAGTCACGGAAATTAAGTGAGCTATTGCCCAGAGTCACATGGTGCTGAGCTGAGCTGCCGCCGGAGCCGGGAATCGAATCGTGAACCCTGTGCTCCGAAGTCAGCTGCCTTGGCCGCTGCACCACACCTCTCCACCATGAGAACTAACCATCTTGAAATACCAGATGAAGTAGAGGAAAGCTAACAGTGCAGAGATCCATGGTCGAAAGAGAAAAAAAGTATTTTGAACCTTTGCTACTGGAGGGCCCTCGTGCACAAGGTAGGAGGACTTTTACAGGGGGCTGCTGCACACTATTCAATGGAGCTCTTTACTGGCTGTGCAGCTCAGCCTGTTTTTAGGTCTGGCTTGACAGCGCTCCTATCTGCAAGGCGTATTGTAACTAATTATTTTAAGGAGACATAGATTGGGTGTTGATTCCACACAGAGGCGTATTAATCTGTCACCTCATGTTATTGGCAATTTGATTTATTATTCCGCCTTCCATAAAGCACTTCCCTTTGAATGCATGAGGGACTTTTTTACATCTGAAAGGAGCACTCAGTCAGGATGCAGCTTGTCATATTCAATTCTTTATCTCCCATAGGCATTCTATGCAGAATGTAAACAATTGCCATTACGGTTTTTCCAGCATTTGCAAAGACACTAGGGCAGGCTTTAATGTGATTTCAACATGCAAATAGCATTTGCAAATGCCTTTGTTTATGTGTGTTGACATAAAAAAGGCTTTTGGGCTTTGCAATGTTAGTTTAATGCCATGCTATGTCACTATTATATGGTACACTTTCAAAGGGTTTCATGGTACCATAAAACTGGGTAACTATACCATCTGTTATTTAAAGTACCCAGTAAAAGAGAGAAAAGCACTATATAACAAGAACTGGCAAAGTCATGCGTTTCGCCAATTAAAGAGTTTTTGGCTTTGCCAATGTCTTTTAGCCATTTTGTACATCAGTGTATGAAATGGAGTAAAGTAAGTAGAGTGGCGTGGTGTTGAGAGGCATAGATTGGAGTGGAGTCGAGTGGCATAGAGTGAAGTGGTGAAGAGTGAAATGACATAGAGGGGAGTGGCGTTGAGGGGAGTGGCGTAGAATAGACTGGTGTAGAGTGCAGTGCGTAAGCATCGCAACGCTTTTCTGCGAGTAGCATACTACTCCAAACCCAAGATAACTTGTTAGTACAATTTATTGATTTCATGTATGTTTAGAAGAGTTTGGAGAGGGATAGAATGATCCGAGTGTATTTTAAAAGGGGAGTTTGGAGTAGAGATAGAATGGTGGGAAAGGATTTGAAATATATGCACTTTTCATCTTCTCAGGAAATAGTTTGAAGATTTTATGTGTTGAACCTTTAATATGATGGGGCAGAATAAACACAAGGAATGCAGACGCGTGCCATGTACATTGCCGAGGGGGTGGCTTTTACACTACAGCCAGGCAGCTTGCTTCACATGAAACCTTCTTCACTGACTCCATTTTTAAACAGGGATCTTTTCTTCTTCCCATGCACAGATAGGGCTCAGCTGGACTGACATTTCAATTGGATGTCCCCAATCACACTGTCCAATCAGGAGACTGCTGGTGCATATTTTAACAGGCAGAAACGCCACCTTTAGGTCACTCTAAAGTGTAACAGTTCAGATAAATTACATTTGGAAGCTTAGCAGGAGAGGTGATCGACGTGTTTACCTTTCGATGTACTACAGTTTTAGCAGGAAGATTATACTAATGCTCAAAATTCTACATCCCACAGAAGTCAGTGATGCAAAGAGGCATGACACAGCGATACACAGGACACGTGTCTTTTAAAGAGAAGCTTGTCTCGCACAGACCTTCATTTCTCAAATGTAACGAATCCTTCTCGGATGCGTTAATGAGCAAATAAAGCAGGGTTTTGGAAGACACAGACTGCACACAATGTTTACTGTCCCGAAGCCGGACACTCATCAGCAGGAGTGTCTGTATGGACATCTGTGTGTAGCGCCTCCACTCATGCACCGACATGTGAATCCGATTAAAAGTCATCGCTAGCCCCCTCGGCTCCTAGGAGAGCTCTTAGGGCAAAGGAAGCAGATCAAAATCCAAGAGGCAAGGCCAGGATCCAACCCACCAACGAGGACTGGGAAAGAGAAACACAACAGTCAAACAGCCGCTTTGAGACTAACAACACCTAGCGCCTAAAACATGCGACAGAATGACCAGAGGCGTGGCAGGTTGGCCCCAGTCCAAGAGCCACAATGTTGACCACTTATGTAGCGCAAGACAGACAGACACAGACACACAGACACAGATACACACACACACACACCCCACCCCCCTCTGATTTGTGGGTGTTTATTACCCAACTCATTGGTGATTGCATAGGTGCAGTGGCTACGGTGCCTGACTCCGGACCACGGGGTTCACGGTTCGATCCCCCGCACCGGCAGCAGGTTTGCCCATTACCATGTGACTCTGGGCAATAGCTCGCTTAATCTTCCAGACGGCCCCCAGCGCCGGGACACCTCTCCGGAGGTAGCTGTGCGCTTTACAAATGCTGGTATTTATATAGCGCTAACACGCCACGTTCTGGCCGCTTGAGACATTCTGAGGCACAGTCTGCAGGCAGAGAGGCCAAACAAAGCTGTGCTCTCTCACTGGCGCCCTGAGCTCCCATTTACGCTCCCTGAAAGGCCCAATATGTGCAGCTTCTCCACGTGAACTGCGTGGGACTAGGAACACACTCTAAATGCGTGCAGTTAAATAAATAATAATAATAAAAAGTACCTGCGGTCCAGTGGAAGGACATTATCCACAGGAAGCAGTAGTTGGTCCATGGCAGGTACCAAAGATTCCAAAAGAATCCAAAGCCCAGAAGGGACCCGGACACCAGGAGGAGCAAATGACCAATGGGAAGTAAGGAAACAACAGTAACATGGGAGCCAACTAATTGTAAGTAAAGGGAAGTAATGGGTGGGCTCTAAGCCCCCTTTAGTTTATCTTTTCTTTAGGACAATAACTTTCGCCGACTGTGCATGTGCACGGTAGGCGAAACCTGAAAAGCAAGGTGGTTTTATTATTATTGATGCCAAAGTTACATTAGCATGTACCAAAATTACCACGGGTCAGCTCGCAACAAACATCGAGATAGGGAGAGTTCCCAAACAAAACCTTATGTTTAGCCTTTTCATGCATGCTGGTGTCATCTGGTGGAGATAGGCCTCTTTACTAGGCCTGGGCGGTAAATTCTGTTCCGCTCGTGGAATTTCCGGAATTTGGGTAATTCCGCGTTCTGCGCAGAACATGGAATCTCCCAAAATTCTGCGTTCCGCGGCTTTGCAGAATTCTTTGCTTGTTCGCGTTCTCAAAATGCGTGTTCGCAAGGTATTTCCCCCCGAGCACACAAACAGCGTTCGTGAACAGGAAAAAAGCATCGCGAACAAGCAATTCCGCATGTTTGTGGAATTTCTGCGTGCTCGCGAAGATTATTTAGCATTTCGCGGAGCTTTGCGGAGCGCGACTACGCAAATTCTGCCCACCCCGTCATTACACGCTCTTGTTTTATGCCACAGATCATCTGGACAGAGGGTTGTTTTAGAGATACTGTTTAATTCCCCAATCACCTTCCTGTCCCAGAATCTGGCCTAAGTGAGTAGGAATGCGGACCGAGTAACACTACCAGGGTCTGTCATCCGAGCATTAGGGTTCTGACAGGGTTTGATGTAGGTCAGTAGCTCAAGCGAGCTGAATCGCATCAATGCATGAGAACAATTCCTGTAGTCGCTCTTCATAGAGTGATGCCTCCAGGCTTACCCAAAGCCTGGCCCAAAAAAACACAACAGGGCATAGACTACATTTTCGCCCCAGTCCTATTTGTAACAATTGCAGTGGGGTGGATTTAGGCACATTAATAAGATCAATCTAGAGGGCATTATTGGCTTTACGTTAACACAAGCTCCGAATTCTACTTCTTAAAGAGCCCTAGATTCCAAGTAAATGTCTTTAAGAGGGCCTGTGATCTGGTACCAGAATGTCATAACCAAATATATATTCTTACAGAAGTACCTTGTCCTAAATATAATTTGCAAAATATCTTAACATTAATAAAAATATTTTAACAGAAAACCTACATGTGACGGCCGACAGAAAATATTTTTGCTAACAATATTCTGACATACAACCGCGGCTGATAACAGTTCCTTTTCCACCCTGGGGCTCAATGCTCATAAGGCGTGTGCAGAGCTGGTTAGCACAGCAGCACTCCTGCCAATTTGAGATGACTGTGTCCCTGACCGCTGAAATGCAGACCAAGATGGTTGAATTAATTCTCTATTGGAAGGATACTATCAAGGAGATGGAAAGACTTCTTTCAGGAATACCTCCAACATTTTGGGTTATTGGGATCAAGCTTTTCTATTTCGCATTATTTCACAAAATAATGCAATAACCCGTGAGGCAAATGTGATAAACACTACTTTAAGGAAACAGGCATCACCCGTGTAATACCCTCTCTGCCCTTGCGTAAAGTCAACATGGGGACATTGCTAATGGAGATGAACTCTTTACAAGCTCTTAAATATTGATCCATGTTGTTGCTAAAGCCATTAAAGTGTGTTCTTGCCAGAAGGTATCCTTTCCTTACTCCCCTGACAACTTTTAGGGTTCTTGTTTGTCCATCTCTGACACCATCTTCTGCAAGAAAGTTGGTAAATACACCAAACTGTACCTTCATGGAAACCAGAGCAGAATAAGAAACTAGAGCAGCGGGCAAAGTAAAAAAATAAATACAGGATCAAATCAGTGAGCACCGATAACCAAACTTACCGCCACATTTAGCACAACTTCAATCAACCACAAACTGAGGGTGACAGAAACAAAATAACCCTTTACAACACAGTTAGGGGATAAACACAGGCCAAAGAATAAGCCACAAGCCATGGATACAGATTTTCTGTCTCTTTCAAACCTTTGGCAGCTAGGGACATGGCACAAGGTAAGCTCATCTTCCACAGATCCTCGCTGCTGCGACAATCATTTTGCTTTGTCGCAGCGAGCTTGAGCTAGAAGATGGCTGTACAATCCGGGACCTACAAGTGGACTGAAGAATAGGAATAACTGATGCTTACACATTTCATTTCAGATGGAGGATCTGGTATTAAGATACTGTTGGTGATCTGAGAAGTCCATAGGGTAATCCCTAGGACACAAGACATGATAGTGGCGACCAACCCCACTTGTTGATGCTGAGGAGTTGCAGTCTTTGGACAGATTGCAGCAAAAGTGCCGCGGAGTAATAAAGACCCGAAGACTCACATTTGATTTTGCATCGGGGGGGGACCACTCTTTGTCAGGGGTACCCTTGATTTGCTTGCAAACATGCACTTGTGTTGAGCATGCAATCCTGGTACACGCGGCCCTGAATGACTGATGTCACTTGAGGCATTTTAAAACCCCTGGAGGGTGGTCTCACATCTTCCAAGCATGAAGCCCATAGATTTCGCTGAATCTAGCTCAGGGATGTATATCAGAAGATCGAGGTAAAATATTGATTACTACAATATCGCTTAATGGAGCAAATATGTATAAATGCGCTATGTAGTAAAGGGAAGCATAATAACAGAGAGTGGTGAGAGAGGAACAACAAAGTACGACCAAGGCTAATATCTTGGAGGCGGCCAATCACAATGGTTTGGTCAACGGTGTCTAACGTTGCAGGCAGGTCCAACGGGACTAAAGCGCTGGTGGTGCTGAGATCAGAGCCCATTCTAGGATCATTAAGCTTAAACAGACATTCGGAAGAGATGAAAAAGCCCAACCCCAAGCGAAATGGAGGTAAAAAGATAGCATGAAAGTGGCCTTAGATAGCCAATACTTACACTGCGTGAGGCTCCTTAAATCGGCCGACCTGCTGGATCTGGTACATGAGATCGCCTCCATTCACAAACTCCATCACAAAGTACAATCGATCCTGAGCACAAGAGAGAACAAAAGAGATTAGCTTCTCAAACATCTTCTCAGATCTAGATGCAAAAAGCAACAACTTCAAGGCCGCCAGCGGTGTGCATCGAGTGGATGGCGGGTGGTACCCTGGCGCAGAGCATTGGATGTGACAGAGAAGACACCTAAACCCTTGTCACAGCCAAACGCGCTCTTCAGCATCTCAGCGAATCCATGCCCAGACAACATAAAGGAGAACCAGGGTTTATGTCCACCGGTCACGTGTGCACAAAGATCTACCAGTCAATACATCTCACGGAAGACCTCAAGCAATGCTTTATACTGTTCCCTCCGTCACTGTGAGACTCCGTAAGGCCTGCCTGCCTGTGCGTCAGATGCAATACACCAAGGCCTGCCTGCTTGCTTGTGCGTCAGATGCAATACACTAACGCCTGCCTGCCTGTGCGTGAGATGCAATACACTGAGGTCTGCCTGCTTGTGCGTCAGATGCAATACACCAAGGCCTGCCTGCTTGTGCGTTAGATGCAATACACCAAGGCCTGCCTGCTTGTGCGTCAGATGCAATACACCAAGGCCTGCTTGCTTGTGCGTAAGATGCAATACACTGAGGCCTGCCTGCTTGTGCGTTAGATGCAATACACCAAGGCCTGCCTGCTTGTGCGTTAGATGCAATACACTGAGGCCTGCCTGCTTGTGCGTCAGATGCAATACACCAAGGCCTGCCTGCTTGTGCGTCAGATGCAATACACCAAGGCCTGCCTGCTTGTGCATCAGATGCAATACACTAAGGCCTGCTTGATTGTGCGTTAGACGCAATACACCAAGGCCTGCCTGCTTGTGCGTTAGATGCAATACACCAAGGCCTACCTGCCTGTGCGTGAGATGCAATACACTGAGGCCTGCCTACTTGTGCGTCAGATGCAATACACCAAGGCCTGCCTGCTTGTGCGTTAGATGCAATACACTAAGGCCTGCTTGATTGTGCGTTAGACGCAATACACCAAGGCCTGCCTGCTTGTGCATCAGATGCAATACACTAAGGCCTGCTTGATTGTGCATAAGATGCAATACACCAAGGCCTGCCTGCTTGTGCGTTAGATGCAATACACTGAGGCCTGCCTGCTTGTGCGTAAGATGCAATACACCAAGGCCTGCCTGCTTGTGCGTCTGATGCAATACACCAAGGCCTGCCTGCCTGTGCGTGAGATGCAATACACTGAGGCCTGCCTGCTTGTGCGTCAGATGCAATACACCAAGGCCTGCCTGCTTGTGCGTCAGATGCAGTACACCAAGGCCTGCCTGCTTGTGCGTCAGATGCAATACACTAAGGCCTGCTTGCTTGTGCGTTTGATGCAATACACTGAGGCCTGCCTGCTTGTGCGTAAGATGTAATACACTGAGGCCTGCCTGCTTGTGCGTGAGATGCAATACACTGAGGCCTGCCTGCTTGTTCGTGAGATGCAATACACTGAGGACTGCCTGCCTGTGTGTGAGATGCAATACACTGTGGCCTGCCTGCCTGTGTGTGTGTGAGATACAATACACTGAGGACTGCCTGCCTGTGCGTGAGATGCAATACACTGAGGACTGCCTGCCTGTGCGTGAGATGCAATACACTAAGACCTGCCTGCCTGTGCGTGAGATGCAATACACTAAGGCCTGCCTGCCTGTGCGTGAGATGCAATACACGGAGGCCTGCCTGCTTGTTCGTGAGATGCAATACACTGAGGCCTGCCTGCCTGTACGTGAGATGCAATACACTAAGACCTGCCTGCTTGTGCGAGAGATGCAATACACTGAGGACTGCCTGCTTGTGCGTTAGATGCAATACACTAAGGACTGCCTGCTTGTGCGTGAGATGCAATACACTGAGGCCTGCATGCTTGTGCGTAAGATGCAATACACTGAGGCCTGCCTGCCTGTGCGTGGGATGCAACACACTAAGGCCTGCCTGCCTGTGCGTGAGATGCAATACACAGAGGCCTCCCTGCTTGTTCGTGAGATGCAACACAATGAGGCCTGCCTGCTTCTGTGTTAGAGGCAATACACTAAGGCCTGCCTGCTTCTGCGTTAGATGCAATACACCAAGACCTTCCTGCTTGTGCGTCAGATGCAATACACTAAGGCCTGCCTGCTTGTGCGTTAGATGCAATACACGAAGGCCTGCCTGCTTGTGGGTTAGACGCAATACACTAAGGCCTGCCTGCTTGTGGGTTAGACGCAATACACTAAGGCCTGCTTGCTTGTGCGTGAGATACAATACACTAAGGCCTGCCTGCTTGTGCGTTAGATGCAATACACGGAGGCCTGCCTGCTTGTGCGTTAGATGCAATACACTAAGGCCTGCCTGCTTGTGCGTTAGATGCAATACACTAAGGCCTGCCTGCTTGTGCGTTAGATGCAATACACTAAGGCCTGCCTGCTTGTGCGTTAGATGCAATACACTGAGGCCTGCCTGCTTGTGCGTTAGATGCAATACACTGAGCCCTGCCTGCTTGTACGTTAGATGCAATACACTAAGGCGTGCCTGCTTGTGTGTTAGATGCAATACACTATGGCCTGCCTGCTTGTGCGTTAGATGCAATACACTGAGGCCTGCCTGCTTGTGCGTGAGATGCAATACACTAAGGCCTGCCTGCTTGTATGTGAGATGCAATACACTAAGGCCTGCCTGCCTGTGAGTGAGATGCAATACACTGAAGCCTGCCTGCTTGTACGTGAGATGCAATACACTGAGGCCTGCCTGCTTGTCTGTTAGATGCAATACACTGAGGCCTGCCTGCTTGTACGTGAGATGCAATACACTAAGGCCTGCCTGCTTGTACGTGAGATGCAATACACCAAGGCCTGCCTGCTTGTGCGTTAGATGCAATACACCAAAGCCTGCCTGCTTGTGGGTTAGATGCAATACACCAAGGCCTGCCTGCTTGTGCGTTAGATGCAATACACCAAAGCCTGCCTGCTTGTGCGTTAGATGCAATACACTGAGGCCTGCCTGCCTGTGAGTGAGATACAATACTCAAACACTTCAGAGGTCCTGCAAGAGCTCAGATGAACATATCAATGTGGGATCCTGTAGGATCACACAGAAAGCTGCTTTGAGGGGTATGAACATTGCTGTCTCCTGCACAAGAAGTAAGCACCATGCATGAACCCCTTGAGCAGCATGCTTGCATGGGAGCAGGGGTCGCCATCCTTTCTTGTTATGAGTGCTACCTCTGTTCAACGTAAATCATCCCGAGCTACTAATCTTGTTAGCGTTGTAATAGCGCCCAAGGCGGACAAGATTATATTTGCGGCATTGATTACCAGCAACAATCCCTCAGTGCATTAGGCAGGGTTGCTAGCAGTAACGCAATAAAAGGGTGCGCCATTTTTTAATGCCTTGGCATGGATTATGCATAACATCCCCAGCTGCAATGCCCCAAGCACGACGTAATAATATTCATCATAAGTATCCCCAGCGCCAGGTGATTTATCACTCACATATCATCTTCAAATATATTTTGGAAATTTAACCATTTTTCTCAAAGCATCAGATTATGACTTCTGAAAATTTGCAAATTTACTCAAATACATGCTTTTTGATTTTCGTATAGATATATTATTTTGGCCAAGCAAAAGCTTCTAATTTTGCAGGATGGCTGCACACAGGCGAGCTACTCACAGGGAGCTGGAGAGCTACTAGTAACTCACGAGCTACTCGTTAGAGAAGCCTCCGTTGGAGGATACGGAGCACCTGCCCTGCGCTGTACCGCAGAAATCCTCTCACAGCGGCAGAGATGCAAGAGAAGGTATACGGCCTGATTTACAAGGGCACGTTAGTCTCAGCTCTTGCGCTCATACATCACTTGTTCTTACGTGTATTATCGCCCCTCAATGGTGTAATGTTGAGCACGAGTACACACTACAACAGGGCTGAGGAGTGGCTCCTCCATAGAAGGGATGCCCTGGAATGCTTGTGCATACCCTCAAGCTTGCACTTTGAGTGTATTCACGCACATTTTTGACTCATTCTCCACTTAGAAATTGTCTGAGATTTACTCCTGCAGAGGGCAGTAGTATATCCATTTGCATGAGGGAAATGGGCTTGGAAATCACCATCAATGGTGTTGGGGTAAAGTAAGGTGGGGTCCCATGTGAAAATGTTTTTCCTGTTGAGAAAAAATATAAAAGTGCCACTGCGTGAAGGTTTACACAGTCACAAGTGCGAATTCATGAAGGAGTATGACTAAAACCCCATAATTGTCCCAATGTTTTGGCAGCCTCAACTCAGAAGCCCCTGTGGGCTCCAAAAATGCACAAATCTGCAATCATGCAGGATGGAAAACCTGCAGTTACAGATTTCAACATTTTTGGTGTGTCGGGCTGACAAGGTTTTTTTTCACTATAATGTCCCTGTAGAAGCCTTTGAGGTACGCAAGGAAACAGAAGAGGAGGTATTCTCCAGCCGACAGGCCGCTGGAGCAGAGCATTGTAAGGCAGAGTAGCGTCTTTGGTTATTAACTGTTTATTTCATTAAATAAAGGTTCCATAAAACACTCAGGCCCTGATTCACACGGGTAAACTTAGACCTGAAATCTTAGTTTAGACCTGAAGTCTCACATTAGACCTGAAGTTCAAGTTTACACCTGAAGTCTCACATTAGACCCGAAGTCTAAGTTTACACCCGAAGTCAAAGTTTACACCCAAAGTCTAAGTTTACATATGAAGTTTAAGTTTACACCTGAAGTCTAACATGAGACCCGAAGTCTAAAATTAGACCTGAAGTCTCTCGTCTCCATTGGTCGGTATTCTCCCCAGTTTCTTTACTTCACCGTCTACATCCCTTCACCTCCCATCTCCCATCTCTCGCGTCCATTGGCCGTTATTCCCTTCTGTCTCCTTACTACACCCTCTATATCCCTTCACCTGCCATCTCCCATCTCTCGCCTCGATTGGTTCTCATTCCCTCCGGGCTCCTTACTTCACCTGCTACATCCCTTCACCTGCCATCTCCCATCTCTCGCCTCCATTAGTCGTTATTCCCTCCAGTCTCCTTACTTCACCCTCTACATCCCTTCACCCGCCATCTCCCATCTCTTGCCTCCATTAGTCGTTTTTCCCTCCAGTTTCCTTACTTCACCATCTACATCCCTTCACTTGCCATCTCCCATCTCTCGCCTCCATTAGTCGTTATTCCCTCCAGTCTCCTTACTTCACCCTCTACATCCCTTCACCTGCCGTCTCCCATCTCTCGCCTCCATTAGTCGTTATTCCCTCCAGTTTCCTTACTTCACCCTCTACATCCCTTCACCTGCCATCTCCCATCTCTTGCCTCCATTAGTCGTTTTTCCCTCCAGTTTCCTTACTTCACCCTCTACAGACCTTCACCCGCCATCTCCCATCTCTCGCGTCCATTTGTCGTTATTCCCTCCAGTCTCCTTACGTCACCCTCTACATCCCTTCACCTGCCGTCTCCCATCTCTCGCCTCCATTGGTTCTCATTCCCTCCGGGCTCCTTACTTCACCTGCTACATCCCTTCACCCGCCATCTCCCGCCTCCATTAGTCGTTATTCCCTCCAGTCTCCTTACTTCACCCTCTACAGACCTTCACCTGCCATCTCCCATCTCTCGCCTCCATTGATCGTTATTCCCGCGAATCGTCTTACTTCACCCTCTACATTTCTTCACCTGCCATCTTCCATCTCTCGCCTCCATTTGTCGTTATTCCCTCCAGTCTCCTTACTTCACCCTCTACATTTCTTCACCTGCCATCTTCCATCTCTCGCCTCCATTTGTCGTTATTCCCTCCAGTCTCCTTACTTCACCCTCTACATTTCTTCACCTGCCATCTTCCATCTCTCGCCTCCATTTGTCGTTATTCCCTCCAGTCTCCTTACTTCACCCTCTACATTTCTTCACCTGCCATCTTCCATCTCTCGCCTCCATTTGTCGTTATTCCCTCCAGTCTCCTTACTTCACCCTCTACTTCCCTTAACCTGCCGTCTCCCATCTCTCGTCTCCATTGGTTCTCATTCCCTCCGGGCTCCTTACTTCACCTGCTACATCCCTTCACCTGCCATCTCCCATCTCTCGCCTCCATTGATCGTTATTCCCTCGAGTCTCCTTACGTCACCCTCTACAGACCTTCACCTGCCATCTCCCATCTCTCGCCTCCATTGATCGTTATTCCCTCGAGTCTCCTTACTTCACCCTCTACATTTCTTCACCTGCCATCTCCCATCTCTCGCCTCCATTGGTCGTTATTCCCTCCAGTCTCCTTACTTCACCCTCTACATTTCTTCACCTGCCATCTTCCATCTCTCGCCTCCATTTGTCGTTATTCCCTCCAGTCTCCTTACTTCACCCTCTACTTCCCTTCACCTGCCGTCTCCCATCTCTCGTCTCCATTGGTTCTCATTCCCTCCGGGCTCCTTACTTCACCTGCTACATCCCTTCACCTGCCATCTCCGATCTCTCGCCTCCATTGATCGTTATTCCCTCGAGTCTCCTTACGTCACCCTCTACAGACCTTCACCTGCCATCTCCCATCTCTCGCCTCCATTGATCGTTATTCCCTCGAGTCTCCTTACTTCACCCTCTACATTTCTTCACCTGCCATCTCCCATCTCTCGCCTCCATTGGTCGTTATTCCCTCGAGTCTCCCTACATCACCATCTACATCCCTTCACCTGCCATCTCCCGCCTCCTCGGATCCCCAAAGTTAGCACTGAGGTGGCCTCAGCAGATCACCTGTAAGCTGTTTTCAGCAGACTAACAAACTACAGTTTAATTAAGATGGATTAAGTAATTAGGCTCCTGACAGTGAGAACCCGGACTGTTTCTAAGGAGCGCTTTTGAGTCATTAAGGACGATAATTTGAAGCTCATTAGAAGCCATTCCCAATGCAGAAGGCCCATCCCGATACCCTCGAGAGCTTGCTTCAATCCAGCTAACGGGAAGTCAATGGCACAACGCTTCCCAAGATGGCCACTTTGGCCAACGCATACAAAAACATAGACTGAACCGCTGTCGGTCCATCCGTCTGATCTGCACAGTCACACCAAGGTGTGGCAGGATGAAAAGCTGCAAATGCATTCTGGTGATGATGTGCAAACCAAACAGAGGGTGTCAGGAGGTGCCAATGCATATATCTGATCTGAACAGAGAGGGAACTTCAGGCTGAATGGATGCCAATGCATGGGCAAGCCCTTGTCCAACCCACACAAAGGGTGTCAGAAGAGGTGATTGCAAGCATCTGACCCTGCCCAACCTACACAAAGGAGTTGCAAGGCTGGCTGTCAATGAGCAACAAAGCCATGCCCCGCATGGATACCAATGCATGCTCGAGTCATGTGCAATTTACAGACTGGAAGGAAGCCCTGCTTTCAGTGCATTTTGGGTGTGAGGAGAAATGTTGTGCTAAAAAAAATAGAGAAAACACCACAAGCGCAGCAAACAGAGCTGCTCACGTTGTTCCTGCACATCACACTGAACTTTAACTGAAATGTTGCCCAGATCTTCTTTTCAGTTCCATTTCCTGATGGAGGTGCCTGTGACTATCATAAGGTGCAAGGCACTGCAACCGAGTGCAGGGATCAGAGGCAGCAAACGAGTCATGATCCTGATTCCAAATGTCTTTAAAGTGCCCAGTCACTCACTGGCGCAAGATAAGGGCATGCAGCCCCCATCCTGTTAGTATCTGCGACGTCCAATGGCGTGCACTATTACTTTTTTGACCTGGTTAAAATGTTAATTACAATCACACATATGGCAATAACAGGAAAGCTTGCAAAAAGTCTAACCACTGGCAATCGCTTGGGTAGCATTCCATGCCATCATTTTTAATCCACTGCGCCACTCTTGACAAAGGTCTGACAGGGGAGGAGCTGAACTGGCAGTTTGGTCTGGACTATTCCTATTGGAGCAGGACCATGGCTGATTTGCATAAGGCTGGGTCTAATCTAAGGTGACATGGTGAGCAAAGGAACAATGGGTTGGAATGCTAACCCAAGTCATTACCAGTGGTTAGACAGATTACCAGCCTTCTTCCCGCCAGGTTTTGTGTGTTTGATGTAATGCCCTAAGTGGCCAAGGGTGCACCAGACATGGGTGCCCCCAGTCACTGTATTACTGGATCCAAGCTGCACCCGAGTGAAGGAGGAAACCCTTCTCGGGTTGCTTGGGTTCCAGTTTGGAGAGGGCCCGGCTGAGCATGTGAGGATGGACTGTTCCTATAGGAGCAGGGCCAAGTCGGATCTAATCTGACGTAGAAAAGTGCACAGAAGAACAACGGGTCAGAATGGTCCCCTGAGCAGTTGCCAATGGTTACACAAACTGCATGCATACCTCTCACCACTTTTTGTGCGTTCAGGATGTTAATTGCGCCAGCGAAATCTGCGTAATCACCAAACGGTAAATGGGCCAATTTCGCTTTTTTTACATGCAACAGACTCTTCTGTGCAGATATTTTCGGACTGAACAAGTGTACTGCTGATATCCCATGAGACTTTTTATTTCACAAATTGCACGCTTGCGTGAAAAAAAATTATGCGAGATACTTGCAAATCAGATTTTGCTCTACAGGCATAATTTTGTGTAATTTTGCCAATTTATTATGGAATTTTTTCAAGAAAAATATGCAGTTTCGCACACCCAAGCTGTTCATTCGATACAGTGACCGAAAGAAGCAACATATTCAAGGCGCTGTTGTAGAACTCGAGTGGAGAAAGATGTGCTCCGTGTCAAGTGGTGTTTGATGAACAGTTGCCCACAATATGCCGAACAGGAGCCGAGTGGGGGCGCCGGGCGCCCTCCCGCACGTCCAGGGGCATTAGTATGCAGGCAGGAGTGTGGCTTAGCATCTCTGGAGAGATTGCTCGAGGGATGAGCTTGGAACTCTCTTGTGATGCTGCCCATGTGCGCGCGGAGCGGGGCTCTTCATCAATCCCGCTCAGCGCGCGACCTCTAGCCTCGCTGCGACAACCGGCCACACTTGGGTATTCCAGGCAAGATGTCCGCGTGGAGCGGCGGAGCGGAGAGGGCGGGGCCAGGCCCTTCGTGTTCATTGCAGCAGACACACTGGAATAGCACACTTCACTTGTTGTGCAGAACACGCCCCTGTGTGCGCGAGGGCAGGCCAGTCGTTCCCGCAGGACCTATTGAAATGAATGCATGACCTACTGAAATGAATGAAGGCCCCACGGACTCCTGCGTACACCATGTCGATGCATCCCCGAGCCTGGCAACAGTCGGAGAAACTCGGGCCTCTAGGACCCAGGGGCGCATCCCACTCGTGCTCAAGTCACTCAGTCGTAGAATGCTTTTCATTATCTTTCCCAAAGCAGAGATCAAAAGCACAGACACTGCTCTGTGACATTACATCATGTACTGTAGAGCGCTGCACACTGCTCTATGACATCACACCAAGTAGTGTAGAGCACTGCACACTGCTCTATGACATCACATCGTACTGTAGAGCCCTGCACACTGCTCTATGACATCACACCATGTATTATAGAGCACTGCACACTGCTCTGTGACATCATGTATTGTAGAGCGCTGCACACTGATCTATGACATCACACCAAGTAGTGTAGAGCACTGCACACTGCTCTATGACATCGCATCATGTACTGTAGAGAGATGTACACTGCTCTATGACATCACACCAAGTAGTGTAGAGCACTGCACACTGCTCTATGACATCACATCGTACTGTAGAGCGCTGCACACTGCTCTATGACATCACACCATGTATTATAGAGCACTGCACACTGCTCTGTGACATCATGTATTGTAGAGCGCTGCACACTGATCTATGACATCACACCAAGTAGTGTAGAGCACTGCACACTGCTCTATGACATCGCATCATGTACTGTAGAGAGATGTACACTGCTCTATGACATCACACCAAGTAGTGTAGAGCACTGCACACTGCTCTATGACATCACACCAAGTAGTGTAGAGCGCTGCACACTGCATTATGACATCAAATCATGTATTGTAGAGTGCTGCACACTGCTCTATGACATCATGTATTGTAGAGCACTGCACACTGCTCTGTGACATGTATTGTAGAGCGCTGCACACTGCTCTATGACATCACATCATGTATTGTAGAGCACTGCACATTGCTCTGAGATATCATGAATTGTAGAGCGCTGCACACTGATCTATGACATCACACCAAGTAGTGTAAAGCACTGCACACTGCTCTATGACATCACACCAAGTAGTGTAGCGCACTGCACACTTCTCTATGACATCACACCAAGTAGTGTAGAGCACTGCACATTCCTCTGTGACATCATGTATTGTAGAGCGCTACACACTGCATTATGACATCACACCAAGTAGTGTAGAGCACTGCACACTGCTCTATGACATCACACCAAGTAGTTTAGAGCACTGCACACTGCTCTATGATATCACACCAAGTAGTGTAGAGCGCTGCACACTGCTCTATGACATCAAATCATGTATTGTAGAGCGTTGCACACTGCTCTATGACATCACATCATGTACTGTAGAGCACTACACACTGCTCTATGACATCACACCAAGTAGTGTACAGCACTGCACACTGCTCTGTGACATCATGTATTGTAGAGCGCTGCACACTGCTCTGACATCACACCAAGTAGAGTAGACAACTGCACACTGCTCTATGACATCACACCAAGTAGTGTAGAGCGCTGCACACTGCTCTATGACATCACATCGTGTAATGTAGAGCACAGCACACTGCTCTGTGACATCATGTATTGTAGAGCACTGCACACTGCTCTGTGACATCACATCCTGTAGTGTAGAGCGCTGCACACTGCTCTATGACATCACACCAAATAGTGTAGAGCACTGCATACTGCTCTATGACATCACACCAAATAGTGTTGAGCACTGCACACTGCTCTATGACATCACACCAAGTAGTGTACAGCATTGCATGGTGCTTTGTGACATCAGATATTGCGCAATAACTCACTTCACACTACACTGTGACATCACATCCTGTGTTGTAGAACCCTACACACTGGTGTGACATCGCATATTGTACTGCACATCATTGTATGCTGCTCTGTAGTATCACATCGTGTAGTGTAGGGCATTACACACTGCTCTGTGACATCACATCCTGTAGTGTACAGCATTGCACACTGCTCTGTGACATCACATCCTGTAGTGTACAGCATTGCACACTGTTCTGTGACATTGCCTATTGCTCCGTAGATCAACTCCATGCTGCTGTGTGACATCACACATTGACTCAGGGCCATTGCTCATAGTGCTGTGAGATCATATCCTGTACTGTAGATCGCTGCACACTGCTCTGTGTCATAACATTCTATACAGTGGCTTACTGCTCGCAGGTCTTTGACATCACATCCTGTGCTGTAGATCACAGCACACTACTCTGTGACGTCATATACTGTACTGTAAATCGCTGCACACTGCTCTGTGTCATTACATCATACCAGGTAGATCACTGCACGTAGGTAATGGACATCACATCCTGTATGTAGAGATCACAGCACACTACTCTGACGTCATGTACTGTACTGTAGATCATTGCAAGCTGGTCTTTGACATCACATATTGTATTGTACATCAACGCACAATGTTCCTTAACTTCACATCCTCTACAGCAGAACAGTGCACGCTATTCTGTGACATCATATACTGTACTGTAGAGGTTTAACAGAAAGATGAGAGGCAATATGATAACAAAAACGTTCAAGTTGCAATGATATTCAATTCACCATTTTCAGTGTGAGCAGAAGATTCTTTATTTCAGTTTCTTCACAATCAATTGGACACAGCCAGCGCGTTTCGCCCAATAAAGGCTTCTTCAGGGCACTGTAGCGTACTGACATTAGTTGTGGATCATAGTAAGAGACGCCAAATCTCTACCGCAATTCTTCAAATCCTCTCAGTGTTCCTATTCTTTTGCTTCCTTACACGGTTCACCTATAGTTCAATGAACGATCAGTGCTTATTCAGTAGAGATAGGCCCGCGTATATGGGAAAACAGCCATAGTTTCAAGTAACAGGTTTCGGAGTCGAAGGTTGTAGTACCCAGTTCTCCCCAAGTCGTGAGTCTCGTCCGAGACTGTACTGTAGAGCACTTCACACTGCTCTGTGATAACATATGTAGTAATGAAGACATTTCAGTGACGAGTCATACCATAGGTCAGCTCACACTGACCAACACTCTGAGGTGTAGCTCCTCATGGGTGATCACTGCTCACAGTGCTACAATGACCTCAGAAGATCACCACATATCACAGTTTGGGTGTGTACTGAAGATGCACAGCAGTACTGTTGGAGTACCTGCGCTAAGGGAGGCAGGTGGAGCTGCTCTTTGATTGGCAGATGACTTACCATCGTTTGAAAACAGGAGTGAAGCTGAGTCAGGAAGGGCGGTTTCCCGGATAGCGCCAAGACGCGCTTCTCCACCAGCGTGCATTCCACGTCATCATCCTGGATCACCACGTCCTTCTTCAGGATCTTCACCGCGTACAACTCGTCCGTCCCCTTCCGCTCACACAGAATGACCTGAGGGTGCCCGAGACCAGAGCAGGAAGGAAGGCCAATGGGGAAGACGGGAGCATAGAACCAACAGAGGGAGACAGGGACAGGTGGAACCGGAAGTGGGAGAGAAGACAAGGGTACCAGAAAATGAAATCAGAAAGAACGAGATTGATGGAGTGTGGTACCAACAAAGCATGAACAGGGCGAGGTGGAACAGAGAAGTGGTAGAGGGAAAATGGCAACAGGAAATATTAACACACGGAGGGTGACAGGTGGCGAGTGGGACAAAGACAAGATGTAGTAGGTCACAATTGGGAAATTAAAAGAAAGAAGGGCACCGAGAAATGCCAATAGAAAGAGATGGAGGAAGAGTGGGATTGACATTGAGAGATAAATAAAGTACATTGGAATAAAAAAGGGAAAAGGAAAATGGGAGCGAGGAGGGAAACCAAAGGGAGATAGTAGGGTGGAGGAGGACTCAGAAAGAGATAAGAGAAGAGAGGACAAAGACAGGAGGAGGAGAGAAGAAAAGAAAACAAATCATTATTTCTGTTATGCCCTCTGCTATTTATCAGTTTCTGCTAAACAGGAGACTTCTCTAAACTTAGAAATACAATGGAAAAAACATGGACTAAAATAATGACTCAATAGGTGCAGACACCAGGCAGAGATCCCTCACACAGTGCTTCATGATTGCACCTTCTATCTTCACACCACTCCAGCAAGATATCACAAAAGTAATAATGCAAGCTGCCAGCCCATCAGATCAATGCTACCCAGGAGCTTGAAACCATGTCAGGACACTCTGACGCCCATCATCACCGATATATGCATCATGTCCCTCCAAGGAGGGAGAGGACTGGGCATCTTTAAAGAAACAGATGTCTCCTGCGAAAGAAAAACCCACTTTTTAAGCCAAAACCCCATGGTCAGAGAAATAGTCAGATGTTTATGGCCGGATGCCAGAGGGAGGGGTGCTTTATGGGGCAGCAGTCTGTTGTAAACAACCCCAAAGATCCCACTGATTCATTTCCGAAAACTCATTGAACCCATAGACCATCCGCTGGGAGCTTGAGGATGAGATCCTTCTTGTTTTAGGGACTGAAACTAAATAAAATGTATAGACGATACTTTGCAAGGCATTCCTAGAGGAAACAGGGCGTGGTCTGTATGATACTAACGGGCAAGATGTAGTTTATGCATTGTTTTCTTGCTGAGAATTAGGCAAGTTAAAAGAAAGTATTTGTGTCTAAAGTTTTGCTAAGAAGAGTTAGAGTCCCATAAATTGTCCCCATCGCCTGCCTCATTTAGAGTTGGGGAACAGCCAGGTTCCCAATGCTGGAGCCTCACCTGGCTCTGCTGTCAGAATCCCCTGATCTGGGTGCCTGGTACCCAAAGGACTATTGGGTTCCAGATGTAGTTTATGCATTGTTTTCTTGCTGAGAATTAGGCAAGTTAAAAGAAAGTATTTGTGTCTAAAGTTTTGCTAAGAAGAGTTAGAGTCCCATAAATTGTCCCCATCGCCTGCCTCATTTAGAGTTGGGGAACAGCCAGGTTCCCAATGCTGGAGCCTCACCTGGCTCTGCTGTCAGAATCCCCTGATCTGGGTGCCTGGTACCCAAAGGACTATTGGGTTCCAGATCTAAGCATCCATATTTATGTCGCCTCCAAACATAAAAACGCGGCCTTCAAATTTCCACGAAACAAGGTAATTCATGGGAAGGACTTTTCATAAAGACGACAGCCCTGTTTGCAGACGCTTACTCTGTGCTTATTTACAAATGTCAACCCTGTGTGCCACCAACAAACCAAAGTACCAGAGCACCTGCTCCATCAAGGACTGCAACACACATCCTTAAGGTGCTGTAGCAAAAGACTCCATCCAAGAACACAGCACACACCCCTACCTCAATCACCAACGTAACCACCACAACACGCTTCCCAAGGAGCACCAACCGTACCAGCACAGCACCCTTCTGTGCTGCAATGCCTGCCTGTGACAGTACTACAGCTGACGTAACAACAGTGGCAGGCTTTTACGGTATACAAGCGTCAATCCACAAAGCGCGTCACTCATAATACCGTAACACTGCAGCACGTCTCTGGGTCGCAGTACTAGTCTTCTGCGGCAGCCTGTCCAGCACAGGAACTGTTTGCTTATAAAGAAAGAGCTGGAAGCCAGAGTTCAGTGTGTGTGTTTGTGGGGGGGGGGGGGGGGGGGGGGTAGGGCGACTGCCATACAGCTGTCCATCTCTCTCCTCCTGTCTGTCACATGCGGTACCTCTGCACGTCCCCATTTCTGTGCTATGCCGCTCCTGGCCACTGCAAAGCCCAGGCTGATCAATTTTTGGTTGTAGCTTCTTGCATCCAAGAGTGTCGGGGGCATTCGCCTCTAAGGGTATTTGTGTGATTGCAATCAGATGTTGTCCCACTGCTCTCCAATATTCTTGTATTTTAGGACAGCGCCGGATTATATGACAGAACGTGCCTTTCTGTCCATATCTTCTATTACATTGACCACATATGCCCATACTGGGCAGAGCGGAGATGCTTCAATGGGTCTGATTATGAGAATAGGTGCTAATTATCGCATCTGATAGATAACAATACCATGGGTTAAGTTATTTATTGGGTGTGAAAAAAAGCACCTATTATGAGATTCTGGGGAATAACACGCAGATTTTGGTGTTTAACGCACCAAAAATGCGCATGTACGGTACATACAGTATGCTTCTCCCCCGTCAAACCTGCCCAAAATTAACGAAGGTTGACTTATTTAATGCATTGGATAATTATCAGATACTTTAAATAACACTCAACTTGTAATTCTGACCCTTGTGCACACAGGGGTTTACACAGGAGTCGGAATATAATGACCCTTGCACTATGACCCACTCGTAATCAGGCCCGTAGTATTTCTGGGTGTTTGGGAGCTCTACCCCCACCCCTTCATAAGTGGATTGTAGCAGTGTTTTGCATAGTCTATGGGAAACAGCAAATACCATGACCGCCAAACAACGCGTTGCCTTTGCAATGCGGGCAGAACAACAAATGCATCTGAACCATGTATTCCATTCACAACGCAAGTCGTTACAATGAAATGCGTTAGGTAAAGCGGCGTTGGACTTTAAAATCCAAGGCTTTCCCTACTGTTGCGGGTACTGCAGTTGGTCTAGTAAATTATTCTACTCAAAAGTCCAGCGCCCCCCTTGGGCAAGTCGTTGTAACAACTTGCGTTGTAAATGGAATGCATTTTTCAGACATATTCGTTGCTCCGCCCGCGTTAAGGAAAGCATCGGAAAGGAAAGCATGGTTGTTTCATACAACTGTAGTCTATGCGTAGTGCCACTCTTGCCCGGATCAGTGTCCTTACTATGTGGTCAAGTTTCTGGAAAAAACAGTTTTGGTACCAAATGGACTGTTCTGTAGATTGAATGTGAATCTGGGATGAACAATCATTTTATACGTGAGATCGGAATAGTATGCCAATCTTCCACATCATCCGCAAGTTTGCAAAGTATGGGTTTGAATTGTCATCGTAATGAGTCTGGGCATCTCTTGATATCCATAACCCCAGATATTTGAAGTGATGGGGTTCAATTCTCAGCGGTAAGGGCATGTTCTCACCAAGGGTCCATCATCCCACTGGGTGAATCAAGGATTTCTCCCAATTAACGCTCAGTCCTTTGTGTTCCCAGTAGACCTCAAATATTTGTTTGAGCAGTTGTGCCATCATAGAGAGGTGTCTAGGTCAGCTACATTTAACAGAATGTTATCCGTGTAAAGTGAATCTCTTTCGTCCCAGCCCATCCCCAGGTCCTCCCTCAAAGCTGTGCTCCTAGTCAGTTCTAATTAGCCAATGGCTCATCAGCCGGGGGAAATGGCATCGGAGACAGCGGGCACCCCTACCTTGTACCCCATTTCATCCAAAATCCCCTAGATAGTGTACCGTTAACGTTTACTTTCGCCATACCGTCTATATAAAGCCACCTGATCCATTTTATGAATTTTGGTCCTAAGCCCATTTTGTCGAAAATGGCACAGAGAAAGGACCATTCAACTGAATCGACGGCAAAATGCCCTTATTCTCTTCTCCCTGCTTAGCAGGACCATAAATTTGACTTCTGAAGATACACTTTTCCCAAATATTTGCAGACGAGTTCGAATAATACGTTTTTCTTTTGGAACCGGGCGCCACAATCATACACCTGGGACACATTTGTCCCATTTACTCTTTGTACTACTCATTCACCAAACCAAAGTTTGACATGGAAGACTTTTATAACAAGTTTTTGACACGCTAAGATTTACTTCTAGTACCATTTATTCATCTTACCCAAGTTTGACATGGAGAACTTTTGGAATAAGTCCTTGACACGCTAAGCCCTGAAGAAGTCCCAAGAGGGACGAAATGCGTCGACTCTCAATTGTGCTTTGTGTTTTTAAAGAACAACCATTGAATAAAAAGAATAAAGAGAAAATCTTTTTCTAAGAAAAACGACTTGCTGCGCGATTCATTTGGCAGATACCATTTCGTTTTTTTTTATTGTGATGGACTGCGGATAGTAATATTTTATTTTAGAATAATAATTAACCCCTCCTCGAATAATTGAGTTTTTTTCCAAGCCTTCTCTCCGCTTTTGAGGAGGAGCATTAAAATATGGATGACTCTGGGACGGAGAGAAATACGGGGAGACGCAAACGGTTAGAACACCGTCATTGGCTGCAGCCAAGGCGGCTTCCATGTTGAGCTCCCGCCAGGAGGAAGCTCTGGTTCAGCGCTGAAGTCATCAGTTTTCCCTGGTGGGGGACTCTTGCCGCGCGCTAGATCATGTGTTCGGTGGATGTTCATAAGTGATCGTGCCGATCTGGAGATTTATTTAATAGAACGAGCCTTGGCTCCAGACGGTTCCTGCTGTCCGTATCCCGTCTCATTAATCACGCCAAAGCGGCTGGAGCTCCCCAAGGCCCGGTGACACCCCGACCATTATGAAGATGCACAGTTTCAATTTAGTGCGGCGCAGAGGAGCCAGCCTCTCCAAGCCAAAGCAACACCGCCTTCATTTTTTTCCTTCTTTCTGGTCAATACAAACATTTGCAGCTACCAGCCCAGCAGAATCTCTCTCATCTTCAAGGCCTGGCCAGCAAATGGTGGTGTCCCTTACCAGAAGCAGCTCTAGAAATGTCTAGAAAGGAGTGGCTAGAATTTACAATTATGGAACCGAATCCTCTTTTGTGTTTTGGAGCATTAAACATGTTGAGAGAGAAATTAAGAAAGCAGCAAAATAATTTCCTACTGACATATACATCAGGCACAGCAAGAGTAGATACAGTGCAATTATATCAGCACAACAGGCACAGCAGCAAAGCAAGCTTCTTCTGGGAATCCACACAACAGACACAAGATTAGCTGACTGTCAATTCTCCGCCCCGATCCTTGCATTATGAGCAGCGGGTGCTCCTCCGTGAAAGCAGAGGAGCGTCGCCCTGCCACCTAAATTGCTCCCAAAAGCCCTAAAGATGAAAAATTACCATTTATTTTTCATCCCCTTTTCCTAACCGAGGGTCGGGTCGGGGCTTGCAGAGTGAAAGCAGTAGGCAGGAGGGAGGGTTGCAGGGGCACTTTTCTTGCGATGGCCAGCCAGACATGCGCACTTTGAAAGCTCTAACCCAGCTGTCTTGTGTAGGGCTCCAGTGTCCTCAGGAGTGGCGAGAGAGGCCGCTTGCTCCAATCCTGGCGCTTCTCTCATGCTGGTGAGAGCAGCGTCAGGATTGGTTAAGGCAGTTGGCTGGGGCCCGCATTGGACTGCAGCAGCAGGAGGAGGGGGACGTGCAGCGGGGAGGATGCTGTGTTTAAGGTGTTTTTTATTGTTACCCACCACCCATTTGCCCGCCCCACCACTCCCCATAGATGCCAGCCGCGACTGATCATGAGGTGTGTCCACACGGAACACTGGCCCTCTTCTTACCTACATAAAATTAGGCTCCTCCCACCTACACTACCGCTTATAAACAGGCCCACTGTAAATCTGTGATTCAACAGCCGCAGAGCTTTTCTACATAAGACATGTAATTATTGCACATGCCACTTAATCCGCCATCTGCTGCATTATTTGTATATTTCAACTAAAAATATTTCTAGCTCGATCAAAGAATTGCAAAACATAGAGCCGTGCAGCGGCAGACTATTTGCAAAGGTTACCCTTTCAGTTGCTTACTGCTGTCAACCTGGTACTAATGAGGGGTCTAATTTACTCAGACAGTATTAATGTGTGTTAAAATGACAAAATAGCAAAATAATACTGCCAAAGAATGAGCCATGTCATTTACCATTTCATGCTGCAGAACTTAGTTAATGCTCCTGCAGAATTCTGCAGACGCTGCTTATAAAGAAGCGCACAGTAGTCTAACGCTACAGTGTGGCTAGCCGGCCAAATCTAGTAGGGACCCACTGAAAGTCCCCTCTCATAGAAAAAACCTTATGATGGGTGGGGGGCCCTGAAGGGTGGATAACACATTGTAGGAGGTACTGAACCTAGCACACACCCGATGTTCGATGGTGGTAGCGGGCATACCTGCTTTTTGTGTAAGGTGAGCACAGCTGCAAGTAGGTATTCTTGTATGACTGTGTTTCTATCAGTTCTGAATTTATTCTGTGTCCATGAGTCAGCAGTAGGCATTTTGCTACTGTCACCCATCTTGCAATAGGGTGATGCGTCTGGGCTGACCTAACAAGCTGTGTTTTGGGAACACTGATGCCACATGGTACCAACTTCTTTTAAATGCTAAAATGCATGCTGGGAAGTGTGGATCCAAGAATGTGATGTGGGGACATTTTCTACCCCTGGGATGATTAAAGTGTCAGGAACAGAGAAGGTTTGCGGAGCGAAAGCTATGGGAGAGACACATCAGCTAGAAGTTAATCGATGCACATCCAATCCATCAATGCAAGGGGCCGTGTGGCCAATATGGGCTACTTAGGCATGTAGTCTAGTGGATCGTTTAGAGTTGGCGGGTGCCTTGCGTGATGGACCCAGGCAGGGAAACATCAGCAGCGGGGACCCGGACATAAAACGGGCAGGAAAGCTCTTTTGGGTAACCAGCCGCCAAATCAAGGGATTCTAACAGCGGACTTCTTAAAAAGAGAGAGGGACCCTTTAACACCTAAAGGACTAGGGTTCAAACAGGAATTCTAAAATGAGCGTCCTCTGGGAATTCTAAAAGTCATACCACAATCTTCTATCCCAGACACAACTACCATTCACCACAGGGTGAATGGTAGTTGTGTCTGGGATAGAAGACTGTGGTATGACTTTTGGAATTCCCAGAGGACGCTCATTTTAGAATTCTACCAGCGAAGCCAGCTGAGAATCCAACACTGGAAATCTGGCTGTTCCCCCAGCTCTAGCTGGGGCAGTCAACCTTGAGTTTGGTGGGCGGGAGTTTACCAATTTATTGGACTCTAATTACACCCCTAGACGTCAATGGAACCGTACCACTTACATTGTATGAGACAAACCTACAGAACAATTTTTTTGTGAGATCCACAATTAGCCAGATAGATAGTTGAAAAAATGCATGTCTGAAGGAAACTGGGGCTGAACGATTCGGGGCCAAACATGCTCGTGGTTAATGTAGGGCCAACTGGATTTAGGTGCCAATAAAGAAGCACATTTCGTGCAAGGTTTACTAAAGGATGTGACAGGAAAATTTTAATGACGTGGCATAATTGAGCACATTGCCGGTTTAATACACATTAACACTGTCTGAACTCAACTTTATCACCTGAATACAGCTTTCAGAAACAGAAAGGTGACCAGTTAAGCTCTGCAGTGTGTTTTCCATGGCACAACATCACACGTGGTACTTAATTTTAGTAACTTTTGATCCATTTGTATTAAAATCACACTTCCTTGCAATCTGCAACTTAAGCAGCAGACAGCGGATTATGCGGCAAGTGTGGTAAATCCATATTAACGCAGAAAACAATGCAGCCGCAGAATCGTGGAACTGCAGTGGCCCTCCTTCAAGGTGATGGAGGGGAAGCAGCAAACTCGGCACGCATGTTGAAAGGACGAACATTCCTGCCATGGATTATGGGGTCCATGTAGGGTGACCAGACATCTCAGATATCCCCGGACAGTCCAGTTTTCAGAGGACTGTCCCAGTGTCCCGAGTGCTCCCTAATTTTCAGTAAATGTCCTGGTTTTTGAGATAAAGTAATTCTGCAGAGCAGAAATGAATCTATGCTCTCCTTCCAAGAGGTGCCTCTAAACTGGTTTAATTTATTATCTGTTTCTTTCAGACAGCACAGGAGGAGGCTGCATCGTAAACCTTGTAAATAAGTGAGTGTATGTGTGTATAAATATATATCTATATATGTATATATATATATATGTATATCTATCTATCTATCTATCTATACATATATATATATATATAAGCCACTTCTGTTCGCGCTAATCTCTGCCTTTTCTCGGGTGGCGGGCTGCCGGCAGGGTCGCGACCCCTTCAAATCCAATCAACAATCAATCTTTCTTCGTGCAAAGACTGCGCCGAGCCCCAATTCTTATTCAGAAAGCGTGCTTTATTTCAAGCAAAAACAAACAATGTCCCGACGCGTTTCGGAACCGTAGTTCCTTGGTCACGGGTCGTCAGACGTTGGTATGCATCACATGATATAGTGCAAAGAATAAACAATACAAAAGAAGGACTACGGATATAGTCTGTTATCATGATTGTATCTACCGCCATATTGGAATGGTTAATAGGTATCACAATGTAATGGAACAAAAAACCATCAATTAAATGCAAGATTGTTCTCTAGCATAACTCAATCGTTAATCATTACAAAATCAGAAATCTGACTTCAACCCTATATCCAATTGATCAAAAACATTTCATAAAGGGTTTTCAAACATTGACTGGTTAAGATAATACCCTGTCTATTCGTATCTCTTACCCAAGTGGGTCGAGAATAATTACAACAAATGTATAATACTAGTAATGACATTCCAAGGTGTCAAACATAGTTTAGTACGTTAATATCACGTCTGTTTTTTACGTCTGTTTTTTATACCCCAGTGGGTTGAGAATATCCAGTCAAGCAGAAAACAAAAATAAAATTTAGATTTTTAGAGTTTTTAGAAATAATGATGTTCCCATGCCCAAGTGGGCTAATCACATCAAATGTGTGATACCAGTAGTGATACTACTTCAAGGTGTTTAAATACTGCAATTCTTCGTAAACAGATGTACACTCCGTCTCCTATAAAAAAATATAAACCAAATGCACTAATCATTAAAATGATTATTAATTTTAAACTGTTAAAATTACATGAACATCTAACATACAAGGCACTAAATCCAGATTAAAAAC
Organism: Triturus cristatus; assembly: GCF_964204655.1. NCBI lineage: Eukaryota > Metazoa > Chordata > Amphibia > Caudata > Salamandridae > Triturus > Triturus cristatus. Next base: position 1,139,063,000 of record NC_140593.1, on the reverse strand, counting down.
ATAAGATGAACAGCAGGTTTTTCGATCTAACTATATAACAATGAATTCTAACCAAGGTGGACTGACAATTCTTCATCTTTGTTAATGCCTCCTGGAACCAAAGTTTCATATTTAATTATCAATCGAGATTCTAATCTGCGCAATTCTTGCGTTCTGTTACCTCCTCTCTCTGATTTTTCAATTCTGTCCAGGGCACAGAATCTCAATAACCTACTATCTTTCTTATGACATTCCTTGAAATGTCGAGCAATAGGTTATTGTCTGTCTTCATTGGTTATAGCACGCATATGTTCTAGAATGCGCAATTTCACCTGGTTAATAGTACTGCCGATATATACTAACTGGCAGGGGCATATTAATGCATAGACGCAAAAATCCGATTTACAATTCAGATGTTTTCGTATAGTGAATGGTTTCATAGCTTTTGATAACATTATCTCTTTACAATTGAAGCTGTTTCTACACACTAGACACTGAACGACTGGCACTTGAAATTGAAAAATTCTCTGAAACACTGAAAAACAAATGCACTACAAGTGATTTTGAAATGGAAATGGCGAAACTAAAAAAACGCTTGGAAAAAGCGGAATACGAAATCAAAATAAAAAAACAGCGAAAATTCCACCGCGACGAGATGGATTATAAATTGGGACAGATCCTTACGTTTGGTAAGAAATTTGATCATTTAAGAGAAATAACAACACCAAACATAAAACAAAGACAAGAAACTACTAACACTGAAGCAGTGACCAATGAAATCCCAATGGAAGCCCCAGTAACAACACGACCACAAGCAATAGAATCCTTGGAGAAGGAGAAAAGCAAAACGCCAGAAGGAGTAAAATCCAGCATTTTAAAGGAATACGACATAATTGCCAAGGGGAGACAGGAATTAGCAAGTCCCCACCTGGCAAGGAGTCGAGGTCGAGGTTGAGGCGCCAGAGGAGGCAAGCGGGGCGCAAAACAACAAGGAAATATACAAAGCCTTATGGGAATGGTGACAAGAGGCAAAACAGCTATACCATGAAGAACACCTTTACGGTATTGAACCTCTCTAATTTTACATTAACTAAAGAACAAAATGATGTACTTTCATTGGGACTCACTTTTTGTCCAACTAAAAGTTTTAACTATACTGATAGTAGGATTGACTTATTCTTTTTCACGCGTAAATTGAAGCTGAGAAAGTGGTATGAAAATAGGGTGAAGCCTCTAACATATACTTCCCAGGCCAAGGAACCCATATTATCTATTGGGGACATAGAAACCTTACACACATTAAGAGAATTAGTGGATGATAATTGGGTTGATGATCCATTGAATAGCTTGGCACAAGAGGAATTGTTGATTGATGACTCAGATAAAAGTGGTTTTAAACCAAAGTCTGTGTTTTTACCACAAATCCATGATGAGTCTTTAGAGGTTTTCGAAAAAGGTGTTCTTGAAGAATTTAAGAAATTGGCCAAACATAAACCCAGATTCTCCAATAATCTCACTAAAAAACAACAAGTAGCCATTATGGAACTACAGAACAACAAACAGATAGTTATCAAAAAGGCAGATAAGGGTGGAAACGTGGTGATATGGCCTTTAGATATGTATCTGGAAGAAGGGAGACGTCAACTAAGTGATGAGATGAGTTACATAAAAAGTGATAGTAAATGCTACGAAAAAAGCAATGAGAAGTTTGTCAATGAATTGGTGAAATGGAAAAATGAAAATTTGATTTCTGAAGATGAATTTAAATTTCTATGTTGTAAATTCCCGAAATTACCAGCTATGTACTTATTACCAAAAGTACACAAGAACAAAGACGTCCCACCAGGACGTCCAATTGTTGCTTCTATTGGAAGCATGTTAGAAAACACCTCAAAATATATTGATCATTTCTTAAGGCCCTATGTGGAAACCTTGCCTTCATATATTAAGGATACGGGTCATTTTTTAAGAATGATAAAGGATGTAATTTGGGAAACAGATTATCTTTTACTAACATTAGATGTTAACAGCCTTTATACCTGCATACCTCATGACTTGGGGATAGAAGCATGCAGATATTATCTTAAAGATCGACCCATTTGTTATCTCATGCATACTGAGATGTTGTTAAACATGATGACAACATGTTTAAAAAATAACTTTTTTATTTTTGACCATGTGATATATCGTCAAGCCCAGGGGACAGCGATGGGTACTTGCTTCGCCCCCAGTTACGCCGGTTTATACCTGGGCTGGTGGGAGGAGTAAGTGGCGAATAACATCAGTGCCTTTGACCATCATGTTGTCCTCTGGGCAAGATACATTGACGATATATTCTGCATTTGGAAAGGTGACGAGACAGAGGCAGTAGATTTTGTTAATTCCTTGAATGAAAATGATCTCAATCTCACGTTCACTTGCACACATAATTAGAACAGAATCGAGTTCTTAGATGTAGAAATAACACCTGTAGAAAATCGTTTGGAGAGCAAATTGTTTCGCAAAAGTACTGCAGGAAACAGCATGCTTCATGCGGCAAGTTGCCATCCGATTAATCTTATCAACAGTATCCCCTATGGGGAACTCTTGAGAGCTAGAAGGAATTGTAGCTCAGATATTACATTCACACAAGAGATGAATAGGATGAGAGACAGATTTGAAGAAAGAGGTTACTATAGCAAAGTCATCAGAAAGGCCTGTAAGAAAGTGGCCAAAGTGAAAAGAGACACAATATTGGAAACCAAGATAAATACAGAAAAAGAGGACGCAACAGTAAGATTTATTACCACTTTCAGCAGCCAAGCAAAGGAGGTTAGAAAGTGCTTAAATAAATTCTGGAAAGTGTTGCGAATTGATGAAACCTTCATTAAATGTACAGATGAGTTTCCTAAAATAACATTTCATAGATGTCCAGCGTTGAAGGATGTACTCTGTAATAACATTCTTCCAGAGTCCGAAGCAAAATCCACGATTCAGGGTTTCTTTACATGTACCTCCTGTAAAGCATGTAGAAACAGCTTCAATTGTAAAGAGATAATTTTATCAAAAGCTATGAAACCATTCACTATACGAAAACATCTGAATTGTAAATCGGATTTTTGCGTCTATGCATTAATATGCCCCTGCCAATTAGTATATATCGGCAGTACTATTAACCAGGTGAAATTGCGCATTCTAGAACATATGCGTGCTATAACCAATGAAGACAGACAATACCCTATTGCTCGACATTTCAAGGAATGTCATAAGAAAGATAGTAGGTTATTGAGATTCTGTGCCCTGGACAGAATTGAAAAATCAGAGAGAGCAGGTAACAGAACGCAAGAATTGCGCAGATTAGAATCTCGATTGATAATTAAATATGAAACTTTGGTTCCAGGAGGCATTAACAAAGATGAAGAATTGTCAGTCCACCTAGGTTAGAATTCATTGTTATATAGTAAGATCGAAAAACCTGCTGTTCATCTTATGTTTTTAATCTGGATTTAGTGCCTTGTATGTTAGATGTTCATGTAATTTTAACAGTTTAAAATTAATAATCATTTTAATGATTAGTGCATTTGGTTTATATTTATTTATAGGAGACGGAGTGTACATCTGTTTACGAAGAATTGCAGTATTTAAACGCCTTGAAGTAGTATCACTACTGGTATCACACATTTGATGTGATTAGCCCACTTGGGCATGGGAACATCATTATTTCTAAAAACTCTAAAAATCTAAATTTTATTTTTGTTTTCTGCTTGACTGGATATTCTCAACCCACTGGGGTATAAAAAACAGACGTAAAAAACAGACGTGATATTAACGTACTAAACTATGTTTGACACCTTGGAATGTCATTACTAGTATTATACATTTGTTGTAATTATTCTCGACCCACTTGGGTAAGAGATACGACTAGACAGGGTATTATCTTAACCAGTCAATGTTTGAAAACCCTTTATGAAATGTTTTTGATCAATTGGATATAGGGTTGAAGTCAGATTTCTGATTTTGTAATGATTAACAATTGAGTTATGCTAGAGAACAATCTTGCATTTAATTGATGGTTTTTTGTTCCATTACATTGTGATACCTATTAACCATTCCAATATGGCGGTAGATACAATCATGATAACAGACTATATTCGTAGTCCTTCTTTTGTATTGTTTATTCTTTGCACTATATCATGTGATGCATACCAACGTCTGACGACCCGTGACCAAGGAACTACGGTTCCGAAACGCGTCGGGACATTGTTTGTTTTTGCTTGAAATAAAGCACGCTTTCTGAATAAGAATTGGGGCTCGGCGCAGTCTTTGCACGAAGAAAGATTGATTGTTGATTGGATATATATATATATGTTTATATTCAAAGAGTTGTCCTTTCGTTGAGCTGCACTCCAGGGCGGCTCCCAGCTGCAAACACAAGCGCTCCAAGCCTGAACATCAGTCTCCTTCTGTAGTGCCTACGCGTTTCGGGCCAAAGCCCTTCTTCATGGGCAATGAACACAGAGAAAGGCAAACGCATGGACGACCAGAACATCCCCTTTTATTGTTAATTAGCATACAGGTGAGTAAAATGCTGTGATTTCTGGGACTGGTAATCCCAATTGTATTCCCCAAGTGGGTCGCCACCTTTCGCTGCATTTAAAAAACAAAGTTCTCCTGGGGAAATCGAGTGTCCTGCTTGAAATGCACATGTACATAGCACACCACCAACCTGCTCCGCACAACGTTGTCCCAATAAGCAGCAGCAGACCCCCTCAGGTCTCGGGGTGGTGCAAGACTCGTGGCCTGGGCAGACTACAAATTCAAAGATTTGCCCTTTCCGTTGAGCTGCACTCCAGGGGGGTCCCAGCTGCAAACACAAGTGCTCCAAGCCTGAACATCAGTCTCCTTCTGTAGTGCCTACGCGTTTCGGACCACCTATATGCTAATTAGCAATAATAGGGGATGTTCTGGTCGTCCATGCGTTTGCCTTTCTCTGTGTTCATTGCCCATGAAGAAGGGTGTTGGCCCGAAACGCGTAGGCACTACAGATGGAGACTGATGTTCAGGCTTGGAGCACTTGTGTTTGCAGCTGGGAGCCGCCCTGAAGTGCAGCTCAACGAAAGGGCAACTCTAGATGGCGGTTGTGGTGAATGAACAAATAAACTAAAAATCAATGCACAAAGACAGGGTTCGCCTCCGTTTGTTCCCAAGGTGAAGGGAAGTGGCAGAGAATGGTGGAGAGAAATATATATATATATATATATATATATATATATATATATATATATATATATATATATCTGCAAAGTACACCACTCCATTCAAAAGAGGTAGAGGCCACACGGGGACACGCTGGAAGACCTTTAATAAAACAGCTCGGGCACAATGCATTTCGGCCTTACGGCCTTCATCAGACGCCGTTAAAACAAGGTACTGCTCCACCACGCCTTTTTGAAATGCCTTGGCTCACTCCCACTGGCGGTAGTCCGCTTGGCCTTTGATCACATAGTCCCAACTTCACTGTGGCTTTCGGAAAAACCACAATTCCCAGAATGCAGTAATATCTGGTGAGTAATACATGGGAAGAGTTCGTTAGTTGTATGCTCTTATTTGTATCTGCTGTTAGGCAAAGGTACGTGGCGTCCGAATTTCAAAATCCTTGATAAGGAGTCTGTTGAATCAATCAATCAAAGCATTTATATCGCGCACTACACACCCGGAAGGGTCTCAAGGCGCTTGGGGAGGGGGGTCTGCTACTGCTCGAACAGCCAGGTCTGGAGCTGTTTCCTGAAGGCGAGGTGGTCCTGGGTCAGCCGCAGGTGGACAGGCAGGGAGTTCCAGGTCTTGGCTGCCAGGTAGGAGAAGGATCTTCCTCCGGCGGTGGCTCTCTGGATGCGAGGCACGACGGCGAGGGCGAGGGTCGCGGATCGTAGCTGGCGGGTGGGCGTGTAGAAGGTCAGGCGGTCGTTGAGGTAACTGGGGCCCAGGTCGTGGAGGGATTTGTGTGCGTGGGTGAGGAGTCTGAACATGATCCTCTTGTTGACAGGGAGCCAGTGCAGGTCTCTTAGGTGGCTCGTGATGTGGCTGCGTCGGGGGACGTCCAGGATGAGTCGGGCGGAGGCGTTCTGGATACGCTGGAGTCTCTTCTGAAGCTTGGCTGTTGTTCCGGCGTAGAGGGTGTTTCCATAGTCCAATCTGCTGGTGACGAGGGCCTGGGTGACCGTCTTCCTGGTCTCGGTCGGAATCCATTGGAAGATCTTGCGGAGCATGCGGAGTGTGTGGAAGCAATATGAGGAGACGGCGTTTACCTGTCTGGTCATTGAAAGGGAGGAGTCCAGGATGACGCCCAGGTTGCGTGCGTGGTCTGTTGGCCTGGGTGCGGTGCCTAGGGCCGGGGGCCACCAGGAGTCGTCCCACGCGGAGAGCGATGATCCCAGGACGAGGACTTCTGTCTTGTCCGTGTTCAGCTTTAGGCGGCTGTCGTTCATCCATTCGGCGACGTCTTTCATCCCTTCGTGGAGGCTCGCCTTGGCGGTGTCGGGATCTTTGGTGAGGGAGAGGATCAGCTGGGTGTCATCGGCGTAGGAAATGATGTTCAGGTTGTGATTGCGAGCGATGGCAGCTAGCGGTTTCATGTAGATGTTGAAGAGAGTGGGGCTGAGCGATGATCCTTGCGGGACGCCGCAGATGACTTCGGTGGCTTCTGAGCGGAACGGCGGGAGGCGTACTCTCTGAGTTCTTCCGGAGAGGTATGAGGTGATCCAGTCCAGGGCCTTCCCTTGGATGCCGGTGTCCTTGAGGCGTTGGACTAGGGTGCGGTGGCAGACAGTGTCGAATGCAGCGGAGAGGTCTAGGAGGATGAGTGCCGCAGTTTCACCGTTGTCGAGCAGGGCTCGGATGTCGTCAGTGGCTGCGATGAAGGCGGTCTCGGTGCTGTGGTTGGCTCTGAATCCGGACTGCGATGGGTCGAGGGATCCGTTCGTCTCTAGGAAGGTGGCCAGTTGCTTGTTGACGACCTTTTCGATGACTTTGGCCGGGAAGGGAAGGAGCGAGATGGGGCGGAAGTTCTTGAGGTCGGTCGGGTCCGCTGTAGGTTTCTTCAGTAGTGCGCTGAGCTCGGCGTGCTTCCAGCTTTCCGGGAAGGTGGCTGTGTTGAATGAGGTGTTGATGATGTCTCGGAGGTGGGGTGCGATGGTGGGGGCTGCCTTGTTGAAGACGTGGTGGGGGCACGGGTCGGTCGGAGATCCGGAGTGGATGGTGTTCATTGTGCTGGTCGTGTCCTCGTGGGTGACCTCGGTCCATGTATGGAGGATGGCGGCTGGGTACGTAGGTTCGATCGATGGGTTCGGTGGTTGGGCGCTGATGCCGTTGTGGATGTCGGCGATCTTGCGGTGGAAGTACGAGGCGAGGGAGTCGCAGAGGTCCTGTGAGGGGGTGATGTCGTTGTTGCCGGTGTTGGGGTTTGAGAATTCCTTGACGATGTTGAAGAGCTCCTTGCTGTCATGGGCGTTCTTGTCTAGACGTTCCTTCAGAGATTTCTTCTTGGTGGTGCGGATGAGCTGGTGATGTCTGCGGGTTGCGAGTTTGAGGGTGGTCATGTTGTCGGTGGTCTTGTCGAGGAGCCAGGCCTTCTCGAGGGTGCGGCAGGCCTTCTTGGAGTCCTTGAGTTCGTCGGTGAACCAGGGGGCCTTCTTGCTTCTGGGCCTGGTGAGAGGGTCCTTCAGTGGGGCGAGGGCGTCAGCACTTGTGGTCAGCCACTGCGTGAGGTTGCAGGCTGCTGTGTTAGGGTCCGTTGTCCTGACCGGCGGGTTCTGGCTGAGGGAGGTGGCGAGCTGTTTGGCGGTGATCTTGCTCCAGTTCCTGTGGGGAGCCTGCTTCGGGTGGTGGTGGACCGTGTTCTTTCTGAAGCTGAAGTGGAGGCAGCTGTGGTCGGTCCAGTGGAGTCCGGTGGAGTGGCTGAAGGAGACGTGCTTGCTGGAGGAGAAGATAGGATCGAGCGTGTGGCCGGCGTAGTGGGTGGGGGTGTTGACCAGCTGCTTGAGTCCGAGGTTGGCGAGGTTGTCCAGCAGGGCGGTGGTGTTGCGGTCGTAGTTGTTCTCCAGGTGGAAGTTGAGGTCCCCGAGGAGGATGTAGTCGGTGGAGGGGAGGGCGTGTGGGCTGATGAAGTCCGTGATGTCTTCGCAGAACTGTGCGCGTGGTCCCGGGGGTCTGTAGGTGAGGGTGCCTCTGAGGGTAGTCTTGGGGTCGGTGTGGATCTGGAAGTGCAGGTATTCGGCGGCGTTGAAAGCATCGGTGGAGTCAGTCGAGATGCGAATGGTGCTCTTGTGTACGATGGCGATGCCTCCCCCGGTCTGGTTGATGCGATCCCTCCTGATGATCTTGTAGCCGTCCGGGATGGCTATGGCGATGTCGGGGGCTGAGGAGGCGTTCATCCAGGTTCCTTACGTCCCCTTTTACGTTCCAGCCTTATAGTACACACACCAGCCGGGCCGTGAGACAAAATACAATGAACTTGCCTCCTCGTTAATAACGAGCTGCTCCTGGCAGCAGCCCATGGCTTGGCCAGCACATCAAAGGCGGGCCGGAATTGTTCCAATAACTTGGACGTAGGAAAAAGCTGAAGCAGCAGCGAACACCAGCATCACTCCGGCCTCTTGTCAGAACGGGGCCTCTTACGCGCCTTTGGTTAGCGCGAAAATATCCAAAGTACACCACTCCATTCAAAAGTGGTAGAGGCCACACGGGGGATGTGGTGAATGAACAAAAACTAAAAATCAATGCACAAAGACAGGGTTCACCTCCGTTTGTTCCCAAGGTGAAGGGAAGTGGCAGAGAACGGTGGAGATATATATATATTCACTTAAAAAACCATAGGTTTCACACATGTTATAGTTAGGTGGACATTTCACTCGTAAAAAACCAATGAAATTCCCCCGTTATAGTTAGTTCAGATAACTATAACTCGCGCGCCCGCAATCCACTGCTCATGACGTCACATATTACATCACTCATGACATGGTCAGTGGCATCACTCATGACATCACTGATGACATCATCCTTTTGATAGAGTGGCGGTCGCGCAAGTTATAGTTATCTGAACTAACTATAACGGGGGAATTTCATTGGTTTTTTACGAGTGAAATGTCCACCTAACTATAACATGTGTGAAACCTATGGTTTTTTAAGTGAATTTGCAAGGTTTTTTAAATGCTAATTCCTAACTATAACGTGTGTGAAACCTATGGTTTTTTCAGTGTATTTGTACGGTTTTTTAAATGCGAAGTTATGTATTTATTATTATATTTTTAATATATTTATTTTACAATAAAGTACGTTTGAAATTTTTTTTTTTATGGTTTCTCACCGTGCGCGAACCCGCGATTTTTAAAAAAAAAATTAAAATGTTTTTTTCTGCCTTCGGGGTCCTTCAGGGAGCCCCTGACAAAGGCTAGGGGGTCAGGAACTCTCTACCCTGCCCCCTTTTCACGTTCGCCACCTTCCTTTTTCACTCTCGCACTCAAAACAAACAAAATGGCGGCCGACACTTCCTGATTTCGACCGATTCGAACGTTGACTGACATGTAACCACCAATCAGAATTATGCTCGCGCACGTTCGGGTGCGCGCACCGTGCGCGGCTATAGATATTTATGTACTTTAACTGCAATTTTCTCAGGAACTACTGAACAGATTGACTCCATATATGCAAAAGGCACATCCCTGACCTGAGGACTACCTCTTTGCCAAATTTCAAGTAATTCTGTTCAGCCGTTCGGGCTGTACCTTCGACTAAAGGTCCTACGGGAAAATGCATGGGGAAAACGTGTTTTGGGACCCCCCTTTTTTCTGGGCCCCCGCTTGACGAATCCCCCCCGAGACTTTCAGGGTAGGAGCTGAGCGGAGCGCCCCATTAGTTTTGAAAATTTCGCGAGGATTCGTCAACCGGCGCCAAAGTTATTCAAAATAGAATTTTGAGATTTCCTATGGAAACACGGTCCTAACTATAACTATCTACTGGCGACCGCCAGTAGATAATATATATATATATGCACTTACATAGCTTCGCAAAAAAACGAGACAGGCCAGACATAAAAGTAACACGAAAAACATTAGTCCTACTTTTATTTCTGACCAGGCCTGGTTTTTGATTCTGAAAATCTGGTCTCCCTGGGTCCAGGGAGAAAGCCTGTGTTCCCTTGGCATGTCTGCCATGGGATAAAGGGGGCCTTTGGAAACAGGTCTGCTGCCCACGTCTCGCGTCTGCACTGAAATAAGGGTTGTCATGTTGCATGGCTGAAGGGAATTTCCCATGAGGTTTCTTTCACCTCCTCTTCTGGCCGCCTGCCTCCCACGGCGCGCGGCTGCTTTGCTTTGATACAAATAGCCGGCTCTCGCCTCTGTGTGCTGTGGCTTTCGAGGCAGACGCGGTGCGGGGAGATAATTGTTTGACCTTCCCTCAGCCGCTCTCCATTAATGCCTCGGCTTTCTTCCTGCGAGAGGGGCATTTATTTCTGTCAGTACGCGTCCCCAACGCCCCCGCCAATCCCTGTGCTTCTGACACCCTAAAACAGCGGTTCTTAACTGAGGATCTGTCTGTGACACCCACTCTGGGGGTCTGCGTCATTCACAGTCATTCTTACAAAGCACTGAAGACCACAAAAGGGTAACGAAGAGCTGTGGAGGACACAGACCAAGCCAATAGGTCTCGCCTACAATGCAGCTGCAGCGGCCTTGTCATTTTGTAGGCATGCACATCAAGCAAGCAGGCGCCTTCAAAGTGGGCGGAGGCTTTTTAGTTACATATCCATGTTGGATTGGTAGAAAAAGAAAATAGTGCCAAAGTGTTTTTAAAAAAATAAGTGTGTGTGGGGAAGCAACAAGAAGAGTCCATTACAATTTAGAAATGTATGTACAGCGCCCGGGAGCCGGCGGTATATTTTGTTCGCTAAAAACACCATTCTCTGCAGCCGAGTAAGCATACAGTCCAGAGGTAAGTAAGCTATAACTCAGGAATGCTGGAAGATGGTCAGTCTTATCTCACCCCTAACACAAGCGCACCCCTCATTGTCACAAATAAGTTGAAGGTCTCAAGCGATATCACTCTCCACAGAATGGGGTCAAAGTGGAAAAATAAATCTGTAAAAAGTATTTTGCACAATTCTGTATTTTTTTGTACATTGGGTTGCCATCACTTGCGAAGAGAAAAAAGTTCTGGGGCAGACATCGGATGCCCTCCTGTTCCTGACCGGGACATGTGAGAGTGGTTAGCAAAACCAGGCTCCGCCTCTGCGCAAAGTCAATGGATTATAATGCGGGCAGAGAAGGAATTCAAGCGGACGTCCTGCTCTTCGCACAAAGACGAGGAGGCTGGTATCAATGCAGTCACCTGACCAAATACCTGCTGTTCAAACTGCCAACAAAACACCTATGGAGCAGGCAAATTCATGACTCACTCATCTAATAAAGACCATGCCAGTGAAGACACATTTAGCCATAACAACCAAAACAGATACAGGCCACATCAAACTGAGGACATACCTCTACACACAGGGGGCATCATCCCATCCTCTAAAGACATGCAGTTCCGTGCTTAATTTGAGCCGGTGTTTTCCGGTGCTGAGCACCGGCATTTAATTGGTTTCCGGTGCTCAGCACCTGCACCTAATTGTCAGCAGCGCACTTAGGGCAGTCTGCCACAAGGTGGCGCTGCTCATGTAATTTAGAAATGAGCAGTATAACCGTTATTTAGGAAAACAACATACATTAAAAAATTGCTAATACCTGCCTCCCCAGCCATTCCTTGAGCTTTGGGGACTGGATTAATCTGAACTGCGGCATTTACATGTGAGAGAGATGGTCAGTAGTCTGTTTTGGCAGCAAAGACAGGGGTGATGGGTGGTGCAAGCTGCAGTGGCCTCCTGGTCAGAGCCCTGGCACTTAATATTTTACAAATTAAGCACTGATGCAGTTCCAGACGGGTATTCTGGTCCCAGCAGACCTCCAGGCAGATCAGAAACCTTTGCGGTGTATATTTTCACTGCTCACCTCTTGGCCCTTACCATACTGCCCGCCCGCACCCACACACCCGCATCACATGGCTGGCCGATACAAAGAGTGGTCACCCTGACTAACACCTTCTGAAAGCGCTCAAAGAGCTGCTCAGAAACAAATCATGCTTTAAGACTGCGACATTCTGCAGCTCCCCTATTTATTTATTTGTAGAAAGGTACAGAACATCACTATTTTGGTTTCGCCTGAATCCCTTGTAGCGAAGATAAAAAACAAATGCTATCACGCGGCCAGCATTGCCCGGTGTCATAGTGTTTTTTTTTACTTTTATTTTAAGTAATGTCGCACAGCAGCTCAACTGCTATGCAACATGTAACAAAACATTGACAAAGTCAAAATAATTCGCAAAGAAAAAAACGATTGGCTTTACCAAAGCTTGTTTTAAGTGGGCTAATCCTCACTTTGGCAGCAGCAGGTGAGTGCAGTGAAAAAGAAAAATTTTTCATACAAGAGCATAAATTCACATTTGCATGCTCTTACAGGCAGGCCTATACTCTATACAGGGCCGGCCTTTAGCATGGACGGGCTGAGCCCAGGCCGGCAATTTTCTGAGGGGGGCATGGAGCTGCGTGCCGACAGCAGCTCTCTTCTCATCCTGCTCCAGCCTTGTTTTTGTCCCTGCAAGTTTGTTTCTGTCTGATTTGCCGGTTTAAAGGGGTTTTAGTCCTTCATTATCATACAGCGGGCGATGTTTTTAACACCCTTTTATCTCCCTTCCTTGCCCTCCCTTCATCCTCTGACCCCGGCTGGCACACATCAACAAAACCACCCTCTGCGTGAGACAGCCAAGCTATTGGTGCTTTAGGTGAGTTGGGGGAGGTCCAGGGATGTTTGTGTTCAGGGGCCAGGCCCTGCTCATCCAGGTACTTACCAGTGAACACAAAAGGGACCCCCTGCTGCCTCATTTTATTCACTACCATCAGCAAGGGCACCAGATTTCTCTCTGCCCACACCCAGGGTGCTATCTTAGCAAAGGCCGGCTCAGACTCGCTGGAGCTCTCTACCGACCCAGGCAAATGCTCACCGCTTGCCCTTGTACCTGGCTTCCCATTGGACTCTGTGAAGAGCTCCTCATTGGGCAAATGCTCACCGCTTGCCCTTGTACCTGGCTTTCCATTGGACTCTGTGAAAAGCTTCTCATTGGTCATCAGGAAACAAGGCCTGTTAAACCTATGGGGCACATTTCCTGATGACTTGAAGGTGATGGAGGGAGCTTGCCAGGCTGTGTGTTGTGAAGAAACCTCTACAAGATTTCATCAAGTTGTCACTGTACGTGACACCAAGCTGATGGTCTGTGGCAATTTAAAATAAAATTGCAGAATTTTTTTGTCAAGTTCGAATCACCTTCAGCACTCGAAAACCCTAAAGCTGTGACAAGGATTCAAATCCCCGAAACCATTTTCAGGCACCATCAACTGCAACAGACCAGGTTTGGCTCACCAGCTGAATCCATTTGCCAGACATTTCCGTACTTTGCCACCAGTCCAACACAGTTTAATGGCTTCTGTGACGGTTTCTACTCAAGACTTCTAATTAGTGGTCTAAATTCTTCCTCAACAGAGACAGGACTCTTTGGCGGCAGGATCCGGCACAGCTCCCCAAGTACAACTACCAATCAGAATTTCAGTTTTTACAATGATGTGCGATGGTTGGTTGTCTTTTTCTTTTTTACCCAGCTACAATTTCTCTTGTTTTGAACATCTAATTACCGTCCGTCTTTATTTCCCCTGGGACTGCAACTATGGATTCAAAACTCTCGATCATCTGTTACAATTTTCGATTGTTTTACTCATGAATAATCATGTAATATTTCACTTGTTCTCTAAACCTGGAGGGGACCTTGAAATAATTTTTTAACTGTACGGTCAAGTGCATTGTGACATGGACCACGTGTACTTTCCCCTGGAGTGCAGCCATGTTGCCCAAGCCACGCTACCGAAGGTAAGCCAAAGATACCATTTGTGAAAACCTGTTCACCTTTGCAGATGTTGATGTTGGGGGCAGTCCAAGCTGCTGGTTCCTTACAGGTGCACACAAGCTTGCATTTGATTTTGTTTCAGGATTTGAGTGAGAGTCAACATAATTGTATCAGTAAGGGAGTGGATCAGTTAAATTACCAAGTACTGATGGTGAGACAAGCTTTGGCACGTAAAATGGCTATTATTTGAGGTGGAGTTTGACACAATCAGAACTGCAAGGCACTGTTGAGAGTAAAGTACAGAGAGCACAAGAAGGGTGAGTTCACTTTCTTAAAATGGGGTTTGCACTGGAAAAGTTTAGCAATGATTTCAATGTGAAAAGTGAAGACCTCAGGTTGACCACCAAACAAAGGTATATTATTTAAGGGTCAGTGTTCATGGTGTGATTCACAGGCAGGTCCTACATCCACAACCTGATGGCCTGGAGGCCATTTTCTGGGTGAACAATACTTCTGTCTTGGAGGGATTGAGTTTTCGGTTGTGGGAGGGCATTGCGTCTTCAAAGTAGGTTGAACAAACATTAAGGTGGTGGCTGTAACAGGTATCGTATTGTACTGTATTATAAGGCAGCATTTATATAGTACGTGGTTATGTGGGGCACTGAAGCGCTTGCCTAAATGTGTAGCAAGCTACACCATGAAGGATACTTTTAGATAGTGTTGGGCTTTGTCTGCATACAGAGTCACATACATGGCTTCCCTTGAGATCCGGCTAGAGAATGGATACATTATTGGCGGGGGAGACCTGGAATGGAATGCTCCAAGTTGAGGTTCAGCTTTACTCCCTGGTTCACCATGCCCTATGGTTGCTTCCCCAGTTCAGTAGGTTGATACATTGGTAATTCAGTGCACCTTCATATAAATATATATACACCTTTTCTTCTTGGAGAGAGCACAATGTCACTATGGGTTGTCTCCTAGCTCCCCTCGGATCAGTCTGTACCAGTCAGACTCAGTGTCTCAAATCATCTGGAGCTCCTGGTCTGTCTTGCCTTCTCCTATTGGTTCCAACCCACAAGAGGCGTATCTCTCTCCTTTCAACAGGCATCCTTGGGTTCTATTACCTGGATTTGGGTGTCCTAGGTAGAGTTGGGGAGATCGGAACACTAGGAGCTATTCACAAGGGCCATAGAAAAGCACATACAAAGGCAGGTGCGTGCAAAAAATAGCGAGCAAATTGCATGGCCAAACACAGATCCAGCTCATGAGGTCATTGGTGAGTCAGTTCCAGGGAGCTATTTATAGGGGAAATAGAGAATCAGTTACGTTAGCAATCTGGACTTAGTTACAGTAGCCAATAGGGAGCCTTTCACCAGGGGCGGCTCATCCATATGAGCGTGGGTGTGTTGACCTCCTACTGCGAGCCACTACACCCCCCGAGTCCATATCATGAAGCATTTGGTTCCTATGGGGCCGGCTTATGGAGCAGCGCGGTGATTGATTGAGGCTCTAATAAAGAACTGCGCTTGTCAGACTGGCCGTGTTTTTGTCCATGGCCAGACTGGCATAGGCAGTTCTTTTGACTTCCATAATCAATGCTACGTGGGAGCTGAAAGAGCTTCAACACAGCCCCATCAGTCTCAGATGGAGTGTTGCGCTTCCCTGACCCAGCCAATCCTGGCAATGCTGTTTGATATTAAAAGCAGCATGACAGCAGGGCTTTGATTGGCTGGAATGCTATTACCCAGCATGCACATCGTTGCCTGGCAGAGTGAGCGCGGAGGATCAGCCCGTCAAGATAACGTTATTTTTTTTTATTTTTCTTTATTTTAAATAAAGTTATATATGCATTGCAAAGGTGTCGGTGCATATGCTATATAAATAAAACACACCTATAAATAGTATGTGCACGATCAACTCTGCAATGCAAATTTAAGCATGTCTGCACTCAAGGAAATGTTTTAACTTTGTATGCGCTGCACGTGCCACACCACTTTTAAAAGCCTGCAGCCGCCACTGCCTTTCACAGTAGCCAATGGGAAGCCAGGGCAAAGGGTAAACGGAGAGCATTTGCATGGGTCAATGGGGAAGCCGACAGATACACTGCATGGAAGCCACGGGGATGTGAATCCGTGCGCCCATATGATAATTAAACAGCCTTTCTTTTCATGTTCAGAGCACTCACCTGCAGCCGCTGCAGTGAGGATTAGCCGGGTTCCCACGCGCCACGTCCCCAATAGTAATTACTGCGTATTTACACACAAACATCTGTGCGGCCGCGCTCGTCTCTTGCTGAAGTCTTTGAAGCGAAAACGCATTCGCAACTTCCTAGCTGAAGAAGTTCAAACGAAACAAACAAACGAGACGCTGCTGGCACAACAGAGAGGAAGACGCAGAGCTCAGCTCTGAAGCGCGAGAGGAAGCGCATCCCGTGGACCGAGCAGCCGCGCGCACCCGGAAGGAATGCGGGGTATATCAGGGGTGCGTCTGCACTCACGCAACCTTTACGCACAACACTGCCTCTGAGACCATCAGATAAAAAGAGTCCAAGGGCACCATGTCACTCCACAGTCTAAATGAATCTGACGCGTGACAGCTGTCAGAGGGGCGGAGGGACGGAGACGCAGCCCTAAATAATTGTGTAATTAGCACAACATAAAATACCCAGGGATTAACAACTCTTTTCATCTCTAGTTCTATAAATGAGTTACACTGGCTGCTGCCTACACAGCTCAGCACAAGAGATCTATTGAGACCATCAAATGCCTTAAGATTCTCCCAGAAGCCTTTGCGAGTGGCTTGACTACAACTGGGGGAGGCAGACGGCACCTCTTTACAGATTGTCAATATCTGCTCATAGAAAGTCCCATCGGCCTGTTCATCCCATGGAAGACAGGGGCCCTGTGAGTCAGCCTTTGACAGAAAGTGTAGCTTGATTGGAACCCTGGGCTCTGCGCTTCTTGGAATGACCACCTGAGGGTGTATTACAGTACATGCCTCGGGGCGCAACAGAATATTTGTGCCAACCTCTGCAGTCCCTTCTATAAAATGGATGGCGCTGAGCACATTTTACACGAGGACGCGGTCCCTCATCTGCATGGGGACGTAGCCATACCTTGGGCCACCAATGTGTGTTTTTTAAAAAAAGTGTATTTTTAAGGTTTTACATACATTTGAACCTTTCCGTACATACATATACGTAGGTTGGCTTGGGTGATATTTGAATCCAAAGCTGTAATACTGTGCCTGGATTGGTAAAAAGTATTTGTAATTTTTCAGCTTGTCATGGATAAAAATAGAGCCCGGTCATTGGTTGCAGGGAGCTTTTTCTCCCCTGGACTAATTTCGGCACCACAGGACCGTACAGAGGGATATGATAGGCTGGCTGCAACACTGCAGAACATGAAGCTACTATTTCAGGACTCGGCCTCCGTCTCCAAGAAAAGTTTTAAAAAGTTTATAAAGTAGACAATAATGGGGCAGGGTAGGGACATCTTGACCCCCCCTAACACTTGTGGAGAGGGGTTCAGAGGAACCCCCTAAAAGCCAACTTTAACATAAAGTAATTTTGGGCTTTGGATATCACAATACTCCTGTGAGACCTAGCACAGAAATCCCGTGAGGTACAGTTTAGGACAATCCAAGGTTTAAGGATACAAAGCCTGGTGATTCACCTCCGGCACCTTAACCCTTTGGTGCAGTTATAGATATCTGTTCTTCTAATGGGGGTCTGACATTCATTCCCATCTCATCAATACTGTGAAAAAGCTACTGTCTAATTCTCATGTGATGCTGGTCCAAAATAAAAAGGCAAGAAAATGTTGGTTTGTCTCCTGTGGGAGTGTTGGGTGCCTGTGAGGGATTTGGCACACAGCCCGGCAAGGGGCCTCACCCTGTGGCCAACCCCCACTGTGCACGGCCGAAGGTCATGTGCACAGGGAGGTTGCCCGTCTGCGGTTCAAACCTGTGCAGGGCCTGGCAGGAGGCCAGGGCCTGTAACCAACTGCTCAGTGCACAGTGCCAAAGCCCGCGCCAGCACATAAGTCAAGGACAGAGCTGATGGTTTACATATAAATGTACCTGTTGCTCGTCCATTTCACAGCTTTGCTGATTATACCAGCTTTTCTTTCTTTGTAATGATATGCATGGACCGGGTTAACGTATTATCAAAGATTATTCCTAAATACTTGTAACTCTTTACTTTTTCAATTGTTCATTGCCAATAACATATGAATTTTCCTTAAATTGATTTCCGAAATTGATTACTTGGCTATTGTCAATAGAAGCTTTGCCCTTTCTAGCAGATTTTTGGGAACAGGTTTTGTCCTTAAGCTAAAAACCTACCTCTGCACCTCATATCAGGTACTCTCAGGCTTTACCGTGTTTAACATGGAATATTAGTTGCACCTTAAACTTTAGTGGTTTGAAAATGGTGCACCACGTAACTTGCAACATGCACAGTCACGTGTGCCTCCAGGGCTTATGCTATTACCATGCTATAGACCCACAAATGTACACTTAATCTATGCTGTATACGAGTATGGCATCATGATTTGAGATGCCATCAGTGATGTCATCAATGTTGTAGTTTAACATGTCATCAGTAATTTAATATGCGTAGTCATAGGCAGTGCATGGCATGGGTGTAAATTATTGTTAGCTCACTAAACTATAACTGCTGAATTTCAGTGTTTTTTTTTTAACTTTAGTTTTTATCTTAATTCAACACGTAACTATAATCTTACTTTAGCCATTATTTTATATAATTAATTTGAACAGGACACGTTACAACGCAAACTTTTACAACGCATGCCTTTACAATGCAGTTTTTACATCGCAACATCCATTACAATGCATACCATTACAACTCATAATACAACAGTAGTGTAAGTGTTGGATAGTGTAGGGGTAAAAATTACTATTTCCCATTACTTACCTTATAATGCGTTGTAATGGCATGTGTTGTAGTGGCATGCGTTGTAATGGCTGTGTTGTAATGGCATGCGATGTAAAT
Source organism: Triturus cristatus (assembly GCF_964204655.1). Lineage (NCBI taxonomy): Eukaryota > Metazoa > Chordata > Amphibia > Caudata > Salamandridae > Triturus > Triturus cristatus. The sequence continues at coordinate 1,139,044,045 of NC_140593.1, read as the reverse complement.
GATGTTGCGTTGTAATGACTGCATTGTAAAAGTAGTGCGTTGTAATAACTGCATTGTAATGGTTGTTTCCCAATTAATTTATCTTTTTTTACCCAGTGGTGATTATCACTGGGTAGTTATAGTTAGGACCACATTTCCATTGGAAATTATTTTTTGTCTTTGCTTATAACTTTGGAGCCGTTTTACAAATCTTCACTAAACATTGCAAAAAAAAAAGCTGTTAATCCACCTCAGCTTCTTTCTGAAACGTTTCAGGGTGATCGTCAAGCAGGGGCTGAGAAAAAAGGGGGATACAACTGCATTTTCCCCATGCCATTTTCCATAGGGAAATTGAACAGTGATCTTGTAAAAATGACTGAACAGAATCCCACCATAATTAGTTTTATACTCCCCACCCCTCCCCCCGAGTGGGCCAACACTAGCGGTAATTTTTTTATATCCATTGGGGGGGCATGCACTCCACTTCTGGGCAATTGCCGGGCCCCAGGGACTCGATCCCTAGGGTCACATAATATTTTTATGGGGATGGGGGCATGCACCAGCCACCCTCCCCCATCCAATAAATGGCCCTGCGGACCCCATCACCCCGACCGTAGCAAATTAACCTTTTCTGTGGCAGTCCTGGACCCACCAGTGGCAATTGCAGCCCTTGGGGCCGCAGGGGGAGACACAGACCCCAGAACCCCTGCCAGCAACCTCCCAGGGCGCAGTGAGAGCCAGCTACATTGGTTTCCTCCCTCCGGCGGGAGCAGCTTTTCTATTTGCTCCAGCTGAGTGGTAGAAAACCTGTGTTCCCTGCCTGTAAGTGTGAGGGCAGGGAACTGAAGTTCTCCCTTGCCCATGCTCTTGCAGGCAGGGAACAGCAGTGTCCTGGAGGATGGGGTCTCAAAGACATTGCTGCCATTGGGCCCTTGGAAAAAGGTTCTCCAGGGCCACAGGATGGAACAGCGGGGGTTCCATGCCCCTCACCCAAAATAAAAATTAGGGCAATGGAGATGGGGTCCCCGGGGCCATTCTGAGTCTTGAGGAGGAGTACCTGATCCCCCTTCTCCCCAATAAGAATCCTGCCCTGACAGATGGGGGTCCCCAGGCCCCTTCTGTGCCTTGGGTGGGGGTGCACACGCCCTTGCCATTTAGAAAAGTGATCAGCCCTGGGCAACGGTATCCTTGAGGCCTTCAGAAAGCTCTGGAAGGAAGGCCGCATGTCCCCCTCCCCTTTAAATCCTTGGCCATTACTGCACCCCCACAGATTCAGCTTCTACCATGTAAATTACTAGCAGAAGCCAGTTCTCAGAGCTCGCCTTGGTGCTGCGGTGGGGGTAGACCGACGAGGATGCGTTCAGGATTTAGTCGGATTTAATGTGCCAGCAGATTAACTCCTCTTCTGGCTGAGTTGCTAAGGCAGAGAAGTATAGGAGCTTGAAAGGTTGCAGCTGAGCATGGAGGACACACCATTCCTCCTTACTGGAGCCTCAGATTTGTTACATGGGAAGGAATGTGTAGGGATTTCTGGCCCTCCAGGCAACAAAGATTGAATTTTTTGTATGCCACAAAAACCTGTCACTTGTGCATAAGATTATGCTGGTAATCGTCTCCACAGAACCGCCATCTTGCTTGTCGCGCAAGAGTTTGTGTGCATAACCATTTGTATTCCTGTATCCATATAGATAAGCAATAGCGATTAACGTTGCAGAGAGTTTGCAGTTGTGAAGCGCGAACTCCTGGGGACAGTCTTGCACAGCTCCAGGCCTAAGGAGAGGTGGTGAAATCAAAGTCACACAATGTATGTTTGATTTGAGTATCAGCCCATCACACATGCAGAATTTGTGTTTTTTTGTGTGGGCAGATGCAGCAAATTTCTTTTAGAAAGCTGGCCCTTGAAACTGAAGACCTCAGCTCTCTAGCGCAGAGCTTTAAACCCAATGGCCTCAGTGAAAGACTATCCGATGCCCACAGGATCTGACAGAGAAGGGTCTAGAACATGGCGGCCAGCGATCATGCAGCACCATTCAAATGGTGACTTGCACGTCTGTTCTCTCAGTCATACAGTGTGTCCTTGCCAGGTGTGCTTCATGGCAATGGAATGGAGCAGCGAAATGCAGGCCAGATAGGATAGCAGGAGTAACAAAACAAATACAAGGCACCCCTGCATGTGCTTGTGACAATCGGGTTATGTGTGCATGTGGGAAAATGCCTGGTGTCTGTGGAGTCCCTCAGCCTAGCATCACTCAGCCATACTGGCCACCTGCCTGCACGCATTTTGAGCCACTCAAGACATATGATACACTAAGGGCCCGATTCACAGAACTAACTTAAGACAAAATCCTAAACTTACTACCATTTACTCATTTTGGTATTCACAGAAGGCACTTACTCATTTTGGTATTCACAGAATGCACTTACTCATCAAGGAGTAAGTGCCTTCTGTGAATACCAAAATGAGTAAGTGCCTTCTGTGAATACCAAAATGAGTAAGTGCCTTCTGTGAATACCAAAATGAGTAAGTGCCTTCTGTGAATACCAAAATGGTAGTAAGTTTAGGATTTTGTCTTAAGTTGGTTCTCTGAATTGGGTCCTAAGAATGTACAGGACCATCTGTGACATATTGGTTGTCACACTTAGGGCCTTATTATGAGTGCGCGATGGACCGCCGTACTCACGTTGGTGGTCCAACCACCGGCCCACTGCGGGCCACCCTGCAGTATTAAAAGTGTGGCCGTCAGACTGCCACAGGACCGCTGTGCCTGCCGGTGATCCAGGATCCTGCGGTGGTCGTGCAGCGGACAGGGAGCTGTAATCTGCTGGTGGTGCCGCTGTGGAACTGCTGAGCAAATTACAAGTTTGCTTTCAATCGCCCCGTTCATGGCGGGCGGCAGAAAGGCAACAAAGAGGGCCCTAATAGTGCCCCCTGAATTTTCAATCACAGTTCCTGCACGGTGTGGCATGTATGCCACACCGTGCAGGAAGGTGCAGTCGGCACTGACAGTAGCGGTCTGCATGTTAGGTTCTTCTATGAGCCTAATAGACCGCCGCTATCAGACCGCTGCAGCACCACCTGCCAGACCAGGATGTGACTTCTATTCTGGCGGGTGAGTGCACCACAGCTTTGGCAGTCCTGCTGCGGACGGCGGGTTGGCGCCGCCGCTGTAGGATCGCCATAGTCATAATCAGGCCCTTAGCATGCTGTGGGCATCCTTGCATTGGTGGTGACCAACCCTGGCTTATTACCTGCCCTGGCATTATGGTTGCCATTCTTAGCTGGATCTTGGCTCCCTTGACATGATGGTGGAATTCTTGGAATATGACGAGCATTCTTGGCATGTGACGGGCATGTAAGGGACACACTGTGTAGTGCTGCAGTCCTGTGAGTACTTGATGAAACCGACAAGTTGAGGCTTTGTCAGTCAGCATGCGTTTACTCAAAATAAAAAGCTGGTATTCTGTTTTCCATAAAAAGTACAAGCTATTGTTTAAGGATATAGAATATATTATTCAAAGCTCAAAAGCTTGTATTTGACAGAAAATGGGTGCATATTCAGAAAATTGCAAGCTGATGTTGGAGTACACAATTATTACACTGCATTTTCAAAATACTTTAAATCAACATTCATGGTGACAATTCAAGGGTGGGAGACTTATAGCTGATGTTGGTTCTTTAGTGCCAGAGGGCAGCTGCAGCTTTGCATTTTCATAACTTGAACGGAGCCTTTTCACTATTTACATTGATAAAGCCCTATGTGGTATTATCAGTCCTGCTGTCCGTGGCCTGAGACTTGGTGTCATCTATTTGCCGTTAGACGTGTGAAGTCTCTGCAACCAGAACATGAGCCCCGCTGTATAAGCCTGTAAGTTCTGCCCAGCTCTGCTTCCCATGGCCAGCCAATGTGAGATCTGCAAAGTTTTCCAAACTTTTCCATTTTCCACAGCGCCCCTTCCAGTCACAACATAAGACTGAGAATCTGCTGGGAGTTGGAAAGATGGAAAAATGAAATAGGCTGTAAGCGGTTTGAAACAAATAATGTAAAATTACATACCCTGATGTATTAAGGGCCCGTAAGGGCTCTGACAAATTAGATATCTCTTTGTACATGTGTACTGAAAGGCACAATTTGTGACCCTTTTTTAAAATCTTTCTTGAGGAGAGTGAACCCTCCAACACTGGTGGGGATTGCACACTTGCTGAGGGCACAACTTAAGTACTGGAACATTTCCTTAGAGAACTTATGTCTTATTATTACTGTTGTTGCTCTTATTAATTAGCATTAGACAATTACGGTGATAATTATTCTTTAAGGTGTGTTATTTGGCACTATATTTTCAAGACTTGGGGAGAGAATGAGGCCTTACGGCTAGGGCGGTCTACCTCGAAGCTGGGGAACCGGGTTCGAGTTTTAGCAGGGACGCTCAACATTCTGTGATTCTGGGCAAATTACTTAATCTCCTTGTGCCTAAAAAAAATGAATGTGTCCATCTGTAGCGAAACTGGTGCTCATGTAAAGTGCTCTGATACCTCCTGGTCTAGTTTGTGCTATACAAAACTCACACCAAAAAAAAGACTGCCTTGCATTAGAATGCAAAAACAGTGTTCTACTATCACATGCGAATTAGGATAAAATCTCCCCCGTGCCTCTACACAAGATCAAGTCTGTGGTCAGTGCTGTTCTCCAGCTGGGCACTCAGCCCCAAAGTCCTATTCTGTAAACCATATGCAGTTGACCTCACACAGAAATTATTATGATCAATAAGTTGTACTTCAAATTGTGTGAAGACACAATTATTACCCCTTTTAGGCAAATAAATACCCAGAGTACTGCAGGTCCCATTGTTCTCTCTTTGTTGACATAGCTGTAGAATTCTTGCAAAAGGGGCTGCGGCCGGGCTCTCGAAGAAGCTGGTTCATCTAAATATGGCAGATGATGTCCCTAGGACATTCTCGTAAAGCAACTTTGGATGCTTAAGACATGGGGACCTTGATAATCATGAATTAGCCAATTAGACTACAATAGCAACCATGTCACTTGCAGAAAAGGCCTCCGATTCTGGTTTCTGTGTTTATTTATTGCATCTGGTTTTGGTTCATCAGTGTATCTGGGAGCTGGTTTGGTGATTGGGTTGTAATACACAAGACCCAGGGCATCAGTGAATAAAAGTTGTGGGATTTCTAATCTCTTCCATCTTGCTAAAGTTTGCTTCTACAGATAAGCCCATGAAGGACCTGGTGGGTATAACAATGCATGGCGAAAAGTCCTGCAGCATGTGCCTGTGTAGATTAAGCTGTCCTTTCCTGGTGCCGCTAGAATGCTTCTTTGCAGAGACCAACTTTCACCCAGGCTCTTTCTCGGCAGGGGTAGTAAGCGCTATATTAATGCAATTACAATTACAGTGCTTATGTCTATAGTGAGTTTACGGCCGTCAAATGTTCCTTTGTAGACGAAGGCCATGTCGTATCACGCTCCTCTGTAGAACAAGGCAATACAAGTGGCATGATTATGACAAGACCGTGCACAGGCATTACCCATGTCCTAGTGTGCTTCTGCCAGGATTGGGGGTCACGCCCCTCGCATGCTCCTGTCTAGATCGAGGATCTCCTTTCCCCAATCCCTGTCTAGTAGAACACAATCTTCTTTCACTCATGCAGTGACATAGCAAGGGGGGGGCGGGGCACGAGTTCTGGGGCAGCGGCCTATCCCCCCACTCTTACCTGTGGCCGTGGTGGGGCGGCAAACACAGGAATCTCCAGCAACCCCCCACGGTAGGAATCGCCAGCACCCCCCGCCCCCTGCTCTTACATGCGCTGCAGGGACCGCCATGGGCTGCCAAAGGTCTAGCTACACCACTGCCCTCATACCTTTATTGGAGACTGTCTTATCCCATAAACCAAACTGAGCATCTACTAGTCAAGTGTTTTGACCTTCTTAGACCAGTCAATTTCTAGTAAACTCCACAAACAGCCCTTCTAAACATGTCATTAATGTAGCAGGATCCACACCAGGGAGAACCTTCTTCATTATTCTTGGATCAAAAAAGGTCGAAGAAAGTAAATGTCCTTCTAAATACACGAGTAATTTTCGGACGTTTGAGACCAGCGAAGACTTCCAACAACATGGTGTCTAAAAGACTGCTCCTGTTGAGTAAAACCATTTAGAATTTAAAGGAGAGAGGCCCTAAAACTAACAATGTCCCCGTCCTTCACCATTATGCTTTTATTTTAGTCAGGCAGCTTTCCTACAGGTTTGAGCCTTGGGATCAGAGTCTACATGAAACAAGGTTGCTGAAAGATGGGCAGCTGCACAACTTGTTTTTGAAGAAAAGGGTCTTTAGGCCAGCCACATCAAAGGAGGGTAGGCCAGCGTTGCTTCCACCAAGGAGGTATTACTGTTCCTTTCACACTTCTGATTGTGTCAACTTTATCTACAGCTCATATCCTGCTAAGCTGGAAAGAGAAGTCACAGATGTGGAATTTATGTTCCCATGCAGCGCTGTCCACAGGTATGACCACAGTGGGAGCCTCCTTACCTTTCCAAAACTTCCTTTCCCCAGAACTTTAAGGAAAGAGAAGTCCGACAGCTTCATGCGGTCTCTGTTTCCATTATTGTCAAATCTGGCGGTCGAGTTTGCCATCTTTCCATCTGCATCTTTGGGTCCGGGACCAATTTTTGCTCTCTGAAAAGAGAAGAAGCACATGTTTGCTATTAACGTGTGTTGGATAGACAGTGTTGGATGGATCTGATGCACGAGGCATTTGCCCACGCCAGGTCAACACCAGAGAGGACAGAAGGGGATTATTAACAAGGAACCATCCTCTTCTGCTTCCTAACTCTGGAGAAGGTAGAAAATCTCATGAAAAACTTACTTTACCTCTTCACAAAGGAAAAATAGCCTCTTGTTGTTCACAAAATTGCCCCTCCTTCAACAATCCTTGTGCATCCAGCTGTTCGCCAAAGCACCTCCAAACCTTTATTCCCTTAACACTCCAAGAGAACCCCTAATCTTCCATCCCTGAACATCCCAAGAAACTCCCAACGCCTGGTTTTACCCTATAGTACAAATATGGGGATACAGGAACTCCAATAATGAGAAAGAGAAAAAAAAAGACAGGAAAGATGTAGAAGAGGCAATGAAAGACAGACCATATGAAAAAGGGCATGAGACAGAGAAAGTGTTTGTGTGTGTGCCTTTGACTGTGAGTGTCACACTCTTTGTGTGTGAGAAATAGCTGGAACGACAGACTGGGTACTCTGTCTCCCATGTGCAAAATCTTTTTTGACGGGGATTAGTTGTAATTTTTAAAATGGTCAAAGTAAGTGATGACATTCCTGATGGACTTAGGCTGCATAAAAACAAAATTAAAATACCCTCTGCTTTAAACCAAAGCCCTGATGGTCCCAAGCAAGCGAAGGAACGGAGCCCGGCCCACCCTAGAAGCACTCTCTTATCTTGTACATCCAAGCACCTGTCCATTCACCCTTCCATGCACCGGCTGATATCCACCATTTCACCTTTGCATACGGTCATCGATTCATTCTTTCATCCATTATTCAATATTTCTCCATTCGATCCAGGGCTGGCTTTAGCGCTGATGGCGCCCTGCGCCTGAGTCCTTTTTGGAGCGTGCCAATGACCTCGTCTCCACAGATTCCGTCACTACCACCCTCCAAAAGTGCCACTCATCTCTCCATAGCCGCTCTTTCACATGCATTTGATTTGTTTTATAGCGCCTCTCATAACAGTTTAGGGTGTCAGACAACTTTACATCATACACACATTATATGGAGACAAAGAATGAAACATGTGTACATCATTGTATAGAAATCTTTTAGTTTACATACAGCAATAGGGTTACAAGGTGCAGGAATCACATGTCATCCATGCTAGTAAGCAGTATATTTTAAGAGTGCTTTGTCTGGAAAAACACAAACTCAGGATTTAAAACATACAACAGTGGTTAGGTTTAACCTTACTGATAAGAATGTTTTTATATCCAAATGAACCCTTTTTAAAATTAGGAAAATTAAAATTGTGGGAAAAAATATAATGGTCTAACTCAGTGGTTCCCAAACTTTTGACTCCTGAGGACCCCCATTGAGTCACCACTGGAAGCCGGGGGCCCCCAAGCAATTTGTAGGATTTAAATTTCAAACATTTAAACAGTAATTAGAAAAAGATAAACACACGTGTGCACACAAAACAAATACTCGAAATCCTAAGGACTTTAGGGGCATATTTACAAGCCCCTATCGCCATGGGAATGTCACTTTTTGCGAGATTCCCGTGGCGATAGGGACTTCGCCTTATTTACAAGGCAGCGTTAAGCCACGTGGCTTAACGCTGCCTTGTAAATAAAGCCCCCTTTCACACAATGCTTAGCGTGAAAGTGGTGGGCAGTGGGTGTTGCGGTAGGCGTTCCACCCCAACACCCATTGATTTTGATGACGCCCCCTATTTACAAGGGCAGCGTAAATAGGAGGCAGCGCCAAAATTAAGACCAGCGAAAACCTGGTCTTAACTTGGCAAAACAAGGAGAAATGGTTTCCCTCGCCTCATTTTTGCTTTTTCTATGTATGCTGCCTTGTCAAGCACACATGGAAAAAGCAAAACGCCTTGAATTGTTTATGTGCAGGAAGGTGACCCTTCCTGCAAATAAACAATCTTTAAAAAAAATGACATTTTGTAATTTCCATGTGTGCTGCATTAAGAAGCACATATAGAAGTGACAAAAGTGCCTTTCAAGATTTCAAGGGGGACCTTCCTGTACATAACTAATCTTCCCCTGCATGCAGACACCCTTGCACTATGGTGCAAGGGTGCCTGCGTTGGCCCTATACTGCTAAGTGTAGTGCCAGCGCAGGGGGAAACGCAGGGCTGCACCATATTCTTGTAAATCTGGTTCAGCCCTGCGTTGAAGTGGCAGAGAGTGTCGTTAAGCCAAGGCGGCTAACACGCTCTGCCGCTTCTGTTTTAAGTATCCCTCTCAATATTTTATATTGAAAGAATTTGCAAAAAACTAAAACGTTTGATGGGAAGGTTGGTGCTGCATCTCCATGAATAACTTTTAAATGGTTGGTTTTATTTCGCTCTACGAGGCTCCTGCCAGGGCCAGACTGGAAATCCAAAGCAGCCCTGGCAAATCATTTCAGGGCAGTCCCCATACGGTGCACACCAAGTGCGGTGAGGGAGCCTGACCACTACAAAGGGGGCTTTGGGACACTCTTCCCCCCAAAATATTTTTGGAAAGAATGGTGCAGTCTGCAACACATGTATCATTATATATTGAATTGCATTAGCTTTGAAAGAATAGTAAATGAAGACCTTACTATGCACCAGGATACGACAATCTTTGTTGGGGTTCTTCAATGGTTCCCCCACTATCACCCTCCAACAGCGCCTCTCATCTCCCCTCTGTCGCATGCATTTCATTTGTTTTATAGTTGGTCTCATAGCATTGTAGGATGTCGGAACACTTAACATCACACACATATAGAGACAATGAATCATTCGTGCAAATCAGTGTATAGAAAATGTTACATAAGGCAAAGGGGGCTACAAGGTGTAGGATTCACATGTCATTCATACTGGTAGGCATTTTTAAAGAGAGCTTGGTCTGGAGAAGCACAAACTCAGGATTCAGAACATAACACAGTGGTTAGCATTGACTTTAACAAGAAAAATGTATTTCCACCCTAATAAACCTTTTTAGCAGCATCAGGATAATGAAACACTGGGAAAAAAACATAAGTTACTAACTTATACCATGCAGTTTGCAAGCAGCTCTTTGATGACAATGTATTTGCCACTGTGCTAGACAGTCACTTAGGAGCTAAACAGAAACCAAAGAATCTCCGTGACAAAAGCAGTAACCCACTGATCTATGCACATAAAATACTGTTTTTTAAATTGGATGGTACACGTTCTTTGCAGTGGGCATATTAATCCCAAAGGTGCCACTGGACAAAACTCTCATCTCTCTCCAGCAGGTACATTAATCCCTGTTGTTATCTTGACACTTTTATTGTTGCCCGAAAACTGCTAACTATACAAGGAACTTTGCAATGCTTTTCAAACTGCTGCCTGCAGACCCCCAGGGAATGTGTCACGGACCCCTGGGGGTCCACGGACCACAGTTTGGGAAACACTGGTCTAACTTATACCATGGAGTTTGCATGCAGCTTTTTAATGACAGTTTATAGGTCACTGTGATATATTAGGATTGTAACTTATGATCTGCAAGTAACAATATGATCTCTATGACAAAAGCAGTAACCCACTGACCTATCTACATAAACTACAGTTCTGTGATATTCATTGTACACGTTCTTTGCAGCAGGTATATTAACCCTCTGCACTACCTTATAATGATTCGAAATTGCAACTAGACAAAATTTGATTTCTCCAACAGGAACATTAATCATCAGAGTTCTCTTCACGTTGTTGCTGTTGCCTGACAACTGCTAGACACACCAGGAACCCCTGCAGCAGGTGCCTTTAAAAGCCTGTTCTTTTTACACAGTGTGCCTCCGGGGTAAGAGCCAGGAGTGGCTCTACCAGTCCCACCGCCCTGAAGCCAAACCTGTCTCCATCCATCCATTGTTTATTCCATCGAACCATACGTTCACACATCCATCATCTATGCATGCATCCATCCACTCATACACCCATCCTTTGACTTATCCACCCATCAATAAATCCATCTTCTCAGATTTCCCTTTACTCTGCCATCCTTTCACCCATCCCGTCATCTATCCATTCAGCCGTCATTTCACCCACTCATTCATCCTTCTTGTCACACATCCTCATTCACCCTTCGTTACTTTCACTTTTCTTTCTTGTCAACCTTTCGTCCCTTCCCTTTTCCATCAACCCATCTTCCTTTCTAACAGCATTAGAAGTTTTATTTCTGCTGAGTTGCTGACAGAAGAGGCCTTTAAAAAAAGACACACCCCTGCTACAGATGCCAAAGATTAGGTGTTGACGCCGCCCCCGGCAGCTACCATTAGTGCAGCAGATGCAGAAGAGCCCAGAGCCCTGAAGGGCTAGTTGAACCCTGAAAATTGCTGTATTTACCACTCCCAACAGCTGGTAAAGGAGCTATTTTCCATGCTTGCACCTGGGCCCTGGCACAGTCTACCTCACTGCTTTTGCTGTGCACCAAGTAGTGACAGGAATAACAGAATATCACTTTCTACATAATGCACACAGCAGAGGCCAGAATGCTTTGCGATTGATAGCCCTTGGTGGGGTGAGAAGCGGATGATTGTGTTTTCTTTTAAGTGCATGACACATCTCCCGCCAGCACATGAACCACCGCACTCTCAGCCCCAACACTGGATAAACAAGGTCAGACCAATGCCCGGCCCTTCCCCGCTCCTCTCTGTCGCCTTCCAGCACGACCCAAGCAAGCGTCAACCCTCGCTCCGCCAGATGCGGGCGCATCCCAGGTCCCTTTCCCTCTCAGGGATGCGCCACATTGCGGCGCGTGAGCAGGGCGCAGTCTGGCGTGAAATCCCATTAACCCGCGCGCAGCGGTGCGCTCGCAGCTCCGGCCGACGCAGAGGCGATGCGCGCGCGCTATCTCCAGACCTCAGCCGGAGATAATTGCTTATTTCGCGCCCCTTCCTGCCGCCTGCGCCACGCGCCCGCGCCCCCTTCTTCAAGGTCACCCGCGAGGACCCGCTCGCGCTCCAGGGCTGGGTTTGCTCTGTAAAGAGGGATCAAGGCTTAGGCCGGGCACCCGGGGCCCAGCGCGAGCCGCTCGTCCCCGCCGCAGAGCCCGGAAGTGCGCCCGCAGCCGCGGCCTAAGATCTCTGGCTGAGCTCAGGGGAGAGCTGCCGGAAAATCCACTTTACGGCCGCAACTGCATTAAAATAAATGTGTCCTAAAACCCCCCAAAGCTAAATTACATCTGAGATCTATAGGGCTTTTTTTGCGAGTGAAGTGTTGAATCTCCATGTGGGATGAAGCGTAATCCGAACAGGACCGAGCCCTCAGCCAGGATAGCAGAACATTGCACACAGGAATGGGCTCTAAGAGCCTACAAGGCCTGGAACATCTGTATTGATGGCAGGTCACACAGCCCTGCAAGCTGTCAGGTCCACGTGTGATTTGCTGCTCCAGTTCAGGCATGACTGCTGGTCTCGCTTGTGAGTCCCGGCATCAGGGCTTTAAGTGGGCCGGGTCTGAGCAACGGCAATTTTTTAAAGGAGGCCTCGAAACGGATCTTTATCGGGCTCCGTTTTGTGCCCTGGCACAGGCAGTCCATTGTTTTGGACTGCAGTGACAACAGGCACATCGATGTGCACGTGCTCACTTCTCACTAGTGGAGAAGTTGCGGCATGATGTCATGCCAGGTGAGCGTTGTAGGGGAAGGGAAATCCTTTAGTCATTTTCTCTCTGGATTTTCCTTCTCTTTTTGAAACTCAGGAGCTGCAACATTGTCGTGGTGTCACCAGGGCTTTAAGTGGAAGCTTTTTCAATAATATATACAAGCCATAGTTGCTGCTTATTTATCTTATGCAACTAACAACCATTGACAAAGCCAGTAGTCGTGACTTGTTGCAGGTATGATGCGAATTTTGGTATCATATATCTGGATGCAATGACAGAAATAGCAAAATACAAGTCAGGCGGCACACTGTGCTAAGCACAGATTTTTAGTTTACGTGTTTGTAAGCCACACCCTTAATTACATTGGCCACGCCCCTTTGAGAGACACCCAGTTTTTTCATCCCACTTAAAGCCCTGGATATACGGATAGCCTCTGTGCTCGTCTCGGTTTGCAATATAGAGCTAAGGTGGCCAACCTGACATTATCACTTCAAAGGACACTTTGCACGCGTGAAGACACGCGCTTGTGGAGACACTTTACCCGCGCATAGACATCAGATGACTTTTAGGGGGGCTTAAAGTCTTGTAGCCCATTTCTACGGTTTCATTTTAAACCCCCCTCTCCTCTAAATGAGGTTATTTTATGATATAATATGGCTGGAGATTGAGTTTATCGTCTGCGATTACTATTCATCCTGTGTTTGAGTTCTAATCCTTTCCCCACCTCCTGGCGTAACCCAAGACGGCTCACTATTGCAACTTTGGAGAAACAGGTTTCCAAAAAATAAGCAACTCTGGTATTCAAATGGAATTAAATAGCCTTATACTTTGAAACACCAATCGCAAATATCAATATGTATCACACGCAGTGCATACTAAAAGCACGCTGCCAGGTCCAGTGAGAATGTTTTAGCTTTGGAACAAGGAAACTTAAAGTCTAATCTCAGCTTCACCACTTGACCTAAATATGCAGGAAATAAACACTGTATTGTAAAGTTGGTCAGGGCCACAACACAGTGACATTCCCCAAGGAAAGGCAACTGCTTGGCTTTGCCATCGAAATCGCTGCCACCCTAATTGCGGTCGATTGGACTATTTGGAAATGAACAACAAGGAGACATAGTTTTTAATCTTGGCCTCCCATTTAGCCAAATTGTGTGCTCTTTGGCAATCACTTTTTGAATGTATTCCTCTGCTCCCTTTGTGGTAACATTGGGAGTCTTCAGAATCAGTGTAAAAGATGCTAGTGAGCATGTGACTAAAAATAATGGAATGGATATTACCTGGGGGAGAAAAGAAATACCCAGGGTCTTGGCACACTCGCCAGAATGCAATATGGTGGTAAATAAAAGCAAGTCGTAGTGTGCTTCACTCTGGTGTTTACTGCTTTAACAAACTCTTTTATCCTGAGCGGCTCATACTCTCCCGGTGCCCCCGTTCACGGATTAACAAAAAATGTCAGCCCTTCTAAAACACGCTTAATGGAAGAATTAAATACCACGACACCCGGACAGGTCAGCATGATTTTCATTCATGTTTATCAGCAAGTGCTGTTTTGCATCTCAATAGCTGTAAGTGCTCCTATTGCTGCATTGTGGTCGATCACTCCTATAGGCTGCTGTTCCTCCCTCCCGGCCATCGATAGTACCTCTTTTACAGCTCTTCCGGGCTGATAGAGTAAAAATGTTGTTCGCCCTTTGAGATGGTTTCAAGTTGTGCGGAACCAAAATGCAGGATGGTTGGCATCCCGTAGTGCCTCTGTGGGAGAGAGAACACAAGCCATGACCAGAGGACACACACGCAAAGTGCGGGACAGTTGGCCACCATACGTACAACAGGGGAGGCTATGAGCATGTATCAGACTGGAAAACCTAGAATAGATCGGCGGGAGGGTTATGTGCTGCTGCCAGTGTGTCACCTGAGGATCAATACAGGAAGGACTTAAGTGCGAAGCTTGATGGGGGACACAGAACAGCTAGTGATGGGTTATGCACAGGTATCAATCTAGGAGACCACCAACAGATCAGGGGCAGGGATATGTACTGATCTCTTTCTGAGAGACCTAGACCACATGTGGAAGAGATTTTTTTTTAAAAACGTAATAGCATATGTGCCAATGTCAGCTGCAGTCAAGAGCGGGTATGTGCCTGCCTTAGTATGCAGGAACTAAAACCGATACTGCAGTAAGGATTCCAGTTCAAATGCCATAGTCTAAGACACTTTGAAAAGATACTCTAGGCAGACAGGTAAATAGGATTTTGGAGACTCAGAACTTACAGTTCATGAAGAGGGACAGACAGCCTGATGGACTCAGATAATAAGATCTAAGCAAATACTGTAACTGTAAAGCAGATAATGCAAATACTATATGTCACCCACGGTGTCCTAGGACATTAACAGACAGAAATGCTAGCAAGAAGGTCCATACATACAATCCTGGGAGCTTTAGGAAAGATACTGTAAGAAGGAAGGCTGGAATAGGGCACTTTACCCCTCATTTTTTACTCCGCATGCCATTGCTCTGCATTTTTTACTACACATTAACTTTTACTATGCAAGGCTTTACAACGCAATCCATTACAACGCATTCCCCATTTCAACGCAATTACTATTCTAACTCCAGGGGGGCGTTCCTTTGGGAAATGCGTTGTAAATCCCTGCGTTGAAAAAGTTAATGCGGCGTAAAAAATGCGGGGTAATGGCATGTGGAGTAAAGCATGCGGGGTAAAGGATGTTTCCCGGAAGGCAGACATGCAGCCCAAAGGATTCTGACTCGGTGGCCAGGAAGAATATTGTAGACCGGCTGACATCAGACAGAGAGCCTAAAGGTCTCTCGTACACGCAGAACAGACTATGAACAGATTGAGATCAGTCAGCCTAAAGGTATTTTGGAAATTTGGGTTAATGGTTGAGGGGGGTGAAACCCTACTCAGGCAGCAAGCATCATCCTTGTCAGGGTAAGGCACAAGCTAACCCCAAATTAACCGGTGCTCAACCTCCTGGCAGCTTAGCACAGAGCAGTCAGGCTTAGCTGAGAGGAAAAGTGTAAAGTATGTTTGCCGCACTTCAGACAGTAATAAAATGAAAACACAACACGAGAAAAATCCCACATCAATTTAAAGAAATAGAGCAAAATATAATCAATAACTCAAGACCAAAATGACAAGAATCCAATCAGAAGTCTGCAGATATGTAGTTTTAAAGATTTAAGTGAAAATAGCATCAAAAAGTGCCACCCGCGGCTATCTGGTTGTGTGAGACCGGGAGCAAGTCACATTTTCAGGCCGACCACGATGAAGCATGGGCTGGATACAAGGACTAGGTTAGTCCTGCTGAAAATGTACCTTCGCAGTCCAGCGCAAAGAGTCCCTCTCGCTTTGGAGGTTGCAGCGAGGAGCAGGGAGGCATCGCGGAGAGTCATAGCGTGAAGAGCAGGCCGGACGTCGCGGACCGTCATCGCTGTAGTGCAAAGACCCTATTGGCATCGCCGGGTGGGGGGGGGGGAAATCGTGCTCGCGATGGTGCTCCTCACGAGCGTTTGATGCTGTAGTGCGAAGGGTCCGCCTGATGGAACTTCGCCTTAGCGGGCAGTGCGAGCGATAAGGTTTTGGCACCAATGGGCCCATTTGCAGTCGAAGAGCTAAAAACTTCAATTCAGCTCCACTGAGGCCACACCAAGGGTCCAAGAACTGAGGTGTACTACTTGGGGGTCAGGGTCGTGTTCCATCTGGAGCTGGGTGCTGGTTCAGGTCTATGCGGCTCCGAATAGCGGGCCAGCAGACTGGCCCTTTGGCATCACTCCGGGAGTTCCGGGTTCAGGTGCAGTGCCAGTCCCTCTGACTCAGGCAGGAGGACAGCAATCCAGAAAGGCAGCAGTCCAGCAGGGTGGCGGTTCTTTCAGCAGCACAGCAGTCCTTCTTCCTGGCAGAATCTCTCCAGGAGTGTACTGAAGAGTTGGTGTCTGGGGTCCAATATTTACACCTGGACCTTCCTTTGAAGTGGGAGAAGCTTCTAGAGGTTTCCATTTGAAGTGCACAGGTTTCCTGCCTCCCCTGGCTCCAGATTAACTACAGGGGGGTATGCAGCTCTTTGTGTGGAGGCAGGATACAGCCTAGAACAAGTGTAAGTAGGGCTGTCTGGGTAGTAGACCTAATCTCTGCCAAACTTAGGGCCTACAGCTGGCCCAGTGGTGCTCTCTTTACGTTTATAGGAACTGCCGTCATGGAAGTTCCAGTCAAGGTACAAAAAGTTTATTGGATGACCAATGTTTGGTTTGTTGGCAATTCTCAATCTTTAACAAAGTTCTTGTTTATCGAAAACAAGCTCCAAATGTGGGAGTTTTTTATTGAGAAACAAATAATTAAAGACCCACACACCCAGGAATATTTTCTTTAGTAGGTGTGGGGGTCATTATGTTGTTTTTGTTGCTCACCCCTAGATTTTATTTGGCGATTAGAGACAGAAAAAAAAAGTTACACAGTTGACCCTAAATAGTGCTGGCAGTGTAATGCCCTTCCTCCGATGGCCACTGCTCCATCATAAACACGGGCTCTGCCGACGGACAGCTGATTGTCCGCTTGACTCTATATGAGACCGCAGAGCGAGGGTTTGGTGGACAGTCTGTTCTCCAAACTCAAAAATTATCCTTAAATCCCTTCGACCCTTGAATTCCCTCTCCTTCATGACCGATGTGGCGAGAAAACAGCACGATAAAGGTTCAGTGCTGTGGAAATGAAGACCTAACCTCCCTCAAGCAGACTTCGCAAAGACCATCCAAGCTATAGACCCTTCGTACCTAGAAACGGGAACTGTTCAGCACGCTTCGCTCCGTACTGATTCATTCTGCTCACTGACTCCGAACTTAAAGAAGAAAAAACTCTGATCACTTCCTTCCCAACGTGAAGGACCTGCATGGGTTGCTTCTCCAAGACAACAAAATCTTCAAAACTTGAAGGTAGCCTTAGTGCACTATCATGGTTGCTTGAAGAACTAGCCACTTCATGCAGTCGGAGTAACAGACGCCATCAAGACATCTCCAGCCTCAAACCCAAGAGGTGCAACAAAAAAAAGGAGGAGTCTAAGCTTTGGGAATCTGGAACAGCATCCTTCCCCCACATACAGGTGCACCCTCACTCCTGCAATCGAAAGAGGCTAAATATTGACTTCTTCAAGGAGCAGTTCATCGACCATCGATTTAGAGCGCTTCAGCTCCTCCAGTCACTGACCCAAGAGCAGAAATGCCGCCCCTCGAATTCTCTTCTTTACAAATGTATATGGTCTAGAATTATTCTCTAGGTCCTATGTCCTGTCATTAATATGGAATATGATCTACTGCTCACCAGCCAGGCTTTCAATATAAAAATACCAATCGATAAAAGACATGCATAACATCCCAAATGTGAAAACAGAGCAGATGTCGCTTTGAGTGCATAGGTGCCTAATGTCCCTTTGACAGTAAAAGTAAATATGCTCAAAGCAAATATATCACCGTAGTGTACACAAAACACTGATCAGCCGGTGCACATACGCACAAAGATTACATGAATGTCTCTATTTGTCACTTTATTACGGTACCTTTGCTTATGCACAGATCTGAACTACTGGCGGGAAGATGAATGCCGAGCACGGAGCTGTGTTTATCAGAACACAACTCTAGGTACAGTGTTGTCCTAACACATATCTTTGCTGGGATTCCCTTGTGCGACTATCATTTCGCCTTTTTGAGATTTGCCTGCTAATAAGATATATATTAAAGAACACTGATTACCTCACTAAGAAGCGACATTTGTTACCATTTGTTGTCAACGGATGGACTATATTACGACGGGAAGAACAACAGAGAAACGAGAGTACCATCTTTAACACACAGTGCAAAGGGCGACTACCCATGTATACAGCTATCAATATAATTACAGACACTACAATTGCCCTGAAGCAGTTCTATCTAGAGAACGAAACGTGTTGGCTGTGGTACCATAAAGGAATTAATAAAGAAGCAACATTACATATTTTTCAATACGGACTGAAGTTTTGATTTGTTTAATCACAATTGGATATGTGGTGCAGCTTTGATGTTGTTTGAACTTTATTACGGTACCTTTGCTTATGCACAGGAGCAGTACTCCAACGGAGCACAGTATGCACATGCATTGCACTGTGCTTACACACTCATTCGTCTGATCTCTCTGTGTCGTCATCCAAGTGCCATAGCACATACTTTTAATCTTGCATGACTTCACAAGCGATAGGTTGAGGGGGTAAAAAGGAGCTGGGTGAGAGATGGTACACTGCAGGAACATGCTAGAATTTCAAGAATGACTTGTTTCTTACGAATCTGGTCTCCTAACTACTACTCCCCTTTTTGACACTTTGAGTTGTTCACTTGGACACTGGATGGAGGAGGCAGTCCTTGATTCATGAAAAAGCATACTGTGAATTTTTACTGGTTTGGTATATGTCATTTCAGGTCACTCCTGGTGCCAAGAAGCCTTCATGTGATCATGAATTATACTAGAGAAATGAACAGATGCAGATTTTTAGAAATCGTTTAACACCCTGCATAGCATCATGTAGAATGCCAACCTTTCCTTATAAATATGAATTTATTCGTCGAGGTTTGACTCGCATTTCATCTGCTGTGTACACACCTCATTTATCAATTAAAAAGTATTCAGCGTGGTGTGATAACGAAAATACAGCCACATCCAACACGTCTTAAGCAGCCAGCAGGCTGCAGGTGGCGCGTGAAAAATCAGTAATACATAATAAAGTTGCATTACTCGTGGAGTTGCCAGAAAAATTGCTTCAAGGGCCCTTTGCTGCTGAACACCAGATGAGATGATATAAGGGTGCTGCTCTTCAGGGCTTTTATAGTAAGAGATGAAGATTTTCTTAGAGTGCTGCTCTTCAGGTCTTATGAGTAAAATATGAAGATGGTTTAAAGGGTGGCGCTCTTCGAGTCTTATGAGTAAGAGATGAAGATGTTTTAAGCGTGTTGTTCATCAGGTCTTACGAGTAAGAGATATGAAGATGTTCTAAGGGTGCCGCCATTCGGCTCTTACGAGTAAGAGATGAAGATGTTCTAAAGGTGCCTCTCTTCGGGTCTTATGAGTAAGATTTGAAAATGTTCTAAGGGTGCCGCTCTTCGAGTCTTATGAGTAAGAGATGAAGATGTTTTAAGCGTGTTATTCATCAGGTCTTACAAGTAAGAGATATGAAGATGTTCTAAGGGTGCCGCCATTCGGCTCTTACGAGTAAGAGATGAAGATGTTCTAAAGGTGCCTCTCTTCGGGTCTTATGAGTAAGAGATGAAGATGTTCTAAGGGTGCCTCTCTTCGGGTCTTATGAGTAAGAGATGAAGATGTTCTAAGGGTGCCGCCTTTCGGCTCTTACGAGTAAGAGATGAAGATGTTCTAAAGGTGCCTCTCTTCGGGTCTTATGAGTAAGAGATGAAGATGTTCTAAGGGTGCCGCCCTTCGGGTCTTACGAGTAAGAGATGAAGATGTTCTAAAGGTGCCTCTCTTCGGGTCTTATGAGTAAGAGATGAAGTTGTTCTAAAGGTGCCGCACTTCGAGTCTTACGAGTAAGAGATCAAGATGTTCTAAGGGTTCTGCTCTTCAGGTCTTAAGAGTAAAAAATGAAGATGTTCTGAGGGTGCCGCTCTTTGAGTCTTACGAGTAGGAGATGAAGATGTTCTAAGGGTGCCGCCCTTTGGGTCTTACGAGTAAGAGATGAAGTTGTTCTAAAGGTGCCTCTCTTCGGGTCTATGAGTAAGAGATGAAGATGTTCTAAGAGTGCCGCTCTTCGGGTCTTACGAGTAAGAGATGAAGATGTTCTAAAGGTGCCTCTCTTCCGTTCTTACGAGTAAGAGATGAAGATGTTCTAAGGGTGCCGCTCTTTGAGTCTTACGAGTAAGAGATGAAGATGTTCTAAGGGTACCGCTCTTCGGGTCTTACGAGTAAGAGATGAAGATGTTCTAAGGGTACCGCTCTTCGGGTCTTACGAGTAAGAGATGAAGATGTTCTAGGGTGCCGCTCTTCGGGTCTTACGAGTAAGAGATGAAGATGTTCTAAGGGTGCCGCTCTTCGGGTCTTACGAGTAAGAGATGAAGATGTTCTAAAGGTGCCTCTCTTCGGTTCTTACGAGTAAGAGATGAAGATGTTCTAAGGGTGCAGCTCTTCGAGTCTTATGAGTAAGAGATGAAGATGTTCTAAGGGTGCCGCTCTTTGAGTCTTACGAGTAAGAGATGAAGATGTTCTAAGGGTACCGCTCTTCGGGTCTTACGAGTAAGAGATGAAGATGTTCTAGGGTGCCGCTCTTCGGGTCTTACGAGTAAGAGATGAAGATGTTCTAAGGGTACCGCTCTTCGAGTCTTATGAGTAAGAGATGAAGATGTTCTAAGGGTGCCGCTCTTTGAGTCTTACGAGTAAGAGATGAAGATGTTCTAAGGGTACCGCTCTTCGGGTCTTACGAGTAAGAGATGAAGATGTTCTAGGGTGCCGCTCTTCGGGTCTTACGAGTAAGAGATGAAGATGTTCTAAGGGTGCCGCTCTTCGGGTCTTACGAGTAAGAGATGAAGATGTTCTAAAGGTGCCTCTCTTCGGTTCTTACGAGTAAGAGATGAAGATGTTCTAAGGGTGCTGCTCTTCGAGTCTTATGAGTAAGAGATGAAGATGTTCTAAGGGTGCCGCTCTTTGAGTCTTACGAGTAAGAGATGAAGATGTTCTAAGGGTACCGCTCTTCGGGTCTTATGAGTAAGAGATGAAGATGTTCTAAGGGTGCCGCACTTCGAGTCTTATGAGAAAGAGATGAAGATGTTCTAGGGTGCCGCTCTTCGGGTCTTACGAGTAAGAGATGAAGATGTTCTAAAGGTGCCTCTCTTCAGGTCTTATGAGTTAGAGATGAAGATGTTCTAAGGGTACCGCTCTTAGAACATCTTCATCTCTTACTCATAAGATTCAGTCATGTCAAAGGATGCAATAGGCAGAGTAGACATGTACACCCCTCTACTCAGCAGTGTTGAGTGGGCACAGTTCAGAGGATATGTAGGGCAGAGTACACCAACTTTGAGGTATGTAGTAACGAAAGGGTTGATAGCTAAATGCAAATGCCTCCGGGTGAAGCTCTAATTATATCTAGACCTCAGATGCTTCTACGTCCTATACAGACATAACTAATGTCAAAGAAAATTCTGACAAAGTTATTTTACTGGCCCATGGTCAGCCTTTGGCCGTGCAGCGAATGTGATGCTGTGTTTCTCTGTAGATTCTTAGCCCCGGTGGCAAGGAAGCATAGGACAGGTTTCATTCATGGGACCTCCTGGTGAAGTGGAATCTGCACTTGTGCTTACGTGTTTGTCCATGAGGGTAATGGCGCGAGCAGTGCTCCTGGCAGGCATCAAAAGTGCCACTGCGGCTACTTCTCCGGCAGAACAGGCCTGACCCCTGTGGCTACCAATCTGGTGCTTTAATGAGCCAGCAAATGAGAACATTTGCCGGTGGCAAATAATGCGCTGTACAAAACATTTCAGTCTCTGTATTCCAACATTTACAGTATTTTTGGTTGAGTAGACAGCACACATATAGGTGGTACTCGCATTCCTGCCTGAAATTCGCGACCCCCTTCTCTCCCACGGCTACCAATTTGTACTTAAGTCAGAAAGTTTGGCCATTTGCCACTGACAACCAAATAGGCTCAGACATAAGTTTTATTACGCGAACAGAAACTTATAAAATTCCCATTTTTCATGTTTGGCATATTTTTTGTACTTTGTTCCTGTTTTGCAGTTGCATCTTTTCAAAAATTCTTTGCCAACAGGAGTATGGCTTGAGTAGGCAATGTCTCTCCGGAAACAGTAAAACGGATGCCTATCACGGTTAGAGACATTACCTGCATCTACCAGTCTCACTGCATCGCACCTGCTTTCTGACCCAAGTTATACACTCCTGTTGTATTTCTTGTAATACGCATAATTTTCATGAAATTATGCATATTTTCCCAGGAAAAATAATTGCCACTTTCACCTAGCCCTGTTTAAGTGCTTCTGAAAATATTGCAGCTGAGGCAATGTACCATTTAGAGAGCCGGGCTTCAGATTTATTCATCGTCAGACAGGCTCCTCATGACAGAGGACACTAAAAACTGGGGCTCGTTCTTTTATTCTCTGCTCGGGCTGTCAGTGCTCCTGGCTCAAAGAGCATAAGAACGGCTTATGGTTATTGGTGGGCAGAACTCGCAGCGTTACAGAAAAGCTGCGAGATTCCGTGAAATTCTGCCAATGGGTGGAAAATATGCAGCTTGCGCTACGATTTAGCGCACGTAGCATGAGCATTGCTGAAAATCAGCACGAATGGCACAAGAGCTCGTGGCCTTTCGAGTTGATTTTGCTGCCTCTCAAGTAGGAAATCTACCCGAGCTGCAGCAAATCTACTCGAAAGGTGGCCTTCTGACCGTGAACGCTCGCAAATTCAACCGACCACCCGCGTTAGAAAATCGAGCTCGCCAGCTTGCATATTCTGGAGCCTTACAGGGGATTGCGATTGGTGGAATTTGGCCATAGCTCTGCATTAAAGAGTAATGCAGAGTGGCCAGCATTCTGACAATTCCGTGGGGAGAATGGAACATTCCGCCCACCCCTACTCTCTCTAGTTTTGTAAAGGGGACTATCAACGAGATCTTGAAAATATCTGGCAATGGCCCTGTGTCTGAATGCATGTACCCAGAAACCAAGTGGGCCGAACGATCCTGGAAAGATTGAACTTCTAAACCCTGTTCAGTCCGTTGTCAACAAGGAACTGGAAGAATTTTCCAGAAAGAAAGGGGGCATGGGATCCAAAGGAGATGAACTATTTTACTTATTTACGGTCACTGTGGTGGTCTGCAGCACATGGGGCCTTCATAAGCAATAAAAGCTGTACTGATGATGGGAATGCTGCATGCCCACCTCCTGGATACTATCACTAGGCTTGGAATATTGCCTGCTTCCATGTACCCAAGCCAAGAAGCCAGGTAGCGAGGCCAGCTGGACTCTCTGGTTCGTCTCTCTCTTTGCGCTCCCAGTTGCCCGAGTCTGACAGTGGTTACGGGACAGTCTTCTCCAGCATCTCCCATGCGTGGTAATGACATCTCCCTTCGGCCACTGACCTTCTCGGATAGGTTGTGGATTGCTCCCCACAATACTCCTGACATCTTGAAATCTCTGAGTGCTTAGAGTGGGCGCGTTGGTGCCAACCCTTTATAGACACATGAAGGGCTTTTTCCTACCAGGGGTGCCAACTGTCTGTTGGATCAGTCCTCTCTGAACAGCTACATTAAGAGGTTTAGGATTCTGTCTGTGCAATTTCTATGCCAAGCCTGCTGGGCCCAGATAGCCTTTTCCAAGTACACTGCATGAAAAGGATCTTCCTTGGCTCTAACCTGCATGCAAACCTGTTTTGCTGCAGCTCCCAATGCAATGATTTTATCAACAATGGAAAGAAAGGGAGAAGGTGGTAGCCCAGACCGCCCTCATATCACAGCTGAGATATACTAGTAGTCAATAGGAATATCTACATTTGTATTGCAGGCAGTGGCTAGCCTTGCGACCGGGACGAGGAAGCTTATGCACTCAGGGCCAGCCGCGGCTCCACAGCACCCAGATTGGCTCGCCTCTAGAACGCACTCAACAAAGGAGTCCACACTTGGACAATACAGTGTGAAAGAGGAGGCCTCTTCTCTCCGGGTTAGCGTCTTAAAGCTCGATCCATTTTTTCATCCACGCTATGATATTAATGAATCTCCTCTCCGAGTGGAGGAAACGTGGTGTTCATGTTCTGCACTACTACTCTCTCCAATTACCTGCCTTTGATCTTCTTCGTAAGAACGCCACATCATGTATTGCCTCGTTTTGGTCTTTACGAGTCATCTTTACCTGCAGGCTATCTGGTTGCACCTGGAGCTGTTTCTCTATCAGACAGGTAACACCAAGGACATCTGGCACAGCCACTCCCACTACTGTTGCAATGCAGGTCTATCCCAAACGAACCACCGGCGGCACACTGCAGGGTCGCCGCTGGAAGAGACATTTCATCGGTGAAGCCCACAGCAGAGAACGATGAAGGTAGCACCTCTGAAGACAAGGGTAGAATGGAACATACTGGCATTGCCTTGCACAGTACTGTACATGGTATCTCACAGTATGTACGGACAGAACGAGTGTAAGGTTATGCTTCTATGCGGCTGACCATGGGTGGTAGAAGTTGCCAGAGCGATACCCAAGCTCACAACCACTCGTGTAACTCTGGTGTCACGCACTCACATCAGACTTCCTATAAAGAGCCCAGACTTTCACCATCTCACACTCTCCTTGGGCTCACAGACTCCTCGCTGCCTCCCCTGAAAACAATAGTCCACGCCAGTTTGTTCTATCTCAGCAAACCGTTAAGCCCACGTCACTCGCTGCCACTCCACATACACATTTTAACAAATGAATGTTACCATCTTGTAGAAGCTCTTTAACAAAAAAACAAAAAACACCCACCAGGTCAAGAACCAACCAAACACCTCCTTTCTCTGTTCTAAGCCAATTGTAGCCAGATCCATAAACATTTCCCTGACCCTGCTCCAGTCTTTAGGCCTCCCCCACCTCTCTCTCAAACTTTGCCTCTTTGAACAACTTCCGGTGAGAACTTGAAGTACTTCCCCTTTCAGCAACATCTCTTGCGCCTTCACCAACCTGATGCCTTTCTGAGGGCGCCTTGCCTGATGAGGAGCAGAAATCCAGAGCAGATACAAAAGGCCTGTGTATTTTCCCCAATCTGGAGACACTCACCTATCACCTCACACGACTGCCACGCGAACAAGCTCTGAATGGTCCGACTGACACCAGCCAGATTACTCTCTGTTATGTTAATCCATCCTGAACCCAGATCTATTCAAAGCACTAGGCGGCCTTTCAAAACTTGATCAATGCATCACAAACAGACCACATAAAATATAATTACATTCCCATTTTACTTACACACACACACACGCACCCCCCATGCTGTTGACCTCATGTGGCATGCAAGCAAGTTATCTATAGTTTGGGCCATTCGAATTATGCGGCACTAGTGGACCAAATTATGAAACAGGAATAATTAAATGATATGAAAATAGAAGGCAAATTATGACTTATAATGTGCCACACTCTGTGGTGGTGTTATTTTACTATTTCTTCATTTCAGCAAACATTTATTCTGTCTGAGCAAACATTTCACTTCATTAGTACCAGTTTAAAAGCGGAATATGGAAAAATAAAGCAACTAAAAAGGGGTTCAGTTAACCTCTGCAAAAAGGCCTGCTGCTTTGTGGCAAGACACGGGGATCTTTTTCACTAAAATTTGATGCGTGTGTGTTAAAACAAATGTTTTTCTTGAAATTTGGATATATATAGCAGATGGAGTATTATGTGGGAAATGTGGTTAGCCCACAAAAATGTGGTAAACACCATGGGAGCAGAATCTCAGATTTCACAGGTACAAGTCCAAACGTATGGGACAGGTATACGTTGTGGTACTGGCTCACTACCTGCATATACACACACAGGTCAGTTTAATCTCACTTTACATGCACCTATGTGGTCGTCTGATCTCATTTGTTAAGCACACGTCACTCAGATTCAATTGTGCATGCACATGAATGTCACCCTGGTTTGGTGCAGGCTTGAGCATGCCACTTACCTCACACAGCACTTGCTCTTGTTTACTCTTTCACTTTGTCTCTCTTTAGGTTTTTCTACCTCTTCTTTCCAGGTATCCCAGGAACCAGGACACAACTCATTGGACGTACATCCTGGATGATCTAGTCACTGGCAGATGCCCGCACCAGTCACATCATGCGTGTGCGGCTCCAATCACTGGGATTGCAGCTAGCTGCGGCTGCCTTCAGGTCTCACACACATCCTACTGAGACCGAGGCAGAGTTCTCCACCCCGCCTCCAGGATGCACTCCAAATGTGGCCATGACTCTTGTGGCACCTAGACCCCTAGGTCCTCACCAGTACAGCCATC
The DNA here is from genome assembly GCF_964204655.1 of Triturus cristatus. Lineage (NCBI taxonomy): Eukaryota > Metazoa > Chordata > Amphibia > Caudata > Salamandridae > Triturus > Triturus cristatus. Next base: position 1,139,017,697 of record NC_140593.1, on the reverse strand, counting down.
CTGGCAGCCAAGCGCCAGGCCTAGAGTGTGGCAGAATGGACCCGGTCTCCGTGGCATCAGAGAAGCCCAGGGCCCATGCTTCGGTGCCCCTTTGAGGGTTAGCATGAACCCTGATGCTGGACTGGAAGGTGTCTGCAACTGCAAGCCAGCAAGAAACCACGTCTTCAGCCCTGTCGACAACAGCTGCAGCGCTGGTCCAAGGAGTGAGCAGGAAGAGGGACTATCTCAGGAAGAGGTCTGTAAGACAGGGCTGCAGGGACAGAGTGACATTGAGATATGAGGAGCCTACATCTAGGGAGGGACGAGCAAAAGAGCGACACTGTGGCAAGGAACACGCCAACTCCAGCACGGGGAATACGCAGACGCGGACTCTGGGTCAGGGGACAAACAGCGAAAAGGGGACATGACAGACAGTCATACACAGGAAACAAACTAACTTTGATACATTGTGTCAGGGTGACAGACGGTGGAATGGGCAGAATGACACACAGAGTGTCATACACTGAGACACGCAACAAACTACAATACATTGTGTCAGGGCAACCGTGGAATGGGGAGAATGACAGAGAGAGATACACAGGAACAGGAAACAAACTAACTACGATACATTGTGTCAGGGTGACAGACGGTGGAATGGGCAGAATGACACACAGAGCGTCATACACTGAGACACGCAACAAACTACAATACATTGTGTCAGGGTGACAATGGAATGGGGAGAATGACCCACAGAGTACACACTGAGATAGACAACAACCTAACTTTGATACATTGCGTCAGGGGCATACACATGGGCAGGCAACACACTAACGATGGTACATTGTGTTCGGCTGCCAGCCGGTGGAAATGGGAGAATGACACACAGAGTCATACACAGGAACAGGAAGCAAACTAACCTGGACACATTGTGTCAGGGCGTCAGGGTGGAGTGGAAAGACTGGTGTGCACCAGTCATTTCATAAAACAAGAACCCACCTGGATGGGAACATGCAACATACTTACACAGTGTCCAGGAACACTATCTCTGGGACATGGACGCAAACAGAGGCAATGAGAACAATAACACACGAGACACAGAGAGCACTGACACAATGAGGTGAACAACAATGGTCCGCCTAGATTCACACACTGGGCCAGGCAACACAGTAACTGCGGTACACGGGGAGAAGATGAGAAACCCAGTGGACTGGAAGAATTATAATGAAAGGCAGAGACCAACACAACGGGTCACAAAGACTAATGGCTTATTGGGCAGAGTGGGACAAGCGCCATAAATCAGTGGTCTGCAGCTCCCACACCCGATTTAGAGCCGTTGGGGCGACTGGGATGCCGCTGGTGACACCTGTGATGTTTTAGCGAGGCCTTGGTGGAGTTCACAGTGTCCAAAAGACCCCGCTGCGCTACACGGATTTCCGCAAGCGGCTGAGTGTGTTAAGTCGTGCCGTTTGCGCTGATTTTTATTGCTGGGTGTTTGTCCCGCACTGGAAAATCAGCACAAACAGCACTATGTGCAGTGCAAGACGGTGTTGCTTCTATCTGCCACTCGAGTAGATGTTCTACTCGAGCGACAGCTTCCTCAAAGGTTTCTCAATGTGAGCAGTCGCTATCATCCGCGACCGCCTGTGTTGAGAAATGTCGCTGGGAGGTGGTCTAGTGTTGGATTGTCCTCGCTTCCACTCACCAGCTTAACATTGGTGAGTGCGAGCAAGGAAAAAAGTCTGCTCCGCTTCACGGAGCAGAGTTATTCGGAATGCCGCATTCTCCACAGAGTGCGGAAAACTCTGCAAACCCTGCGAACGGAGTGGAGTTCACCGCCCAGGCCTAGTTTCTGCCATTGGGAACCCCTGACCCAATGGTCTGGCCGCCACTGGGTCGCTGGGTCACAGTGCCAGTCGCCCCACCGTATTGAGGGTGGGACGCCCATCACGGATTTTCATTCTCATGTTTGCCCGCGGGCAGGGAAAATTTAAAATGGCTCCCACGTGCAAGGAAAAATTCCCTGTGCTGTTTACGCTTAACAAAAAGTTTCATCAGTTGGATATTTCAAACATGGCATCTGCTCAGCAAATCACCTGTGCTGGGAAGGTAACCGCTGCAGCCCCCTTCGCAGTACAGAGATAGCCGCCAGGGAGGCCAGGATCTGTAAACCGGGCAGACAGTCCTCCACCAAGGTGGCGATGGCCATGGCCTCCGGACCATAGCAGAGCCACTGTCCGGGAGACAAACACAATACACACGGTGCCACCGTGTGACACACAATATCGGCTCACTTCAGCCGGTCTCCCGGCGAGGAGCAGATTTCATAATAGGGAAAATGAGCTGAAAACCACTGTAAACAGTGGTTTCAGCTCGTTTTCCGAGGCTTTGAACAGCTGACGTCTATTAAGGGGTGTTAAAACACCCCAGGACATCGGCACCATCCTCAGCAACCTTTATTTTATTTTTTTAGGAGGAGGGGGCTTCTGGGCGGGGTGGGCTTCAAAAGTGCCTGGTAGGTACTTCTCGGCACAAGGTTCCACCCCCTACTCAACCGGTAAGATTGTTCTTCGAGTTGGCAGGTATGCCAACAGAAAGAGTGACATGCAGAGGGTCAGACAGTGAGGCAGGGGGTAGAGAATAGACACAGCTCACACCTGGGACAGGGAACACAGAGGCACAGCAAACGGGATCAGAAGAGCCATTCTTCACAGTCACATGGGTTCAGTGTCCTCAAAGCAGCCTCTACTAGGGGGCAAACAAACACTCTAAAGCGCCAAGAAGACATGGAAATTGCCAGCGCTGAGAGGCTCACAAAAAATCAGTGCATTATGAGAATCTGACGTTGCACACGTGGAATGCTGCATGCACATACATGCTGGTTATCACCGCACACTGATGCACAATGCCACCCGGGTCACGCGCTGCAAGCATGCGCGTGACTGACTGCAGTGCACGAGCACACAGGTGCAAACCTTGATGTGAAGCATGGTGCTCGCTAGACAGGCCAGCTTGAAGGGAGACAAACACAGCATTCAAAGTGCGCCGGGCGCAGGCGGCAGCATCCTCGGTTCGTGCGTCAGACGGCGAGTGATCACAGCACTTTAACGAAACGTCGACAGTCAGAAGGAAGTCTGCTCAAAGGCAGGGACTCGCAGAACAGGCATCAGCGCCATTCCTACAACTTCAAACTGACAGGAAAAAAACATTCCCCACAAGCTTTTCAGATAAACCTTCAAACTGAAGAAAAGAGAAGGGCTGAGAGGATTGTGCTTCTAGAGCGGAGATTAACGCCGTCTTCGGGCGACTGCGGCGAGTCCGGGGAGCGCTGCAGCGTCAGCGGCGGAGATGGGGGGATGCGGTCAGGGGGTGCCTGGGAGGCAGGCCGTGTACTGGAGACAGAGCCGGGGGCGTAACTCCAAATCATGCCCCGCTGCAGAATTCGATGAGGGCCCAGAATGCCCCATATTGCGCAGATATTCATTAAACTTGGGCTGAATGGGGCCTGCGTTACGCGCCTGGACAGAGCAGAACCAAGCACTATAGGGACAAGCAGAGACACAGGCGCTACAAAAGAGGGTACAGGCAGAGAGACCGGCCCAAGCACATGGGGCCAAGCACACGAAGGTACTGGCAGAGACACAGGCGCCACAAAAGAGGGTACAGGCAGAGAGACCGGCCCAAGCACATGGGGTCAAGCACACGAGGGCACTGGCAGACACACAGGCTCTAGAACACGTGCATACAGGAAGAGAGAGGTCAGGGAGACACAGGCAGAAAGTTACAGGTCCAAACGCACGAGGAACGCACTCCAGCACAGGAGGAACCGGCAGAGAGAAGTGCTGGGATACACAGGAAGAGGCCAATGATGAACAGGCACATATATGTGCAGGGAGATACAGCACCAAGCACATGAGGATACAGGCAGAGAGTGCAGAGAGACACAGGCCCTCCTAGAACACGTGAATACAGGCAGAGAGAAACACAGGGAGACACAGGTCCTGGCACACAAGGGTATTGGCAGAGTGAAGTGCTGGGATACACAGGAGCAATCACACGAGGGTACAGGGAGGGAGAAGTGCCGGGAGACACAGGGCTCAGTGCAGGAGGAACAGGCAGAAGAGAAGTGCTGGTATACTCAGGAAAAAAACACGCGAGTAACAGGCAGACAGAAGTGCAGGGAGACACAGGACCAAGCACACGAGAATACAGGCAGAGAGAAGTGCAAAGAGACACAGATCCTGGCAGACAAGGGCACAGGCAGAGAGAAGTGCAGGGAGACACAGGTCCTAGGACAAAAGGGCGCATACAGGCAGAGAGAAGTGCAGGGATACACAGGACCAAACATACAAGGATACAGGCAGAGAGAAGTGCAGGGAGACATGTCGAAGCAGAGACGCAAAGGACACGAAGATACGGGCAGGGAGACAAAGTCACTAGCACACAAGGGTACAGACAGCGAGAGGGCAGCGCAAGCAGACACGTAAAGGACACGAAGATACAGGAAGAGATAAGGGCAGGGAGACAAAGTCACGAGCACACAAGGGTACAAGCAGAGAGAGAGCAGTGCAGGCAGACAGCCAAACACACAAGGATACAGGCAGAGAGAGGGCAGCGCAAGCAGACACGCAAAGGACACGAAGATACAGGAAGAGATAAGGGCAGGGAGACAAAGTCACGAGCACACAAGGGTACAAGCAGAGAGAGAGCAGTGCAGGCAGACAGCCAAACACACAGGGATACAGGCAGAGAGAGGGCAGCGCAAGCAGACACGCAAAGGACACGAAGATACAGGAAGAGATAAGGGCAGGGAGACAAAGTCACGAGCACACAAGGGTACAGGCAGAGAGAGGGCAGCAGAGGCAGACAGCCAAACACACGAGGGTACAGGCAGAGAGAGAAGGCAGCGCAGGCACACACACAAACACACAGGGATACAGGCAGAGAGAGGACAGCGTAGGCACACACACAAACACACAAGGATACAGGCAGAGAGAGGGCAGCGCAGGCAGACACCCAAACACACAAGGATACAGACAGAGAGAGGACAGCGTAGGCACACACACAAACACACAAGGATACAGGCAGAGAGAGGGCAGCTCAGGCACACACCCAAACACGTTTTGAAACGGTGTGTCCGGGCTAGAGTTTTAGTTTCAGTTTTTGGGAATAAATTCCAATTACGACATGCAGATCCGGGTGAGATAAGTATTTTTTATTCTTTTTTGGGTAGCTGCAAGAAAAAGGATGGCACAGCCAACACGTGTTTCGCCCCCTAATCGGCCATCAGGCCTGGGGCTTCCTCAGGGCTGTATACAGACAATGTTAACCCAAGGTAGGAAAAGTACATGGTGTCATAAGGCATGTGTATAATATATACATATATAGTGAGGGTGAATTTTGGGAAGAGTAGTAAAGTTATAGTGAGACGTAGCATTGAAGGGCAATTAGTAAGTGAGGGAACAGAGAAAAATAGTAAATTGAGGAAGGGGTCAAAGTAAGCGTGCGGCAGGTATGGAAGGTAGAAAGAATCAAGATGTGATGTCATTGAGGGACACAGAGAAATAGATAATAATATGGTACAGAGTGTTTTGTCGAGTTGGAGGGAGAGAATAAGTAATTGTGATAAAATAGTAAGAGTTTAGAGTACAAAGGTCAATATAATTAGTGGCGAGTATTAGCACAAGTTTCAAATGAAAGTACATATTACAGTCATAAACATTGCCCGGTATAAATATAAGCCGGTGAGAACAAAAATGAGTTGCATTAAGAAGAATAACCGTTCATATATATAAAGAATACCAGGAGAATTGCGGATCGTATAGTAGTATGATATGCAATTAGAATTTGGCATTTATAAGTATTTGCATGACATTGTGAGATTAAATTAGAGGTAGGTTACATGATTTTGTTATTTACATTTTTAGAGACAGTAATGCATAACCCAAGTAAATTAATGTTTGAGCGTATAGTGTTATCGACGATTAGAATGAATTTATAGTTACAGTTTCCATTAATGAGGAGGCCGCATCCGGGTACCGGGTCAAGCGCGAGGAAGAGGGAGGAAGGGTTCGCATTAGTCTAGGAACGATTTGGGATTCTTTTGCCAGGGTGACTGCGTGAATTCATATATTTATAAAGTGCTGGTGCTTTCTAGGTCACATCGTATATTAATTGTTAATTCTTAATATCGGAGTTGTGTCAAGGCATATGACTAGTATATTGTGTCAAAAATTGTGAATCAGTAACCTCGTGAAGTGTGAGGTACTGCTGTGTCATGCCATATGTGAAAAGTTTGGATATTTTAGCGGGTAGAGAAAGGGAGGCAATTACTTCTCAAGTGTAGATTCGGGCGGTGTAAATAACGGTGTGTTGATGGTGAAATTTGTAAAAATATTGGTGGGAACTATTTGACTGTGCAATAATTGCCGAATGCGAGGAGTGCTTGCGCATGTTTTTAAATCTTTTTAGAAGTTCTAAGCCGCACTCGGGGGTATAATCTATACGGAGTCCAGAATCGTGTAGATAATGGAGTAGGGAATACGCATGCTCTAGGCGATCAATTGTGCAAGTTTAAGTGAAAAAGAATTTGGATATGCTTCCTTACCGGGTTGTTAGGTAATTCAGTATTTAGTGACAAGGGTTTGATAACCCGAAGATTTCTAAAAGTGGAGAAAACACAAGGGGAAGGAAGTGGAAGAAGAAAATGTAAGAGGAAGGCATTGTTAAATGCTGGGTTACAGGGAGGGGGAGCGTGGGAAGGAGTCCCTTACCTTAAGTCTCGGCTAATGCCAGGTATTGCAGTTTCCACGGTCGTGATGGTAATAACAACGCGTGGTTGCGAGCAAGTTATAAAGGAGTCATATGAGCACTTCCGGTTCAAAACCCGGAAGTGAACGGGTGCTTTTTGCTGGGAGCCATTTTAGGTTGGGGGTAAATCGAGATTGGTGAAGTTAGACGGTGACGGTCATCAGTATTGATATGAACCGAGTGAGGTGCAAGGGGATGGTAGAAGGGTTTTAGAGATCAATAATAGGAGAGAGTGAGCGAAATTGTCGGACATTTAAATTACCTAAAGCAATACATTTGAACATTAGTATAACAACTTATTAACATTACTTAAATACATACATTCACGTTTTGTGGACGCAAGCATGTGTCCAAAGTATGCTAATAGGTATCCGTGTGTATTAATGTAAAGATAACGATCAGTTGTTTTTTGTAGGAACTGAGTAAAGATGAAAAATTTGGCGGGGAGGAGTGGAAAGCCAAAATCAAGATTGAGTAAATGTATCAGGTAAAAAAATCACCTGAACATGAGTTGCTGCATAATTTAGAATGCAATTAAGAATGGCACACATATCTCCAGGCTCGAAGAAGCTGTGCCAATAAACTCGGCGTAGAGCAGAGTTGTGTTGGGTCACACTACGGTGCAAAATTGGGGTTTGTAATTAATAATAACATACATATCTCTAGGCCTACAAGAAGCTAAATCAATAAAACTGGGCAAAGAGCTGAATCGTGTTAGGTCACACTGAGGCGCCCTTAAAGCACAAAGGGTACTATCACATATCGATGAACAAGGTCGTGTTGAGTCACACTGGGGCGACCTTGTAGCACTAAAAATTGTTATCACATATTTCTACATGTTTTTATATCAACTGAAAAAACGGCAAAAAATCAGGAGGGTATGCTGTAAGTTCTTTGATGGTATTTGGGGGAACTAATTAGGGGTTATTGTAAACAACAGAAAGGTTGTGTTAAGTCTTGGGTAGTAGGTGGTGCGGTTGTAAGAGTATGTTGGGGCATCAATCCTCTCCCAACCATACATGCATTTCCGCATCCTTGTTGAGCCCCAGGTTGGTGGTTTTATAGTTCATTATAAGTTCACTTTCGCGTCTTCGGAGTTTGAGTTCGCGGTCCCCCCCTCTTTTGGCTTGGTGTACAATCTCCAAACCATAGAAGCGAAAGTCTTTTTTGTGAGGATGATGGTCTTCAAAGTGTTCAGTAAGTGGATGGCCTGAATGATGTTTGTGAATGTTTCGGTAATGTTCCTGAATCCTGGTCCGTAGTGGTCTAATTGTACTTCCGATGTATGGAAGATTGCAGGGACAGATAATCACATAGACACAGAATTTGCTGTTACAATCAATCCATTCTTTTATGGAAAATTCTCTTCCTTCAGTTAGTTGGACTTTTGTTGTTTTGTTGTTGCTAAGCTTGCAAATATTGCAATTTCTACAGATGTGGAATCCTGGGGGTCTGTCCAGGAAGGTGCTGACCAAGTTCCTTTTGTCCACAAATTCTGATTTGCACAGGAGGTCTTTCAGATTAGGGGCGCGTCTGAATGTTATCTCTGGATATGTTTTAAGGTCTTGATTAAGGTTTGGTGTTTGTTGAAGCAGATGCCAGTGTCTCTTGAGGCTTTGTCTGATTTGGTGGTGGCCATTGTTGTAGTCCGTTATAAAGCGTATAGCAGAATCGTGCTTCTGTACTTCTCCTTTGTTTTGTCTGAACATCTGTTTTCTATCAATTTTGGCCACTGTATTCATTGTGTTTTTGAGAATTGATTGTTCATATCCACGTTGTGTAAGTCTAGATACCAATTCTTCTCCTTTTGTTTTGAAGACCTCATCTTCACTGCAATTTCTACGTGTTCTTAACAGTTCCCCCTTAGGGATGTTTCTTATGTTGTGTCGTGGGTGGAAGCTATCGGCTCGTAAGATGGAATTGGCAGCTGTCTCTTTTCGATAGAGTTTGCTTTGCAGAGTGTTGTCTTTTGCATAGAGAGTTACATCCAAAAAGTTAATCTCTTCCTTGGAGAAGGTATGGGTTGTTTTAATTCCCCATGGGTTTTGGTCTAATTGCTTCAGAAATCTTTTGAGCAATGTCTCATCTCCTTGCCAGATACAGAGGATGTCATCTATATAGCGTCGCCACATAACAATATGGGCGGTATATTCCGCGAACTCAGGGTCCCATAGCCAGAATTTTTCCACATGGCTCATCAGGATGCAGGCGTACGGCGGCGCAAATTTGGCTCCCATAGCCGTACCGCGTGTCTGTCGGTATATCTTTCCATTGAAACTGAAGACATTGTTTTTTAGGCAGAAGTCAAGCATTTCCAAAGTCATTTTGTTGCTTTCTAGTAGGTTTGCCGGTTGTGTCCATAAAGATTGTTGCACTGCACTGAGTCCGTCTTGATGTTTGATAGATGTATAGAGACTGACAATGTCTATACAGACCAGTATGAAGTCTGGTTCCCAGGTTATGTTTTGTAGTTTGTCAAGAATGTCCTTAGTGTCTTGGATAAAGGATGGAATCTCCTTCATAAGACTTTGTAATTTCCTGTCAACATATTCCCCAAGTCTGGAGCATGGTGAGTTGATGCCTGCTATGATGGGTCTACCCGGTGGAGGGTAAGTTCCTTTGTGGATCTTTGGGAGAAGATATAGAGTGGGCATCGTAGGGTGTGCAATGTACAGAAAGAGTTTTTCGGATTGTGTAATAAGTCCAGAGGTGTACCAATTGTTAAGCATAGTTGTAATTGACTTGAGTATCTCTTTTGTGGGGTCTGTTGTAAGGAGTTCATAGCAGGTTGTGTCGGCAAGTTGTCTATTGGCCTCTTGGATGTAGTCGTCAATATGGAGTGTTACGGGATTTCCACCTTTGTCAGCCTCTTTTACAATAAGATCTTTTCTATCCTTAAGGTTTCTGATGGCATTTCTTTCTTCCTTTGTAATGTTCTGTGGAAGGTATTTGGATTTTTTGCGGTATTTTGTGTGTTCGTGTTCCAAATCATGCATGACTGCTATATGGAAGGCATCGATGCTGTTCCCTGCAGGTAATTGTGGTAAGAAGGTAGATTTTTTGGTTAGTTTGCTGTCGATTGAGTGGTGTGTGTCAATTCCAAGTTCAAGTGCAGTTCTGGTTAAAGAATCTGGATCATGATTCGTCTCACTGAGGTTGGTCAACAGGTCTATGTTTTCAAGTTCTTGAATTGAAAGTTCAGATGTTATTGGTGTGGCAGACGGCTCATGTCTCATGTATTGGTCTGCAAAAAACACTTTTAATTTAAGTCTGCGGATGAATTTGAACAGATCTATTCGTGTTTTTGTGAGATTCCATGGGGCCGTTGGGCAGAAGGATAGTCCTTTATTGAGAATGTTGTCCTCTTGTCTGGATAATTGAGTGTGGGATAGATTCTTGACAAGATTAAGTGGTGTTATGTCCTTTTTTCCATCTCCTTTCTTCTTGATCTCGTAGTGACGCCCATTGTTGGTGTCTGCTGGCGTCCAAATTGTTGGGAACCTCCCATGGTTGAAGTATTTGTGATGTTTGTTGTTTTTATACCGAGTCGGTAGCGTAATACCTCCTCTAAAAAATTGACCTTGCATCGTGAGTTATCGCCTTCAGGTGCAGGTGATGGTGAGTCGATGTCTGAGCTGGTAGTTGCTCCACTTGGTTGTTCTGTGGTGTTGGTGTTGGAGGTTTCTTGAGGTTTGGTGTCGTATTTTTTAGCGAAAGTGTAAACTCGTCCAAATTGGTAGTCCAGTTGGTCCCTCCTGAATTTTCGGTTCTTTCTTTTGATAAGATCTTCTTCAAATTCGTCTATTATTTGATTGAGTATTTCGTAGTTTTTCCTTGTGAGATCTCCCCAATTAGAGTCTTCTATGTGCTTGCTGAGATTGTCTACTTCGGTTTTCGCCAGGTTGTATTCTTCTTGTGAGTGATCAATTAATTGTCTAATCATATTGTTGGAGCATTCCTTTAGGTTCTCTTCCCATTTTCCTATGTATTGGGGGTTAGTGGTGTCTGATGGTGGGAAGATAAGTATTCTGAGTCCCCGTGGGATCCTGTCAGCTTCAAGGTATTTTTTGAGTGATTCTGCTTCCCACCACTTGCTAGTTTCTCTCTTAACTGCACGTTCCAAGTTCTGGAATGTACTCCGTGCAGATGTTGGGTTGGGTTTTGGGTTTGAGTTTCTATTGGATATTGGTTCCGTTGAGAAGGTCTCCTCGACCCTAGTCGAACGTTGTGCTCGTCGGTCTTGACAAAAAGCCATGTGATCTGAAGGTAGTTCTGAGGCCTTGTACTTTTAGTGAAATCCGTAGAAGATTGAAGCTTGCTGATTATTCGGGGATGTGATCTTCAGGTTTGTTGAAAGAGTGTGAGGGGAAAGAGATCCTCATCCCTTACTCATCATCTAATAAGCATGAAGCTTTCAAGTAATGGTTCTTGCCCAGAGGCAGGGGGAGATACCCCTTTCCCCCTAAAATGAAACTGGTTTTGAAACGGTGTGTCCGGGCTAGAGTTTTAGTTTCAGTTTTTGGGAATAAATTCCAATTACGACATGCAGATCCGGGTGAGATAAGTATTTTTTATTCTTTTTTGGGTAGCTGCAAGAAAAAGGATGGCACAGCCAACACGTGTTTCGCCCCCTAATCGGCCATCAGGCCTGGGGCTTCCTCAGGGCTGTATACAGACAATGTTAACCCAAGGTAGGAAAAGTACATGGTGTCATAAGGCATGTGTATAATATATACATATATAGTGAGGGTGAATTTTGGGAAGAGTAGTAAAGTTATAGTGAGACGTAGCATTGAAGGGCAATTAGTAAGTGAGGGAACAGAGAAAAATAGTAAATTGAGGAAGGGGTCAAAGTAAGCGTGCGGCAGGTATGGAAGGTAGAAAGAATCAAGATGTGATGTCATTGAGGGACACAGAGAAATAGATAATAATATGGTACAGAGTGTTTTGTCGAGTTGGAGGGAGAGAATAAGTAATTGTGATAAAATAGTAAGAGTTTAGAGTACAAAGGTCAATATAATTAGTGGCGAGTATTAGCACAAGTTTCAAATGAAAGTACATATTACAGTCATAAACATTGCCCGGTATAAATATAAGCCGGTGAGAACAAAAATGAGTTGCATTAAGAAGAATAACCGTTCATATATATAAAGAATACCAGGAGAATTGCGGATCGTATAGTAGTATGATATGCAATTAGAATTTGGCATTTATAAGTATTTGCATGACATTGTGAGATTAAATTAGAGGTAGGTTACATGATTTTGTTATTTACATTTTTAGAGACAGTAATGCATAACCCAAGTAAATTAATGTTTGAGCGTATAGTGTTATCGACGATTAGAATGAATTTATAGTTACAGTTTCCATTAATGAGGAGGCCGCATCCGGGTACCGGGTCAAGCGCGAGGAAGAGGGAGGAAGGGTTCGCATTAGTCTAGGAACGATTTGGGATTCTTTTGCCAGGGTGACTGCGTGAATTCATATATTTATAAAGTGCTGGTGCTTTCTAGGTCACATCGTATATTAATTGTTAATTCTTAATATCGGAGTTGTGTCAAGGCATATGACTAGTATATTGTGTCAAAAATTGTGAATCAGTAACCTCGTGAAGTGTGAGGTACTGCTGTGTCATGCCATATGTGAAAAGTTTGGATATTTTAGCGGGTAGAGAAAGGGAGGCAATTACTTCTCAAGTGTAGATTCGGGCGGTGTAAATAACGGTGTGTTGATGGTGAAATTTGTAAAAATATTGGTGGGAACTATTTGACTGTGCAATAATTGCCGAATGCGAGGAGTGCTTGCGCATGTTTTTAAATCTTTTTAGAAGTTCTAAGCCGCACTCGGGGGTATAATCTATACGGAGTCCAGAATCGTGTAGATAATGGAGTAGGGAATACGCATGCTCTAGGCGATCAATTGTGCAAGTTTAAGTGAAAAAGAATTTGGATATGCTTCCTTACCGGGTTGTTAGGTAATTCAGTATTTAGTGACAAGGGTTTGATAACCCGAAGATTTCTAAAAGTGGAGAAAACACAAGGGGAAGGAAGTGGAAGAAGAAAATGTAAGAGGAAGGCATTGTTAAATGCTGGGTTACAGGGAGGGGGAGCGTGGGAAGGAGTCCCTTACCTTAAGTCTCGGCTAATGCCAGGTATTGCAGTTTCCACGACCGTAATACTGAATTACCTAACAACCCGGTAAGGAAGCATATCCAAATTCTTTTTCACTTAAACTTGCACAATTGATCGCCTAGAGCATGCGTATTCCCTACTCCATTATCTACACGATTCTGGACTCCGTATAGATTATACCCCCGAGTGCGGCTTAGAACTTCTAAAAAGATTTAAAAACATGCGCAAGCACTCCTCGCATTCGGCAATTATTGCACAGTCAAATAGTTCCCACCAATATTTTTACAAATTTCACCATCAACACACCGTTATTTACACCGCCCGAATCTACACTTGAGAAGTAATTGCCTCCCTTTCTCTACCCGCTAAAATATCCAAACTTTTCACATATGGCATGACACAGCAGTACCTCACACTTCACGAGGTTACTGATTCACAATTTTTGACACAATATACTAGTCATATGCCTTGACACAACTCCGATATTAAGAATTAACAATTAATATACGATGTGACCTAGAAAGCACCAGCACTTTATAAATATATGAATTCACGCAGTCACCCTGGCAAAAGAATCCCAAATCGTTCCTAGACTAATGCGAACCCTTCCTCCCTCTTCCTCGCGCTTGACCCGGTACCCGGATGCGGCCTCCTCATTAATGGAAACTGTAACTATAAATTCATTCTAATCGTCGATAACACTATACGCTCAAACATTAATTTACTTGGGTTATGCATTACTGTCTCTAAAAATGTAAATAACAAAATCATGTAACCTACCTCTAATTTAATCTCACAATGTCATGCAAATACTTATAAATGCCAAATTCTAATTGCATATCATACTACTATACGATCCGCAATTCTCCTGGTATTCTTTATATATATGAACGGTTATTCTTCTTAATGCAACTCATTTTTGTTCTCACCGGCTTATATTTATACCGGGCAATGTTTATGACTGTAATATGTACTTTCATTTGAAACTTGTGCTAATACTCGCCACTAATTATATTGACCTTTGTACTCTAAACTCTTACTATTTTATCACAATTACTTATTCTCTCCCTCCAACTCGACAAAACACTCTGTACCATATTATTATCTATTTCTCTGTGTCCCTCAATGACATCACATCTTGATTCTTTCTACCTTCCATACCTGCCGCACGCTTACTTTGACCCCTTCCTCAATTTACTATTTTTCTCTGTTCCCTCACTTACTAATTGCCCTTCAATGCTACGTCTCACTATAACTTTACTACTCTTCCCAAAATTCACCCTCACTATATATGTATATATTATACACATGCCTTATGACACCATGTACTTTTCCTACCTTGGGTTAACATTGTCTGTATACAGCCCTGAGGAAGCCCCAGGCCTGATGGCCGATTAGGGGGCGAAACACGTGTTGGCTGTGCCATCCTTTTTCTTGCAGCTACCCAAAAAAGAATAAAAAATACTTATCTCACCCGGATCTGCATGTCGTAATTGGAATTTATTCCCAAAAACTGAAACTAAAACTCTAGCCCGGACACACCGTTTCAAAACCAGTTTCATTTTAGGGGGAAAGGGGTATCTCCCCCTGCCTCTGGGCAAGAACCATTACTTGAAAGCTTCATGCTTATTAGATGATGAGTAAGGGATGAGGATCTCTTTCCCCTCACACTCTTTCAACACACCCAAACACACAGGGATAAAGGCAGAAAAAAGGGTAGCGCAGGCAGACACCCAAACACACATGGGTAGAGGCAGAGAGAGAGCAGTGCAGGCAGACACTAACAAAGTGTGGAAGAAAGATGTTGTGGACAGTGTAAGACTAATAGATTGAGCCAGTCTTCAGAAACATTTGTGATACGTGGCTTGGAAGAGAAAATGAAAAAACACAGGATCCGGTCTTAAAAACCAGGGGGTAGCTTGGCCAGTAAGATTGGGGGGTGAGCTTCAGATTCCCCATCAATCACGCTGGCATATCATGTTAAAATACATTATATGAGAAGCAGGGCGCGAGGGGAGCTCAGTGGGCAGCGAGAGGGAGAGCAGGGTGGATTGTTAGGGGTACCCAAAACTCAATATTTTGTAAAATAACTAACATTTTTGAGGACTTCAAAACAGAGTCGGGAGAGAGTGTGTGTGTGTTTGTGTGTTTATGTAAAAATCCCAGGTGAAATCCGTCGGATACCTCACTATACCGGACTGAAAGCACCTGTACCCAACTATTTCATAGATAATACATTTAGTATGGTGTATGTAGCACCCCTCCCCCATCCCCGAAGCTGCTCCCCTGATTGAAACCTGTGCATGTACAGGCCAGTGTTTGAGAGAAGCTTGCTCAGGACCTAGTGGCTCTACCTGAATTGCCCCCTCGCGGCGCTGGAATATGAGGAGGTTGAGTGGTGTGGTTGACACGTTAGAAGAAAGTGTTGGGTGGGGTTCAGACAGGGGGTGCAGTTGTGCACCTGGGAGAAAGTGGAGCACTTGAAGACTGTGTAACATTTTTGCACAAGTGTGTAACCCAAGTTGGAGGAAAAAAGTAATCTCCTTGATAAGGGATACAATTCAACTGTCATTGGATAAAAGTGTGAATTATTGTGATCTAAAGAGAGACGTGAAATGGTCCAAGCTCATGGCACACGGCAAATGATCACACACCGTTTCCTGTAACGCGGGAGTGGAGGACGGACACCCAAAGTGCTGCATTTTGGTAGTTTATTTCAGGAAGAAGGCATGGATGTGGGTGAGTTGGTTAACATAATAATGGCCAGGCAACAGAAGGTCCAAAAATATTGGGACAAAAAGAAAGATGTGGCCTGGATCAACACATGTGCCGGATACTTGCGGAGGGCACACAATCTACATCTATTGCCAATGGGTCTGCTGTTGTTCATGAATCCCCTTTTTTAACCCCTTCGGTGCCACGCCCTTTCCCCCTCCTGTGCTGGGCGTTTCACACGCGGGTGGGGTTCATGACGAGATAGTCTCGTCATGGGCACAGCGCGACCGTGCTCCATGACGAGACTATCTCGTCATGGGCACAGAAGAGGTTAATCAAACAGGGGAGACAGAAGCGGAGATCTATTCGACTTCCGGACGATGGTCAAATTATCATAGGAGAAAGCATCACTCGTCCTGTGTTATTGCTAGGGTCTGGGGTGTTGGCCGTCTTAAGAAACCCTCATTCACGTACGTGGTACCGTGGCGGTATATCTTGATTATCCGCTTGTGTACCTACGTGAAAAGCATCATCCTTGGGTCCTTTCAAGTGCTTTCCTCCACTGGAGGGAGACCTACTGGTGAATACAGTAGTGATCAGGAATGGTGAACGTGTGAATCAAGTGAGTTTTAAAATTCCCTCCATCTCTCAATGATATATTTTATTCGAAAGGAGATACGGCAAGGGTTAAAAAAATAGGGCGGTGCACATCTAGAAGGGCTACTGTTCTATAGCACCTACTTTTAAAACGTGGGTGGTCAGTGGTCGACATGTTTCAACCCCTGCAGTGCCCAAACGGGTCAGCGGGCTTTCTTCAGGACCAGTGTTGTGCACGTGACCAAAATGATGGTGTGCGTGGATAAGCTGTTGCACTTACCCTTTATCTCAGATGTTATGGGTCTAAAGTACTCATAACTTTCAGTTCCGCTATTGTACTTCCTCGTGGGTCATGCAGAGGCCTCCTAACTTACTATGGTGAGGCAAGGTCAACGCTTGTGCTTACTCCGTCTTCACCGGGGCATAGCAGACAGAGTAAGCACCACAACCCTCTGCTTGTTCTGCCAGTCAAGATAATGACAGTCTGAGAGATGACCTGCAGAAGGTGTGAGGGAATAGAGGACAAAATAACAACAACGGAGCACAGGGGAACAGCCTGGAGTAGCCTCTCTTCCTGATGAACTTAATGTGATGCATCAAAGTGAGACTTCTAGTTACTCCCTTGCATCTTGCGGGTGCCACACCAGGGCCTATGAAACCCCCATGGTGCGCTTCGACACTGCATGGAAGCCCTTGAGCTTTCTTTAAACCTCTGCCAGGTGTGGCTCCTACATCCAGAACGTGGTAGCCAAGTACCAGGTCCAAATCATGAACTTCTTTTGTACCCTCAGCAGATTTTAAGGTCCCCTTGACCATAGAGGTCCAGTCCTTGCAAAAAAAGTTGTTCAAGCCCGAAGGGATCAAATGTCAAAGACGATTTACAACAGCAACAGCCAATCCCAGATGCCCTGAGGCACTAGGAAGTTCTGTCTGCGTCAAGATGTTAGACAGTTTGCCAGTGTGGTAGCCATGACCAAAAAGCATGGTCCAGGGCAGGTCACGAGACAACAGCTGACATTCTAAACCTTGCAAATGCAAAGTCTCAAAAGACACTTATGAAATAAACTTTGCGTTGCTACAGTTTGCAGGAGATTAGCCGGTGTTTGATACAAAAACCCCGCAGCTGCAGTAAAACTAACTGAGCTGGCTCAGAATATCACTCCCACTTCCAGATACTATCCTGCCACCTGGACAGAATCTCAAAGACAAAGTGAACACTTCCAGTGAGCCACTGGAGTAAAATCAATCCCTATAAAGTGTAGGCCTCAGTTTTATGCTGTGCTATGTTACCATATGCAAAATGAAACAGATTTGATCTGAGGCACCATGACGATTAGCATGACGGGTTTTCATTATTTCTCTTGAATTCGACTTGTTCTGTTTTTTTTAAATCTCTGTATTAAAAACATTCTTCTTCAAAGACATACCGCTGCCTGAAGATTTACTTACATTAAGTATACCAGCTTATGTGTTATATTGATCTGAATCCATCTTTCTGGTCACCTCTGCTGTGTAAGCCCAGGCTGCTCTGCCAGAGCCACCCTTGGGGAATGAGGGAAACTAATGGAGCCTTTGTTAACCTTTACGGGCACCAGGGCTAGTGATGAACCCATGCAGTGCCATCTCGGACCCTGCCCAGTGCTCCCTAGGTACCCCCAGGACCTGTTAAAATGACAAAGAAGCGGAGGGGAGCGAGAATTAATTTGTATAAGAGCTGGAGAGGGAAAGAGGGAGAGTACAAGAAAATATGTTTTTTTGCATGGTTCCTCTAATTTTTCTCTATTACGAAGGTTGTTTGCCATGGAGGGAAGAGCTTACCTTGGGCACCCTGCTCCCGAAGAGCGCATTTTCTTTGCAGCAGTGCACCGCAACCAGATCTGGGTTGGTTTGGGAGGCTTCCGGGTGGCAAGTGGCTCTCTGCTCTGGTGAAGAAAGTTACAGCCCACTGGCAGCAGCTTTAAAATGTTTATGGGGTTGAGTGAGAACAACTGCCTCTATGCCCTTCCCTGGCAAGAGCGCCTCTCAGAGGCTGTTGGGGCAGAGACAGGGCTCCATGCACCTGGCACAAATGTCGACTGGGGGGGGGGGGAACTGAGCCCCACGCCAAGCGACAGGTATTTACAGTGATGTCGGCTACCGACCCAATCCATCTTGACACACAAACCAAGGAGTCTAAAGTATGAGGGCAAGAGCCCCGATGGAAATACTGTGGTCCAATGAAGGTGAGGGCCAGCATGAGCATTTGTGATAGGATCTGAAAGATGGTGAAATATGCCTGGTGGGGCAAAGAAACTTTGGTATAGGTCTGTAGCGATTCGGACAAGCAAATTGGTCACCTAACCTGGGTGTGAGGGCTAAAGACGAATTGAATCATCTATTAGTTGGTTCCGTCAGAAGTTTCTCTTAAGAATGGGTTTCCCCAAGTGGGGCCCAAGTCTTGGAAAGCACTTTGGTTTCGATGGTGCCAGGTCAGCCTTCGCTGGACCTTGAACATTTCCTACCGTGCCATATCCATATTTGAAGCACTCTAAGGGCTGAGTCAGTTGGGCTGGGTTATGAAGCGGGACCGGGTGCGTGGTGTGTCTGGATGAAGCAACGCCCTCCTGGGCTGTAGTAATGCTGGATGCAAGCTGGGCCTTCCTCTGGTGGCTGCGATTCGATGAAGTGACGAGGCAAGCTGATTGGTCACTCTATGTAAGGCCTCCCGAGTGCTGCCCAAGTGTGCATGGCCACTCTGGTCTGCAGCTCCGGTGGACCTGGGGTCTCAGATCACTGGGTCAGCCCTGACTATCTGATTGATGGCCAGTCCCAGCCATCTGGTAAGTGGCCCAAGGGCTCCCTGACTTGTGTCGCCACCCAGGTTCCATAAACCAGAACTTTGGGAGGGCTTATCTGTCGAGGAAAAACAGCATCCCAGGGAGGCCCAAGGGGGATTAGCTGGGGGCTTAACCCTCCATGGCTCTGGGCCCAAGGGAGTTAGAAGGCCTCCTGAGCTGATGGGCTTGGGCGACAGTTCCTACACAGGACAGTTTGGCTTCCGAACGGGGAGGACTCTTGTGTTCCTCCAGAGTATGGCGTGGAGACAAGATCTCTGGGAGAGCTGCGGGAAGACCTTTTTAGATGCCTGGGAACTGGGTCTCCAGGTACCAACCATTCACATCCCAAGCGACACCCGGAGGTGTGGGTGAGGGTCCTTTTCACTCCTCAAACAAGGCTTAACGCTCTAACTAGTCCCTAGACAGACCACTATTCAGCAGTCTGCTACTATTTGCTCCGGCAAAGCTCTGATTGGGTCCCCAGCCTGCTGAGGCAGGCCCAGGTCCTTGAGCTGCAGGCACTGACCCTCGGTGTCCAAAAGGAGCCAGGATACCCAGGTGCAGGCCCAGCGTGGGCTTTCGTGCACACATGTCCACAGGCCCGTGGAGGTTTTTCCATCTCAGGTGGGATAGAAAGCCCTGACCAGGCCCCGTTGTCGGAGCTGTGGTTGGCTGCAGGCCCCTGGGCCTTGGCTCCATTTTCTGGACTGCAGAATGGATAAGCACCGATGACAGAGCTCCTTTGCTAAGTGTGGCGAAAAGCTCTAACCGGGCCCCAGCCTGAGGTTCGCAAAGTTTAAAGAAATCTTCATTCTTTAAAACTAGTTAAAGCTCGTCAGCTTTGAAATCATGTCTCTTGCTACAACATCACCAGTAATGGATCTTTCTCAAGGTAGACCTGTCCAATGAGCATGCCAACTCCGAGTCCCTGTAATGAACCACATGCTCTTTTGTGTACAGAAAACATCACCAACCGAGCAGGCATAATTTCACACATCCCTACATGCACCAGCCAGAGAATCCCGCTCTTAAGGAAGTCTGTGGCGTTAGGCAGCTGCGAACTGTGCTTGCCCGCACAAGGAGGGTGACTTTCACCCAACCACTCTGGCCTTACAGACGACAAGAGGCAGCCAGGAGCTGGGAGTCGTGCTGTGCTTCTTTAGCTGAAGAGTGCCTCCAGTGGCCACTAGTGAGTAACGCACAGGACATTTCAGTGACTGAGCAGAGAAGTGTGGCGCGGATCTGCTAACTTGAGGATCTATGGGCCTGATTCACAAAAGTAAACTTGCACCTTTGAGTAAGTTTACGTTTTTGTGCAATTCACAAAGCCATTTTACGAGTAGTATCTTCATAACCATTGATAATACACTCGCCTCTATTCTGAACTTTCTGACCACTATGTTATGCATCCGCAACTGGGTGAATAACAACCGCCTAAAACGAAATCCTGACAAAACTGAGGTGATTGTAATGGGTGGCTCTTGTAACCCTTGTACTTCGAACTTTTGGCCAGCAGAGTTCACTTCCCTCCCCCTCAGCCACGAGCCTTGGCATTACAATCGACAGGGACCTTTCAATGAAAACCCAGATTGGAACAGTGGTCTCATCCTGCTTTTTCCAACTTCGTAAAATTAGGAAAATCAGTAGATTCCTTACACCTGAAGCAGCCACCCAAGTCATCATGTCCCTGGTAATCTCACATCTCGATTACCTCAACTCCACCTACTTTGGCCTTCCTGGGTACTTGATGAGAAGACTGCAACTAGTGCAAAATCAGGCAGCAAGACTTATTGATCACCAGCCAAGATGACACCATGTCACTCCTCTCATGAAGAAAAAGCACTGGCTCCCAGTTACCCAACGCTGTCCATTCAAGGTCGGATGTCTGATATTTAAATCACTACATGGCACATGCCCGGAATTTATTTCCAATCTTATCCAGAGGTACGTCCCTGCCCGGGCACTTTGTTCCTCCCATCTGTGACTGTTAGCCATTCCCTCCTAGAAGTGGAAAAGAACTGGTGGAATACAGCTTCTCGGTACCAGCCCCCTCCTTCTGGAACGCACTCCCTCTCAACATTAGATCGTCTCCATGTTACTCTTACTTTAGGAGACAATTGAAAACCTGGCTGTTTTCTCAGGCCTATGGATGATTGATCTTTGAGTAGCTCTATAAAGCGCCATGACACCATGTGGTGTACGTGCGCTAAACAAATTCTTTTAACCTAACATTTGAACATAACATAACTGTCTTTTTACATGCGGGGTATCCACCGTGAGTGCGGATACTCCCCAGCCGTAAAGCTACTACTCATAAAATTCCTTTGTGAATTGCAAAAAATCATAAACTCACACAAAAGTGTATGTTTATCTTCGTGAATCAGGCCCTATATGTTTGGAGTAACAAATTAAATTTGGTAGTTTTGCTTTCTTTCTAGTTATAAAATATGTTTTAATGCAGTGGCAAAGCTAGACCTATTGCCGCCCGGGGCGATCCCTGAGTTTGCCGCCCGGTGCAGGTAAGAGCGGGGGAGGGGGCGGTCACCTCCGCTGCCCCCAAAAAGAGTGAAGCACCCCCCCCCCCCCCCTTAGCTATGCCACTGTTTTAATGTAACTAAATTTGTTTAGGCCATTATGGATTGAATTCTTCATTCAAACATTCTGTGGTATGGCTAATCCTTCCATACCGGCTCATGGCACAAAGGGGCAGACATGGCAGTGTCAGAGTGTAAGTACAAGCTAGTTTGGCACGGTGGGGGTGGTAAGCACATTTTCCCCACTGGGAAATCCGGCTTTCTACAGAGAGAAACACAGTGAGGGGGATGGGTTAGAGACGGAGAGAGAAAGGGAGAAGAGGGAATTGTGGAAGAGGGAGGAGACAGAATGAGGGACAGAGGAAGAATGAGGGCTGGGAAGTGGTGCAAAAAGAGGAGCAAATTAGGAGTGATGTGCACTGTCTAGGGCACAGTGATGCTGAGGGTAGAGAGAAAGAAAAGGGAGGGGTGGAAATAGAGAGCCCAGCAGAGGAGGGCAGTACCTGGGGAAATGGAGATGAAAAAAAATGAGTGAGAGCAAATGAAAACAGGAGAAGAGAAGGCGAGAAAGAAAACAGAGAGGAAAGAAAGGGGAGGAGAGATAGGGAAAAGGGAGCGAGAGAGAGAAAACAAACAGAGGAAAGAAAGGGGAGAGCAAGAATGAGAAAGAGGAGAACAGGACTAAAAGAAATGGAGAAGCAGTGTGAGGGGAATGAAGAGGGACAGTGATAATACAGCGATGCAAAATAAGAGGGAGAACAGAAGCAAGATGGGTAGAGAGGAGAATGGGGTGAGCTTGCAGAGAAGGGCAAGCCTGCAGGGTAGGAAGGACAAGGCAAGTGTGGAGAGTACGGAGAGCTTGAAGAGGAGGGAGACAATGCAGAGCAGGGTGAGGGGAGGGAGCAGGGAGGGCGAGCTGAGCAGGGAAGACATGAGGAGTAAGGGGGCGAGGTGAGCAGGGAGGGCAGGGAGCAGGGAGGACAAGGTGAGCAGGGAGAGTGTGGAGAGCAGGGAGGAGAAGGAGAGCAGGGAGGAGAAGGCGAGCAGAGAGGGAGTGGAGAGCAGGGAGGACGAGGTGAGCAGGGAGTGTGAGGAGAGGAGAGGGGACGAGGTGAGCAGGGAGAGTGTGGAGAGGAGAGGGGACGAGGTGAGCAGGGAGAGTGTGGAGAGCAGGGAGGACGAGGTGAGCAGGGAGAGTGTGGAGAGGAGAGGGGACGAGGTGAGCAGGGAGAGTGTGGAGAGGAGAGGGGACGAGGTGAGCAGGGAGAGTGTGGAGAGGAGAGGGGACGAGGTGAGCAGGGAGAGTGTGGAGAGCAGGGAGGACGAGGCGAGCAGCGTAGAGTGTGTGTAGAGGATGGAGAACGAGGTGAACAGTGGAAGTGTGGAGAGCAGAAAGAGTGGAGAGCAGGGAGGACGAGGCGAGCAGGGAGAGAGTTGGGAGCAGGCAGGACGAGGTGAGCAGGGAGAGTGTGGAGAGCAGGGAGGAGAAGGCGAGCAGGGAGAGTGTGGAGAGAATGGAGGACAAGCCGAGCAGTGACAGTGTGGAGCGCAGGCAGGACAAGGCGAGCAGGGAGAGTGTGGAGAGCAGGGAGAGTGTGGAGAGCAGGGAGAGTGTGGAGATCAATGAGGACTAGGTGAGCTGGGGGAGTGTGAAGAGCAGAGAGAGAGTGGAGAGCAGGGAGGACGAGGTGAGCAGGGAGAGTGTGGAGAGCAGGGAGGACGAGGTGAGCAGGGAGAGTGTGGAGAGCAGGGAGGACGAGGTGAGCAGGGAGAGTGTGGAGAGCAGGGAGAGTATGGAGAGCAGGGAGGGCGAGGTGAGCAGGGAGAGTGTGGAGAGCAGGGAGGAGAAGGTGAGCAGGGAGAGTGTGGAGAGCATGGAGGACTAGGCGAGCAGTGAGAGTGTGGAGAGCAGGGAGGAGAAGGCGAGCAGGGAGGAGAAGGCGAGCAGTGAGAGTGTGGAGAGCAGGGAGAGTGTGGAGAGCAGAGAGGGAGTGGAGAGCAGGGAGGTCGAGGTGAGCAGGGAGTGTGAGGAGAGCACGGAGGACGAGGAGAGCAGGGAGGTCGAGGTGAGCAGGGAGTGTGAGGAGAGCACGGAGGACGAGGAGAGCAGGGAGAGTGTGGAGAGGAGAGGGGACGAGGTGAGCAGGGAGAGAGTGGAGATCAGGGAGGACGAGCAGAGCAGGGAGTGTAAAGAGCAGGGAGGACGAGGTGAGCAGGGAGTGTGAGGAGAGCACGGAGGACGAGGTGAGAAGGGAGGGAGTGGAGAGCAGGGAAGACGAGGTGAGCAGTGAGTGTGTAGAGAGCAGTGAGGACGAGGTGAGCAGTGAGAGTGTGGAGAGGAGGGAAGAGAAGGCGAGCAGGGAGAGTGTGGAGAGAATGGAGGACAAGGCGAGCAGTGAGAGTGTGGAGAGCAGGCAGGACAAGGCGAGCAGGGAGAGTGTGGAGAGCAGGGAGAGTGTGGAGAGCAATGAGGACTAGGTGAGCTGGGAGAGTGTGAAGAGCAGAGAGAGAGTGGAGAGCAGGGAGAGTGTGGAGAGCAGGGAGGACAAGACGAGCAGGGAGAGTGTGGAGAGCAGGGAGGAGAAGGCAAGCAGGGAGAGTGTGGAGAGCAGGGAGGAGAAGGCGAGCAGGGAGAGTGTGGAGAGCAGGGAGGAGAAGGCGAGCCGGGAGAGTGTGGAGAGCAGGGAGGACGGGGTGAGCAGGGAGAGTGTGGAGAGCAGGGAGGACGAGGTGAGCAGGGAGAGTGTGGAGAGCAGGGAGGACGAGGTGAGCAGGGAGAGTGTGGAGAGCAGGGAGGATGAGGCGAGCAGCGTAGAGTGTGTGTAGAGGATGGAGAACGAGGCGAACAGTGGAAGTGTGGAGAGCAGAAAGAGTGGAGAGCAGGGAGGACGAGGTGAGCAGTGAGTGTGTAGAGAGCAGGGAGGACGAGGTGAGCAGTGAGAGTGTGGAGAGGAGGGAAGAGAAGGCGAGCAGGGAGAGTGTGGAGAGAATGGAGGACAAGGCGAGCAGTGAGAGTGTGGAGAGCAGGCAGGACAAGGCGAGCAGGGAGAGTGTGGAGAGCAGGGAGAGTGTGGAGAGCAATGAGGACTAGGTGAGCTGGGAGAGTGTGAAGAGCAGAGAGAGAGTGGAGAGCAGGGAGAGTGTGGAGAGCAGGGAGGACAAGGCGAGCAGGGAGAGTGTGGAGAGCAGGGAGGAGAAGGCAAGCAGGCAGAGTGTGGAGAGCAGGGAGGAGAAGGCGAGCAGGGAGAGTGTGGAGAGCAGGGAGGAGAAGGCGAGCAGGGAGAGTGTGGAGAGCAGGGAGGACGTGGTGAGCAGGGAGAGTGTGGAGAGCAGGGAGGACGAGGTGAGCAGGGAGAGTGTGGAGAGGAGAGGGGACGAGGTGAGCAGGGAGAGTGTGGAGAGGAGAGGGGACGAGGTGAGCAGGGAGAGTGTGGAGAGCAGGGAGGACGAGGCGAGCAGCGTAGAGTGTGTGTAGAGGATGGAGAACGAGGTGAACAGTGGAAGTGTGGAGAGCAGAAAGAGTGGAGAGCAGGGAGGACGAGGCGAGCAGGGAGAGAGTTGGAAGCAGGCAGGACGAGGTGAGCAGGGAGAGTGTGGAGACCAGGGAGGAGAAGGCGAGCAGGGAGACTGTGGAGAGAATGGAGGACAAGGAGAGCAGTGAGAGTGTGGAGAGCAGGCAGGACAAGGCGAGCAGGGAGAGTGTGGAGAGCAGGGAGAGTGTGGAGAGCAATGAGGACTAGGTGAGCTGGGAGAGTGTGAAGAGCAGAGAGAGAGTGGAGAGCAGGGAGGACGAGGAGAGCAGGGAGAGTGTGGAGAGCAGGGAGGAGAAGGCGAGCAGGGAGAGTGTGGAGAGAATGGAGGACAAGGCGAGCAGTGAGATTGTGGAGAGCAGGCAGGACAAGGCGAGCAGGGAGAGTGTGGAGAGCAGGGAGGAGAAGGCGAGCAGGGAGAGTGTGGAGAGAATGGAGGACAAGGCGAGCATTGAGATTGTGGAGAGCAGGCAGGACAAGGCGAGCAGGGAGAGTGTGGAGCGCAGGGAGAATGTGGAGAGCAATGAGGACTAGGTGAGCTGGGAGAGTGTGAAGAGCAGAGAGAGAGTGGAGAGCAGGGAGGACGAGGAGAGCAGGGAGAGTGTGGAGAGCAGGGAGGACGAGGCGAGCATGGAGAGTGTGGAGAGCAGGGAGGAGAAGGCGAGCAGGGAGAGTGTGGAGAGCAGGGAGGAGAAGGCGAGCAGGGAGAGTGTTGAGAGCAGGGAGGACGAGGTGAGCAGGGAGAGTGTGGAGAGCAGGGAGGACGAGGTGAGCAGGGAGAGTGTGGAGAGGAGAGGGGACGAGGTGAGCAGGGAGAGTGTGGAGAGCAGGGAGGATGAGGCGAGCAGCATAGAGTGTGTGTAGAGGATGGAGAACAAGGCGAACAGTGGAAGTGTGGAGAGCAGAAAGAGTGGAGAGCAGGGAGGACGAGGCAATCAGGGAGAGAGTTGGGAGCAGGCAGGACGAGGTGAGCAGGGAGAGTGTGGAGAGCAGGGAGGAGAAGGCGAGCAGGGAGAGAATGGAGGACAAGGCGAGCAGTGAGAGTGTGGAGACCAGGCAGGACAAGGCGAGCAGGGAGAGTGTGGAGAGCAGGGAGAGTGTGGAGAGCAATGAGGACTAGGTGAGCTGGGAGAGTGTGAAGAGCAGAGAGAGAGTGGAGAGCAGGGAGGACGAGGAGAGCAGGGAGAGTGTGGAGAGCAGGGAGGAGAAGGCGAGCAGGGAGAGTGTGGAGAGAATGGAGGACAAGGCGAGCAGTGAGATTGTGGAGAGCAGGCAGGACAAGGCGAGCAGGGAGAGTGTGGAGAGCAGGGAGGAGAAGGCGAGCAGGGAGAGTGTGGAGAGCAGGGAGGACGAGGTGAGCATGGAGAGTGTGGAGAGGAGAGGGGATGAGGTGAGCAGAAAAAGTGGAGAGCAGGGAGGACGAGGTGAGCAGGGAGAGAGTTGGGAGCAGGCAGGACGAGGTGAGCAGGGAGAGTGTGGAGAGCAGGGAGAGTGTGGAGAGCAGGGAGAGTGTGGGGAGCAGGGAGAGTGTGGGGAGCAGGGAGAGTGTAGCGACCAAGGAGGACAAGATGAGCAGGGAGAGTGTGGAGAGCAGAGAGAGAGTCGAGATCAGTGAGGATGAGGTGAGCAGGGAGAGTGTGGAGAGCCGGGAGGAAGAGGCAAACATTGCGAACACGCGGAGTGGGGTGAACGAGCAGAGAGCCAGGAAAGCTGCTGTCCTATTGATCCGCGCTGGTCAGAAAGAGACCGGATCACGTTGGACTAATGCACATTGATTGCTGCTCTTTCCATCTCATTGTTTGAAATGAAATGACAGGCTCATCCCCGCTGCATTTCAATTAGCATCTCCCTGTGTGCCATGAAACCCCTCAGGGTGGCTGAGTGAGATGGTCGCAGAGGGGAACGCAGCTGCCTGCTTGTGCCAAAGGAGCTGTCACTTGAATCTCTCACAGTTTCATGTCATCCTTAAAAGACTTGAAGATCACAGGCCATTGGACTCTCTCCCTCTGCTTGGATCAAGGGCTTAATTTGTTTATAAAAAAAAAACTCAAATGTTTCTGTTTGGAGCCAGCGGTGGTGAATGCCAGGGCTGCTGAATACCAAGGCTGCCTATTTTTGATTCCATCTCATGCAGCTTTCGCTCATCACCCTACAAATCCTGTCCCTACTTCTGATTTTCGTAGTTTATTTTTCATCTCTGCTTTCTCCCTTTGGCTCTTTTTCCTTTCTTTTGCTTCCTCTTGCCTTCTCCCTCTGCTGCCTTCCTATTTCTTGCACTTGATAAAAGGCCAATGAAGAAAAATAAGGCCCACAAAAATGAGTTCAAGTCAGTGCTTAATTTGAGCCGGTGGTTTCCGGTGCTCAGCACCAGCACTTAATCATCAACACCAGTGCTTTTCATGAGTACCAGTTAAGCAGGCATTCACTTATGGTAGACACAGGGAGATTAAGTGATTTACCCAGAATCACAGGATGTTGAGCCAATGCCAAGACTCGAACCTGGTTCCCCAGCTCCGAAGTCGGCAGCTCAGGCTATTACACCACATCATCCCCACTTTCATGGTTAGTAGTTGGTTCTGTTTTAGATGGTGCTAACAGGAGAAATGCAAGCTGCCTCCTGATGAGAGCTCCAGCACTTATTTTTTTTACAAATTAACCACTGGTCCAAGCGTCCACAACCTGCAACCGTAGGCACAAATTAAGCGCATGTCCACAGGATGTGTTCCCAGTCACCACATGCCTTTACAGCATGTGTTCATAATCAAGGGCACGCCAAAAGCACTCTGAAGCGTGCTTGTTTCATCTCTAGGAAGCCCACACCAAACTCAACGCCTCCACCAAAGGTCACCAGAGGCAGCAGGCCTCAATAACACAAATGCAGTAGATTCAGCAGAGAAACACCTTTAGGTCCAAACCAGCTCTGTTTACCCAGGCCGGCATCACCATCACCTAGAACAGGCATTCTAGAATGTTGCTTTGTTTGATGATGTCAGCTAGGATTTTAGGTGCATTTGGGACATGTGTCACCGGATGGCCCCTTTAAAGGCTCACAGCCAGAAGTGCCCAAAAAGAACCAACGAACGACAAAATGTTTGTCACAAATACCAAATGTATCAAAAACAGTCCAATATGGATGCAATCTCTTAACCCACTTTACTAAATTGTATTTACTGCACAGGTTCTTTGGCACCAACAACTGACTGCAGCCAGTCGGCGCTTGTTGCAAGACCAGTTGCAGGCATGCCAAGCTATCTCTGGGTCTGGGGGGGTGTGGGGGTGTGGGGAGTGAAAGATTACCTTGACTGAGTCTGACAATGTTGGGGAATTGCGTACTTTGCCTGAATTGTAGTTTCTCTTTAGCTTCACCCATTCTCCACTGCTAGCCACCCAATGTAGAATTAACAAAAGCCTACGTGGAACTATGTTTCCCCGATGTGACTTAACCCTTTTTTCCCCTCCAAAATAGTAGAAACAGAGGTTGCCCATCGCCTCCAAGAATACACAGAGAATTGAAACTTTTTTGCAGATAATCAGTCAGGGTTTTAGCCCAGCTTGAGGAATCATGACTGCTATTATGAACGTAGGAGAAGAAGTCCTTGAAAGAAGGGACCATGCCCACCCTGAAGCTCTGGTCCTATTGCATGTCTCTACAGCCGTCGATACCGCGGATCATGAAACTCTCCAACCGCATCTGGAAGAACGGTTCGAGTACTGCATGAGCCCAACCATTCTAACAAGACTGCTTAGAATACGTGAAACCAGGAAACCTCTCCACGCAACCTCCCACAGTACAGTGTGGAGGACCTCAAGACTCTGCCTCAACATCTCTGGTGTCACATCTGTATAAGTTAACCTCAGCACATCTGGTAAAGGGCAGAGGACTTGCGTGTGATATGTACACTAATGACATGCAGAACCACACAGACAATGTCCAACACCCCATGTCAACCAGGAGTTGGACACATGTTCAGCGGAGTGTGGTTTAATAGTGAATAAAACAAATTCCTGCGAATTAACAACATGATCAGTGCTCCTCCATCCGCCCGCATTAGATTAGCTCCAGCAACCAAAGCGGTTGCCACAGTATGGAATCTTGGGGTTTTTCTGGACTCACTTGGGATTCATCCGCCAGATGGAGGCGGTGGTAAAACTGGTTCACTTTGAGCTGAACGCTAGGACCAAAACCTGCCCTCTGAAATCAACTGAGCAGGAGAAAAGGTTGGTTTAAGCTGTGATCACTTCTAGGCCACAGTACTGCGTAAGACCACACCTAGGACTGGCAAAAAGAGAACAACAAAAGTTACAACAAGCTCACAACAGGAACGTAACACAATCTAAGCCTTCAGCAAAAACAACCAATGTATCAGAACGGAATTACAATCGATGCAGGTTAACAAACAAATCCAACAAGGGTAGAACTTTTTATTTTTGTTTTGAAAGCACCAAACAACAACACACCAACATACCTATTGGACCCTTTTTCCAACCATCAAATGGGCAGATTGTCAAACGAAACTCAGAACTAACCATCCCGAGATGGCGACTAAATAAATATGCAGACCAATCCCTGTAGGTCGGTGACGCAAAACACTGGAAAGATCTTACAAAATACCCCGTGGTGCCTTTAAAAAGAAAATAAAGGGGATTGGAATCATTCCTTCTGCAATCGAATGGCCGAGCTAAGCGGTCTTCCCACTGCTATGATCAATTCGATTAATGTGTGACCACAACACTCTCTGATGGGCCACGGTTTGCAAAGCGGCAGCTGTGACTTTCTTCTTTCATTTCATGGTGCTGCTTCCTGAAGTTAGCGCCTTGGCATTTGCGTGGAATATGAATAAATGAAGTAAACTGTAGCCTGATGGCATGCACTGAGCCTTCCCCAGGGCAGGGAGCCACCTCTCTAGACCTGTGTATCTATGATGTGTTCTTGTAAGCTCTGCCCCACTCATCATATGGAAGGAGGTGAATGATACACTGCAAGGTCAAGGGAGGGGGATGCATAGTAGGGTCAACAAATTAATGATGCAGGGCAGGACAGGGGAGGACAGAAGCAGAGCAGGGCGAGGAACAGTGATGGGGATACAGTAGGGTCCTGCCCATGATGGGCACACGAGAAATATGGCACAGGAGTTTCAGGAGATGGCTGATGAACAGCAGGATCAGGAGAGGACTCATGTATGTTTAAAAAATGACTGATGCACTGAAGGCTCCGGAGGGGCCTGAGGTACACTACGATCATGTGCGAAGTGACACATAGGAGGCTCGGAAACGAGTTGGCTCTTATTGGGTTTGATGGAGAGTGGTGTCAGGAGGCAACTGATGCGCAATAAGATCACTGAAGTATTGATACACCATAGGATTAGGTTGGTAGGGTCAGGGAGGTTTGAGGGATAATAGGGTCAGAAGAAAATGAATGGGTCATAGAGTCATAGAAAGCTGAGGCACAGTAGGGTCTGGAGAGGTTTGATGCTCAGCAAGGTCTGGCTAGAAATATGTAATAAATAGGGGTGGGCGGTAAACTCTGCTCTACCAGCAAAGTTTGCAGAGTTTTGTCTACTCTGCGCTCCACTTGGAGTTCGGCAAAAACTGCACCAACCACCGCGTGATGGAGTTTCTCTCACGCACAGCTAGACGGCCTCCCACAAGATTTCTCAATGTGGACGGTCGCAGCAGATCACTACGCTCGAGTTGAGAAAGTTGATGCTCACGCTGCTGAAGCTGCATCTCAAGTAGAAGATCTACTCGAGTGGCAGAAAGAATCGTCGCCCTCCGGTGCACCATGTGCCATTCACACTTATATTACAGCAGGGGACAAGGTCCCGGGACAAAAAACAGCGTAAGCAGGGCAAAGGACCGGAATTCAGCTGCTCGCGGAACTCCGCAAAATTTCACTGAGTGTTTAGTTAGCTCAGTGGAGTTCTTGCAGAGTAAAACTCAGTGAGTTCCGCCCACCCCTAGTAATAAATGATGAGAGCGTTATAGGATTCTTTCACAGTAGTGTCTGGAAAGGATTTGTGCCCAATAGGATAAGAGAAGGATTGGTGCAGTGGGTTCATGAGAAGCCTGGTGTGCAGTAGTGTTGGTGGTAATGATTCACAGTAGAGTTGGAGAAGGGCTTGTTCAACAGCAGGCTCAGGTGAGAACCCCCAACCAGGAGGTTCAGGATAGCACTGAGACAAAGTAGGGTCAGAAAAGAATTGATCCACAGGAGGCAAAACTGATGCACTGTAGAGTCAGTGCAGGTTTGAGGCACAGCTAGACTAGGTGGGGAATGACACACAGGATGTCAAGGAGAATTTCTACAAAGAGTGAGGAGAATATTTTTAATGTGGTTAGAAGAACCGCCCCTACCTCCTCTGCACTTTAGTTTAACACAGAGACAGACATCAGCATCTCCTGGCTTTTACGACTGCTACCTGATTGGTTCCGGACAATCCTGGTCTCTAGCTAGTTGGATGCAAGGTAAGTAATACATTTCAGCAATAAGAACCTGTGTTGGACCAGTAACCATTTGGCATTTGTTCTGGCCTGAAACACAAATCCTCCTCTCCCTAGATCCGAAATCACAGAGGGCGCTATATTGTTTCTGACTTGGAGGCATTATATCTGAAAAGCAAGGGGCCAGAGCAGTGGTGGCTGGCACGAATCGGGGACGGGGTGAGAGTGAGGGGGTTTTAAAAAAAAACATACCTGATTGCCGCACCCTCCTAGTCTCTCCTCCATCGTCTCTTCGGGTCTGCACAGGGAAGCAGGAAGCACCCGGCTCCCTATAGCAAATCACAATGCTGCAATGCAGCGTTGTTATTGGTCTCAGCGCCGTGGTCGGCGCGCAGCTGGGGACTGGGGGCCTGGGCATGGTCTCCACCCAGGCTGTAATGCAGCCTAGGTGGAGAACATGCTAAGTGCGCATGACTGCTTAGCAGGCCCGAGACAACAGGCCACGTATTCATGCGCACTTGGAGTGGGCAAACCACTCCTCCCCTGCCCTGCTCCGAGAGTAGAGCAGCCCCGCCCCGCATGCAGAGCGGTCACAGCAAGGACACATAAAATGATAATAACAACCAGTTATCATTATTTTATGCTTCCTTTATTTAGACTGCTAAAAAGCAGTGGGGCGACGCCACTGGGCCAGAGTTGCTGTAGGTTAATCAGGAATTTACTACCAGTAAATCGAATGTTAACTTATCTTTGGAGGGCAGGAAGGGAAGATGGGTCCTAGTATACTAAGTTGATGGAAACAGTTGTCAGAGACACCACCTGTCAGGCACTTAAGTAAATGTCACCTTCAATAAACTCTAAATTCTTCACTTTGCTGGAGATTGGAAGAAAAGGTCACAGGAGCTCAGAAACGGAGAGAGAGCACACAGAAGATCTGACCTCAGTGCCAAAGAGGCGTTCTTTTGGTGTTATTCAGCTGGACACATCTGGTCAACCTGCGGGTCTCGACTCCCCTCAAAAACGGTTGTAAGTTGTTGACTGGAATCCTATCCCAGGACTATATGATGTACAGTTGTGTGTCATCAGCGTAGAGCATTAAGAGTAGAAGAGATGTGACGTGGAGTAGTGGCTGTAAAGGAATAATGCCCAGCAGGGTCAGAGGCAGATGGATGCCCATAAGTGGCAGAAGAGGCCTGATATGGAGAAGAAGCGATAAACGAATGACGCCCAGCGCGGTTAGAAGCAGATTGATTTACATTGGGGTCGCGAGAGTGGCGGTGATAGATGAATGAATCCCCGTATGGTTAGAGGCAGACTGAAAAACATTAGGGTCAAGAAGGGAAGTTCTCATATATAGCAATTTATGAAAATAACAGATGCATAAGCCATACAACCCATGCAGAGGTTTGTAAAATACTTTTAAGGGGTCACTTTAGCCATTCTTACGAATAAGGACAGAATTAATACATGCAGTCAAACAGACAATCACCTCAAATTTCTGCCGCAGCTCTTCATTTCCTTCCTCCCCTTCAGGTGGGACTGGGACATTAAAATATTCCCCTTCCTCTTGGCTCAGTAGTTTAAACCTGAAACAGAGAGAGGAGAGGCTCAGAGGTTCATGAATGCAAACACACTTTGTAGGGTTTTGAGAGGTCCTTCCCCTTAAACCGCCCCACCCTGTACCCTAGGTCCTGCTCAGACATTTTCTAGGGAGGAGGAGGCAAACAAGTTACTGAGATACAGTGGTTTGAATTCCCCACCCCACCTCACCTGCTCAGTACAAGACAGGCAGATTCTTGTATCCCTCTTAGCATCACTTGGACACAGGACAAGGTAATCTTTGTTGTATCACTCTGATGGATTTATCTGCAAACAAGTAACTCCAGCCTGTTGAGTCATTAAATATACACAATATGCACGTTTACAGGGTGTGAATAGGTCTGTTCCACTAGTGGAACCTCAGGTCACACACAGAAGTATGTGGCGTTGACAAATAACAGAATGAATCCTAGGTTACTGGTGTAAAACCTGGCACGGATGGGTGAACACGTGGTTCTGGGTTTGACGGTCTGTAAGGCATACGGCATGTTCCCTTGTGTGTACTTGATTGGTTTCTTTTTCATCTCACATATTATGGAATATTCGAAGTGGGATGCGATTAATACATACTTATTTTTTTATGTATTATTGGTATTGTAATATGTCACTAGAGACTTTTTTTTATCTCCTATTGGTGGGTGAAGGTACCCTAATCCTTTGTTCTTGATTAGTATTTGATGTGTGGTTATTTATTTTTAGCCCTGACAAAGTCGGAGGCGAATTTGCCCCATGACGAAACACGTGTTGGCTATTTTGAATGTCTATGCCTTCTGTGGTGACTAAGAAGCTTTACCTCTGTGTATGAACTGACGTAAAGTAATATGCACTCAAGGAAATAAGTGTGGATCCCACGGAAATGACAACTCCTGTTTGGACATTTAATTTGTTACTTTGAGTGCCCAGGACAATTTTTGTATATTTTCGACACCCTTGGGTTATATTTGGGTTGTGAGGTGGCCAACTCTTGCTCTAGAGCACCAAACTGTAGTTTGGATATTACACCAGATTACCCCGACACACCGAGGAGAGCACCCGCGTGCCTGGCTACCGTTTTTGATTAGTATTCTATAGATGTCAGGCCAATTCTCAGCATGTATAAGCCACTCTTTGAGCATCACAAGAGCAATCCCGCAGGGATTGCTTTTTGGAAATAAAGATATTATTCAATCACTAATAGACATTTGAGTGGGTGAACAATAAACGGTTATGATTGAGGTCTATACAATATTAATGACTACAAGTATGCATTTTTGTACACAATAATTATACATTATCTCTTGAACAAATTTCAGCATAGAGTGTACTATAAACCAGTAAATCCTCTCTTCAGGAAGTAGGCTGTTCGGTGTACATGGACAAACAAGGTTTCATGGAAAGAACTTCTGAAGAAAATGCATGGTATGTTGAGTCCTCCTGAGCCTTTGTTAAGGAAACCAGGATGTGATGAATACAGATCTACGTATGCAATTGCCACATTTCTAGATATCACACGGTACAGTTACTTTTACCATTTACATCACCCATAATAGCATTACAGTCGTGAGCTCCAGTTGGGTTTGCTTCAATACCTTCTGGATTGCCTTCGGAGACTATAAAAGAAGCAGGCCCACCTATGAGACGTTATCCATGAAGCGCCATCTTTTTGCCAATTCCAAGTGAAAAAATAGGATCTAGTTGGATCCACAGCCTGTCATATGTGCAACTACCAACGTCGATCCTGGAGCATTCCCAACACTACACTGAATCGCACACTTGGATGTTTCTCTTGAAGACCTCTTATAGGTTAGAACTGCTGTAGCACACGGTCAGGTCAAACCATAGGACTGTGGAGATATCTTACTGACTCAATTTGCTATAAGTAGCTCGATTCCAAATTCTGTGAGCGATTAAAAGCCACACTAATCCACTTCGATTCCTCATAATCACTGAATCCATGTTCTCACTAATGGCAAAAAATCAGTGTGGTTTATGA
This sequence comes from Triturus cristatus, assembly GCF_964204655.1. Lineage (NCBI taxonomy): Eukaryota > Metazoa > Chordata > Amphibia > Caudata > Salamandridae > Triturus > Triturus cristatus. The sequence goes on along the minus strand of NC_140593.1, from coordinate 1,138,982,576 downwards.
AGATTTTAGAAAGAGGCAGCATAACTTAAGATAACTTTGAAAATACCCAAGCACACGCAAGATTTTAGTTTACAAGATTATTATGTAGATTAAGCATGCAACACAGTAAAGCAATTCTTTGTTTCTGTCTTGTGTATTTCTTCAATTTAATATTTTCCTTTTCACAGTAGTTCCCAAGCCAACATGTGTTTCGTCGCCTTCGTAAGATCGTACATGCGACTTGTTCACGGCTGAACACTGTCTTGTAAATAAATTATCGGGTGTGACGATAATTCCAAGTCATACAGTCGTGCGACATGAGGGGCAAGCCCTTGTAAAGTTGCACTTCGAATTCAATGCGGTATTCGATGCTATTTTGTACGGTCCCAATCTCCGGGTTAGTGAAACGTCCCTGAAAAGTGCTGCTGCCTCCTCGCGCCTGGCTCCGAATTCGAGTATTCTCACTAATGGCAAAAAAGGCTGTGTGGTTTATGAAGATTTTAGAAAGAGGCAGCATAACTTAAGATAACTCCAGCTGTCCTTGACTGATTTAGGATCTGAAACAACATCCGTGCATCCATCAGGACCGCCACAAACCTTCTCCAGTTTAGGGAAGTTTTGAAGACACGCCTCCTTAAAGAATGCTACATCATGAGTCAGTAACAATCTACTTCTGCTCCGTGGAATCCGCTAAATCTTGAATTACTCCTCGCCTTTCACCCTAGACAGTGCTCCACTGCCCGTTAGCGAGGCGAGGCTGTACGAATAACACATATAGACATACATTATCAGAGCAACTGTAAAGTCAATTTGCTCTGATTGTGTCCCTTGTCTCTTTCCCTAAACAGACAGTAAGGTAAAAGGCAAAGAGGAAACAAGATAGAAAATAGTTCAAGAGTCTGTCGAAGGTGCCAGAGCAAGTGAGGGATATCTTTAGATAGGAGGGCTGAGTGATGGCCAAGCAGCAAAGCAGGCAGGTGCTGATAAAGAAGGCGACCTTGGGACTGCCCTCAAGAACTTTAAGCAGAAATACTCTTAGCTCTAGAGCCCTCAACACAGTTTTCAGACAGGCTGGTTGTGCTCGGTTCAAATTCTTCAGCGGCTATGGCTAACGTGTAACAAAACATTTCCGGACCTCACATTTTGTGGTGTTGAAAAACAGTCCCTCTTCAGGTTCCATCTGTGCATTTGTGCCCAGCCCCACACAGTGCTGGGGTTTTTTGTGATACAGTGGGGCACTTGTCGGCTGGGTAGTTAAAATACAGGCAGATCCTACAACATTTATTTCTGCCGCTTGGCTTCTAGGAGCTTCTGGCAGGATCTCTTATTAGCGGTACTGGTTCTCTAAGTTTTACATTCTGGTTTGCAGTTTGTGCTCCCAGAATGACTTCTCCATCAATGGTTTGTGCTCTGGTTGTGTGTCCCAATATTATATAGAGAAACAATGGGGCATTATTTTTGTGGAAGGTCTTTAGAAACTAATATTTATGTCAGACGATATTCTGGCACCACGCCGTATCCCCGCACTCAGGTTCCTTGTTTTATATGACTTCCGTTATCTTCAGCGGATTTTATTCTCCCACACTTTCTTCAAGCTGGTGGCACAAAGTAGGAGAAACAAGAGAAGTGTGAAAGAAATACAGGTGTGTAGGAACATGAATTGGAAAGATTGTTTAGGAGAGAGAAAAATGGAACTTGTGAGAGAGGTGTAAGAAATGAGAAAGAGATGGCATGGAGTGAGAGGGAATGAAAGACAGGGGAATGGAAAGACAGGCAGGAGCACAAAAATGTAAGAGAGTAGAGATGGGTGTGAAGATTCATGGGAAAAGGAACATGAAAGGGTGGAAGAAAGAAGAAGTAAACCTCTTGCAGAACAAAGTTTAGTTTGCTCTTTAGCATCAGAGGTTGGAGCGCAATGGCTGCAGAAAGGCTTGGTTGGGCACCATAGAGATAATCTCTTTCACGCACTCGCGACTGAGTGAACACAGAAGCGAGTGGCCGAGTTCAGAGATAAAGCAGAATTTCCAATCCCAGAGGAGTCTTATCACAGAACCCTGATGCCTCTGATCATGGAAGTGCATTAGCAACTGCTGATCCCATCTCCCATGAAAGAATGACACATGGCTTGAAATAAACCTTCCATTCAAAGCCATCTCCGGTCTCTGGACATAAGAAGCCATGGCTCCCGCCCATTCATCTGATTGGCTCTCTGAGGCTTCAGGAACTAGGTGAGCTTGTCGAGATCATCTGGCAATCAAGAGATTTAAAACACAGGGAGCACATGCACTATTGCGATGTGAGAAGGATTTTTGCAAGTTTCCTCCGGGTACCAAGTATATAGATCTTGGAGGCCCACTGTGGTGTTCTCTATTTGATACACACTAAGGCCCTCATTACAAGTTAGGCGGAATAGATAAAGTATTTACCACACGTGGTGAATACCATTACTCCGGAATGAGGTACTTACCACAGGTGATAAATACCTCCTATTCCGAATTACCGACCTGCAAATGAGGACTAACATGCAAAATCAATATTTAACACAAATTTCGCATGTTTAATTTTTTTTCTGGCATTTTCTCCTGATAAGTTTCATCAGGTTTGATGTGCTGGAATTTATGGAGGGAAAACTGTGAGGAAGTACTAATTATCACACGACTTCTAATCCAATTCCTGCGCAAATACGTGTTTGCACAGGGATCAAAATGTAGCCCTGTACTTGTAATGGGGGTCTAAATGGGTTGGTTAACCGATTGCCGGCACTTGCATAGTACCAGATCTCAACCTGCCGGGCCCAGAGGTCCTCATTCCTAACCCTTTTGGGGCATAGACCCAAGAAGGCCTCCAGCTTTTGCCTAGCGTTGTGAGAAGGACTGGTCCCCGTACCTCATCTGGTACTGCCCGTGTACGGGTGCAGCTGGATTCGGCATGATTGGCAGTTACCCAGGGCTAGGGAGGGGGCGGGCACACTATGATTTCACCTCCACTTACAATTAGGTGTATGAGAATACCGTGGGAATAATCAGCTACTGGAGTTAATATCCCTCTTTTCAGGGCATCAACTTTTGTGAAAATTTTGAAAATTGCTAACAAGCTCACTCTTTGTTGCTCCACGAGCAATGTATTTAACTCAACAGAAGATTTTGACAGATTCCTGCTATCTCCAGCTTTCTGCTCCAACTTTCTCTTGTTTTCTGACTTTTACAAGAACCCTGATTGCTAAGATGTGTCACCGTGAGGCCAACGATTACTGGCCACCTTAATTACAGTTTGGTGGACATGGTACTGTGCCACAACCGTCCTATTTAGAGTTGTGGTAATAGGCATGTTTCTGACCGGGAAGTCTCTGCTGGTGTCACTGGCAGAAATTTCGACCAATGGTCTGACTGACTATGGGCCGTATTGAGAGTGGACGTCCCTCTGTAGGAGTCAGGGCAGCCAGAGAAAGCCTTACCACCCCAAAGAGGGAACCAAATCAATGACCCCCCACATGCTCAGAGCAAACTCCCAGCAAATTTGGGTCAATTGTTTTTTGTTTTTCAATAATAACAACGAAAATCTTTGGTGTGTGGGTTCATTGAACATGGCACCCACAGAGCAACTTAATTGCCTTCAACGAAGCTGCCATAGCAGCGCATTTGCTGAAGGCACACAGATGCTCCTCTGCCCCGCGGACATCTCTAAGTGTGGCATGCTGTACTTCACCAGGAAGGCAGAGTGCATCCCTCCGCTGACCAGCCAGGATGGAGTACAGCTCGTCAAACCCTAAATAAACCCCTATGTCATATGTCTGGTGTTTGGCTAGGGACGCAAACAATTTAAGATCAATGAAGACGTTTCAGCTATTCAAGGAATATACCAGGGAGAACCTAAAAAAAATGTTAGCTTTTCACATACTTTATTTTTTAATGGGGCCAGATGAAGGACTGGTACCTTGGGATGTAAATGAACCTCCTCTAAAACATCTGAGGAACCATACTGACTCTGAAAAATTGCATGAATGTAATAGATTGAGATCATTTTTGGAACAAGATCTTTGTTCCTAGCTAGAGGACAGAAAGTGATAGTAAGCGACAAATGACTGAGTTCTTAAAAGAAATCCACTAATACTTTGGTATTAGTGGATTGAGGAATAGTACCACACGTGAGCTGGACATGCCCAAGCATGTTGGCTTTAAACTAACTTAAAAAAACCCAGCAATACAACAGATTTCGAATTAGGGCATTCTTTTTTCATTCAAAATTGTGAGATTGCATGGCTTATCTGTTAAATTCAGGAAAGCAAACAGCATTAATAAATCATTGCCTGGGAAAACACAGAAAGAAAATAACTTTGCCAAAATGGCTTTGCACATATAGCGATAGGTGAATTATCTATACCAGCTAACCTTTGGTCATGCTATGGATCTGACTGATCCGGTGCTAAATGAGGAATGGTCCAGGTTTCTACACATTTGTTTTAAGGCAAGTGGGCTTTATCTAACCAGAAATGTCTCTGACCTACCATAACCTCTCCTCCAGGAAGAAAGCGGTTGTGTTAGCTATTAAAGTTGGACCACTACATACCATAATTTTGTTAAGGATATATTTTATTGATATTATGATCTCATAAGAACATTTTAAGATACATTTCCTTTTCATACTGGTGATTTTAGTGCAAACAATCCCCACCTACCTCTGATCAATATTAATGTATAATAATCTCCAATGCAAGGGTTTTAGATAAATGATAATTGATTATAACTTTAGAAGGAGGAATTGAATAAGAGACAAGCTTTATACACATTTCATGATCTACTTCTTTAATTAATAAAATTATTGTTTCAGATTGAAAATGTACCGGTGCAATATAAAATGTGTTTTGCATTTTAAAAGCTTCATAAACTATTATTTAAAAAACATCAACATAATACTATATTATTTTTTATAAATAAAAATATTAATTTCCTTTACACTGTATTAATGGAGCTAGCCTCACCTCACCTCATTGCCCCCACTCATGTTGACCTCACATTATCATCTTGCCCTTACTCCTTTCCCAATTTCACCCTATTTTTCCAGATTCTGGATCTTCCAGTCACTTCACGTTTCTCCCGTCTGATACTTCTTCTTATTCCGCCGCCCGATACTTTTCTCACTACCCTATGTTTGTGCCATCACCCCAACTTTATCACACACCCCAAATGTTTCCTGCTCCCCATCCTTCACTCATCCACACCATCGTCATCTCTGGAAATGCATCCTTATCATATCACCAAATCCTTATCTAGGCCACTCCATCAATCTCCCATCCTTCTATAGTCCCTCCTGCTTGTTTACTCACTCTGTCTTTACCTATCACTGCATACACAACCCATTACCTCATGCTTCCACAATTCCAACTCGATATTCCTGCCTTCCCATTTTTCTCCTCCTAGCCCATTTACCTCTTTCTACTCCATCGTCTTCTGTCAGTCTTACTTTTCCTTTTACCCTGTTCTTGTGCAATTACACATCCTTTTTCTGATGGTGTGTCATGTGTCTGATACTTTTTCCTTTCACCCACTATTCTACTCCTTTCTTGAAACTCCACCCATCTCTCAATTCCACTTTGCTCCGGATATCATAAAGTTTTACAGCTATTAAAACCCTATGCTTGTGTGCCAATCCTTTCTTGGATACTGCTGGTCCACCCTTCTCCTAGCAACCCATGGTTCTCCTCTAACTCCACCACTCTCTTTATATTCCACCACTCTTCTCTGATACCACAGCATTCTCCTATTTTCCTATGTTTCTCTTGGGGGCCCATCCTTCTTTTGCTACTTAATCTTTCCCTGTTATTCTGCCCTAAAGTCCTATTAGCTCATCCTTCTTCTTCTCCATTTCTTTTCCATCATGCCACCCATCTCCAGTTACTCAATATTTCTCCCATTTAATCATATTTATCCTATTACCTCAGCCATTTGCTGATAATTAATTACTCAATCCTTCCTGCATTAGATAAATATCTTTTGTATGCCCATATTGGGGAACAATACATTTACTTCTAGTGTGGACGAAAATGCTTTTAGCGTGTGTGTAGCCTCAAGAGATGTATTAGACTGGGTGACCCATTGGAGTAGAGATATATTAAAATCCTTCTACACAATAAAGGCAGAATATAGTTTGTCAAAGACAAGGCAATGACAATCCTGCCAGATTCATCACTGGTCAGGCACAGTTCTATTAGACCTCGTGCTAGTCGTCCCCTAACGATGTTTGAAAAGTGGTTGCTAATGAAAGAAGATGACAAAAACTCATATTGGAAATTCATGGTTTCAACCTTCATAGTAGGATGCCTTACTGGGGAGAAATCTTCATGTTGGAGGCATGGTAGGCAGGCTTGGAGTGACTACTCACAAAGTATGAAATTATAAAGATATTCATTAGGTTGCAAGACACAGCCAGTAACTCTGCAAGTAAGGAGGCCATGGTTAAGACCACACTGTCCTGGTATTGTACACCTGTTAATTTGCAGGAGTGGGAACCAAGACATTTTGATAAATGCAAGTGGGGGTGATGGTACCCTGGTACACAAATCCACCTGCTTTGGCAACATCTGAAATGTCCCCAAGTATTGGATTGATGTTTTCCATACAACTGATGCGGTGTTCAACAAGGCCTTCCTTCGAACTCCCAGCATACGCACTCATGGGCTTACTTGACGGACAGATGTATTGCTTCTTCTTACTTCTTACAGAGGGTACAGTAGATGCTTCAGCACTTGTGGGTGGCTAGTAGGCCCTCCCCACTCTCTGGGGGAATATTCAGGTCTTGGATCTCAGTGAATGGTTAAATAAGGAGTGGGATGTTCTGGGAGTGCAGAAATGGCACTGTTTCTAGAGTGTAAACTAGAGGCTTTCAAGAGTATTTAAGAACCCTTTCTAGGACACATGGCTGATGAATTTAGGAACTTACTTGCTCATGATACCTGGGAGTCTTGTGGGCCATACCACAGAAGCATTTGTATCTGCCAAAAGGCAAGAGAGGGGAGTAAGTGGAAGGGGAGGACGAGTCTGATGATCGTACAAAAGTGAGTCTCTGTGGAAGCAGATTTTTTTTTTATCTAGCTACTCTATGTGGTTGGAATTATCTCTTTGGGTAACTATTTTTGGAATGTTACCTGGTTAGGGGTTATATCAATTTGCCTACCCCTGGCTAGACACGCATATGTGTCTTAAACTGAAAAAAAATACTTAATCGTATAACAAGTTCCTTTTATTTACCACAGAATTTCTTTTTATTATCCATCTTCCCTCATTACCATATTCTTTCCCTGTTTCTCAAACTTTCTCCTGCTAACTTTTCCTTGTCTTATCATATCCATCTTCTGTCATCCACAGACCACCCAATAACATGTCCCTCTCCTGTCGCCCAAATCACATCACTGTCACTAGGCCCTCCTCTTGATACCCCTTCTTCCTCTTGATACCCATGTTTCACCTCTCACCACAGCCTTATATTATCGTCTGCATCCAATATTGATGCCCTACCCTTTTCCTGGCACTCCATCTTTCAAGCAATACTTCATATTTATTGGGATACTTCATCTTCTGTTGTTGATCCTTCTCTTAATATCAAATTCTTCTCCTGTCATCTAAACCAATGGTTCTTAACCTTTACACGTCTGAGGAACCCCACTGAATCCTTACCGGACTCCAGGGACCTCTGCTGAGTCATTATTGGAAGCTAGGGACACCCAGTCTAAGCATTTTCTATGATTTGAACCTCAAAACAATACACAAAAATAGAAAAACTAGTACACACCATACAAATGCTCAAATACTAATATATTTTGTTTAATTCACAATCAAATTTAGAAAGTTTTCAATTTTTCAATTTTGTTTCTCTATTTGTATATACTTTATGAACTTTCATTTATTAATTTTAAAATTACTTAATTTTGTAAAATATTCGCGGACCCCCTGAGAAGGTGTCACAGACCCCCAAGGGTCCTCAGACCACAGGTTAAAAACCATTGATTTACGGTGATTTGTCACCACATCTGTTACTCCATGGTTCTCCGGATGCCCCATCCTGTCACCGACAATATTCTGTCACATCATCTTTTTTTGCTGATCCTTCTCCTAATTCCCTAGCCTTCTCCTGATCCCTCACCCTTCTACTGTCACCCACACCATTCTGTGATTGAATCCTTCTCCTGATACCCCATCCTTCTTCCGATACCCTTCTTTCTCCTAATGCCTATAGATTTCTACCACCGGGTCCTTCTCCTGATCCTTCATCCTTCTCCTCACATCACGTCCTTCTCCTGTCACCCTCACCATGCTGTCACTGCATCCTTTTCCTGATACCCCATCCTTCTCACAATACCACATCCTTCTGCTGATCCCTCATCCTTCCCTTCATACCCAATCCTTCTCCTGATACCCCATCCTTCTCCTGATACCCCAATCCTTCTCCTGGTACCCCATCCTTCTCCTGGTACCCCATCCTTATCCCGAGACCACATCCTTCTCCTAATGCCCCATCCTTCTTCTGATCCCTCATCCTTCTCCTGATACCCCATCCTTCCCCTGATACCACATCCTTCTTCTGATCCCTCATCCTTCACCTGATCCCTCATCCTTCACCTGATCCCTCATCCTTCACCTGATCCCTCATACTTCTCCTGATCCCTCATCCTTCTCCTGATCCCTCATCCTTCTCCTGATCCCTCATCCTTCTCCTGATCCCTCATCCTTCTCCTGATCCCTCATCCTTCTCATGATACCCCATCCTTCTCCTGACCCCTCATCCATCTCCTCACACCCCATTCTTCCATTCTTCTCCTGTCACCCTTAACGTGCTGTCACTGCATCCTTCTCTTCACACCCCATCCTTCTCCTGATACCTCATCCTTTCCCTGATACCCTTCTTTCTCCTGATGCCTATACATTTCTACCACTGGTTCCTTCTTCCGATCCCTCGTCCATCTCCTCACACCCCATCCTTCTCCTGTCACCCTCACTGTGCTGTCACAGCATCCTTCTCCTGATCCCTCATCCTTCTTCTGATCCCTCCTTCTTCTCCTGATCCCTCATCCTCCCATGTCACCTAACCCGCACAAATATGCCTCCTTATCCCGCAGTCTTTTTGTCCGCAGGGAATCACAACACGGTTGTTACAACGACCGCATTGTGATTACGCATACCATTACTCCGCAAGTCGTAACAACAACTTGCGGAGGGGGGGCGCTGGATGTTGGAATAGTATAATTTACTATTCCAACTCCAGTCTGTGCGGACAGTAGGGAAGGTGTTGGATTTTAAATCCAACACCTTGCCCCCCTCCGCAAGTCATTGTTCCGACTTGCGGAGTAATTGTAAGCGGAATCACAACGCGGTCGTTGTAACGACTGCGTTGTGATTCCCTGCGTACAAATATTTTTTTGTTATAAACGTTGTTTACCAACCCGCACTGTCACTGCATCCATCTTCTTATATGCCATCCTTCTCCTGATACCCTTTTTTCACCTGCTGCTTACACCTTTCTATCACCGCATCCTTCTCCTGATCCCTCACCCTTCTTCTGATCCCTCCTTCTTCTCCTGATCCCTCATCCTCCCATGTCACCTAACCCGCACAAATATGCCTCCTTATCCCGCAGTCTTTTTGTCCGCAGGGAATCACAACACGGTTGTTACAACGACCGCATTGTGATTACGCATACCATTACTCCGCAAGTCGTAACAACAACTTGCGGAGGGGGGGCGCTGGATGTTGGAATAGTATAATTTACTATTCCAACTCCAGTCTGTGCGGACAGTAGGGAAGGTGTTGGATTTTAAATCCAACACCTTGCCCCCCTCCGCAAGTCATTGTTCCGACTTGCGGAGTAATTGTAAGCGGAATCACAACGCGGTCGTTGTAACGACTGCGTTGTGATTCCCTGCGTACAATTTTTTTTTGTTATAAACGTTGTTTACCAACCCGCACTGTCACTGCATCCATCTTCTTATATGCCATCCTTCTCCTGATACCCTTTTTTCACCTGCTGCTTACACCTTTCTATCACCGCATCCTTCTCCTGATCCCTCACCCTTCTCCTGTCACCCTCACCATGCCTTCACTGCATCCTTCTCCTGATACCCCATTCTTTTCCTGATACCCCATCCTTCTACTGATAACCCATCCTTCTATTGATCCCTCTTCCTTCTCCATATCCCCATCCTTCTACTGCTCCCTCTTCCTTCCCCCTCAAACCCCATCCTTCTCCTGATCCCTCTTCCTTCTCCTGATACCCCATCCTTCTCCTGATAGCCCATCCTTCTCCTGATACCCCATCCTCTACTGATTCCTCATCCTTCTCCTCAAACCCCATCCATCTCCTGTCACCCTCACCATGCTGTCACTGCATTGTTCTCCTGATACCCTATTCTTCTCCCGATCCTCTATCCTTCTCCTGATCCTTCTCCTGATACCACATCCTTATCCTTATACCCCATCCTTACCCCGATACTCCATCCTTCTCCTGTTCCCTCATCCCTCTCCTGATACCCCATCCTTCCCATGATACCCCATCCTTCTCGTGATCCCTCATCCTTCTCCTAATACCCCATCCTTCTCCTGATCCCTCATCCTTCTCCTGATACCCCATCCTTCTCCTGATACCCCATCCTTCTCCTGATACCCCATCCTTCTACTGCTCCCTCTTGCTTCCCCTCAAACCCCATCCTTCACCTGCCACCCTCACCATCATGTCACTGCATCCTTCTCCTGATACCCAATCCTTCTCTTGTTACCCTCACTGTGATGTCACTGCATCCTTCTCCTGATACTTCATCCTTCTCCTGTCACTTCATCCTCCTAATCCCTCTTCCCTCTCTCCTTGTTGCATTGTCTTCATGTTAACCCTCACACCGCCTGCCACCAAGTCTAAGGCTTGTTCTGTGATGCCTGGCCTCGCTCCTAGCAGGCCCTCCTGAGGAGGTGGACACCCTCCTTACCATCCATCCACACCCGCCTTCAGCAGCTCCGAGATGCCAAACGACAGAGAGCCCATGAAGTCATTGCGACTGGTCAGGTCCCAGTCCCAGATCTCCACCGACAGCCTCCGGTCCTTGTCGCTCTCTTTCAGTTTACTGATGGGGAGAGAGAGAAGAGACAGGGAGTGAGTGACAGGGTGTATCTGGGAGCAAGCATCAGCAGATATTATTAGGAGTAAATAAAAATAGGCATGCTTACTCTGAGGCAGAACCTAAAATACAGATTTTATTCTCCATTTGGATTTTATTATCTTCTGAAGTCATTCAAAGTATTCCAAGTTTTCTTACTCTAACATTTCACGGATATCATGATCAGTAGGACAACACAGCGAGTTGAACGCTCACCATTGAAACATGCAGTGATAAGCAGCTCATAACATTAATTCACACGAAGGCCAACTCCTCCTTTTATACTTCAGTCCGAGTAAAGTGAGTACCTTTACATTGGGTACAGCCTGCTAGTAAAGCCTGTTAACTACAGCACTTAGAAATGGTAGCCATGAGGCAGGAAGCACTACTTAAAATAAATTATCTTCATAAACCTCGATGAGCTGCAGCACAGACATTTGGGAAGGAACAGTCTAATGCCTTCTTCCGATCACGTTAATAAACAGCACTTCATTATAAAAAGGTTATTGAAGCTAAAGCCCCAGATGGAATGGTTGTTAGTACTTTACAATAAGTTGCTTATACCTTAGTTATTAAAACTGATAGCTATCAAGGGAAGATACATTAGGTAAAAAATAAGAACCTCAAATGATCCATGGCAAAGGAGGTACACAGCGTAAAATTACACAAATTACAAATGGCAGAGGGTTATGACAAAAGATGTTAGAATGGTAAAAATGCAGACAGGGTAAAAAGCAGTAGATATTTGTGTTATAAAGATATGTGAAGAAAACTCTGCAATTAATTAAAGACAAGGAAGGTAAAGGAAAAAAAGTTGAAGTGCAATTAATTTCTGGAATTGTTTCCCCAGAAGCCCTTCTTCAGGGGATTATCATTTCATGTCCTTTTAAAAGGCGAGAACAGCTCAAAACAGCCACCAGAGCAGTGCAAGGTCTTTACTTGTTCCTAGTCAGGGGAATATTAACCACCTGAAGAAGGACTCCTGGGGACACGAGGCTGAAACGCATTGGGGATTTAAATCCTTATTACACCAGAAGTATAAATCAATGAAAGTTTGGATGCATCAAGCCTATATTTAATGGAAATGACTGTGAATAACATTTACAATAAAATACAAAATTAATTGTAGACAATGAATGCTTCAATAAAGGTTAAGAACAGTGAACACGGCGTGAAAAATAGAAGTTGGAGGACACTAGTGAAGTAGCACAACCAGAGAGCACACTATCCCTCAGAAGGGGAGGTGCATGCTCTAAGACACATAATACCCTGGAATCTGTAGGTGACACCTAAGGTAAGCACACAAGAAATTCAAGCATTATACCAAGAGATTTTAATTCCTAAAACAGTAATTAAAGCAGCAAGTGCTAAGGCCTCCATGTTTGTTTATACTGATCTGAATGCCCCACTTTCACTGTACTGCATACCCCCACTGTCCAAGAGCTGCATGGCACAGTGTCAGTGTGCTACATACCACAGTGTCATTGAGCGGCATACCACAATGTCACTGAACAGCATGCTCTGTGACCCACAGAACGTCATGCCCCACTGCCCGTGAACTGCACGCCCCCGCAAGCAGTGAGCTGCACGCCCCCAAAGCCATGGACCTCAGTGACCCACCGCCACTGGACAGTGTGACCAGCCAGTACTTAGCTGTGCTACTCACAATTTAAATGTCTCATTCCAGGATGGATTCAAGTTGCATTTGATGGTTTTTGTCTTCTGTTTGCTCTCCCCCTTAGGATCCGGGATGAGCTTCAGTTTCACGTATGGATCTGACGAACCATTGGGGTCCATGGGAACCAGATTTTTACCATCCCCAACTGTAAGAAAAAAAATGAATAAGACCAGGCCATACACACAGGAGGGAGTAGCAGGGAAAGGAGAGAGTGGAAGAAGGACAATGTATGTTTGGAGCAATGAAATAAAGGTGGCCCTGCAAAGCACATAGAGGGAAGAAGTTACTTACCTGGAACTATAGATTTTCAGACCTTGTGGAACAGCAAAATTCATGACAGAGAGCGGGAATGGAGGCAGCATGGAGGATATTCCAGAATGGACTTCGAAGAACTAGTTAGCCAAGATGTAATACAAATATATCGCTCTCAGAATCTAGTTGGATATAAATAGTGTGCCCCAAACATTGGACATAAAAATATTAACCTATTTGAGTTATTAACAGAAAATGTACACCCTATAGGACGATATTTTTCTTAGAGATATTTAGAACAAGAAAGTTCTTAAATTTAACGCATACAAAGGATTTATAGGGAGATGCCTAACCAGAAGCGTATAACTCTCTCAAACACATGAAACTCACACACCTAGTATCCAAAAAAAAGGAGAGGACAGCAGAAAAAGCCAGTATCTCCAGGGGAGAGCGCGCTTCTTTAAGGACGAGATCCCTCACTCACTCAAAGGTGAGGAGCAGAGGTGTTTTTTATCAGATGAGCAAATATTAGTAGAGAGTGAGATGCAGAGTGCAGAAAAGGGCTAAAGATAGAGATAAAACTACCTCTATACACAGAAGGGGTATATTTGTTGTCAATCCCCCCGTCCTCTCTTGGCTTTAACCCTATCCTGGAGGGTACCCGAATAAATTCAGCTCAGCCCTACTGGATGTGGTTTTATCTCTATCCTTAGCTCTTTTCTGCACTCAGCCCATCACTCTCTACCAACATCTGCTCAATGATAAAAAGAAAAACATCTCTGCTCCTCCCCATCGGCGAGTCCGAGCAAACGCCGAGTACCATGCGATCCTGGTGTGAGGAGGGAGCCCAATGATGAAGCATGTCACCTTTGGGTGAGTGAGGGTTCTTGTCCCTAAAGAAGCGCTCTTCCCTGGAGATAGTGACTTTCATGCTGTCCTTTCCTTTTTCTCTTTGAATACCAGACATACTCTGTGTGAGGAACATGAAAGTTATGCCAGAGGATATTTGTGTACACAATATTCTGACATCCATCCTCTGCCAAATGTGACAATTGTCCATCATCTGTGGCGTCTGGTGGCAGACACAAGTGCCTGTGCAGAGGCTTAAACATCATAAAAAGTGCAATAGCTTTGACCAAGGCAGTGGCTATTGCTTTAAAATTTGCTGAATGGGCCATGGTCTTTGGATGGACAGATGCTGAGCCATTTTTACAAAATGATTAAATCCAGAAGCCATCAAGAGAATCCCTCACTGGTACACATAGCATGTCTGCTTTCTCCATAGTAATCCACAAGTTGGCACAACATCCTAATAGACTTGCATCTTTCTAACTAGAAGGTCCATTGAAGTCTATTAACCAAACAAACCAGACACCCAAGGTACATCTCTGGAATAGCAAGCAACAAGACAGCCCCAGGCTAGGATGGCCAGAAAGGTCCCAGAGATAGACAAGATTTAAGAGCTTGCCCCAGTTCCTCAAATATGTATAAAGGATACTCAGACAATATATGATTTTAACTGCCCATCATGGGATATGTAATAGCCTGTGCAAAAACCTCCTTAAAGGCGAGTCGTTTAAGCCACACGCTGCTGTGTTCTGACTACCTGAAACAAATTCCATGAGTGAATCGAAGTACAGGAAAATATGTTCAGAAATGTACTTAACATGTATAGACTAAACAAACCTAGCTAAGGGCCCGGACCGTAGTGCTACATTAGTTACTACTAGGCGCAGTCCTGGCTGATTCTTCTGTTAGGGTTTACTTCTAGATCAGTACGCTGCAAATTAGGATCGTTGTTTCAATTCTTGTCTTCTCATCCTTGTTTATTTCAGTGCTTCAATGCAGCGGTCATGGTTCATTTTGGATCACCTCGGCTATCAGTTCTTCACGGAATGTGCTTGTTGAAGAAATGGTGCTTCAGTGGGTGTCATTACAGGACTTCCTTCTGTCCTTGTCTCCCTTCCTGCATGATTCAACCCTCTCTTGTGCTGAAACTCTTGTGCTAGCTCCTTAAGAATACCCAGAAATGGCCGTAAATTAACTGTCAGCAACTGATGCCCTGGACAAATCATACAGTCAATGCCATGAAATATATGTTTCCATTGAGATATTCATTTTATTTTTTACTTGAATTTGGTGCCCCAGTTAACTTGTCTTCTGGATAGCTTGTCTATGCCTGTGGCAATGATAGTATTGTCTAGTGTCCAAGGTGTTGTTTTAGCACAGTTTTCTGTGGATGTGCATTTTTGTCATCCATTCGGGTGGTTACTCTCCTTTGGATAAGGTTTTTAGCTCGTATTGCGGAGATTTTCTGGAGCAAATCCAGCGCACCCAGTTTTGCCACTAGTTTGGATGTTTTCAATTTAATTTTTCAGAGTAACACCATATTGCATCTCATATGTGGGAGCTCATTATGATCACTCAGATACCATTCCTCAGTCTGTGCTTTGCGTTTTTGGCATTTATCTCACAATCCTACTTTTTAGTAGTGTGGGATTTGTTTCCTTTGCCAGCTGGCTCCCTTCTTTCCCTAGCCCTATGGGCACCTCTTTTTCCATGATCCTTTTGCTGTACTCCGCAACCTTGTCTATCTATTTTGGTGTTCTTCTCGTGCTTGACAGTCGACTGCCACAAGTAGCTCCTTTTTTAGGTCTCAGTTTGACAGCTGTCAAAGAGACATGTTGTATATACTTTGTAGACTTCAGCCCGCCCACAGGTTTCCCATTTGTTGGCTCCATCGTGGCTCTCCTGTTCCTCCTCCCCATATCTCCATGGCATGCATTTGTCATGCCTCTTCCTGTGTTTATCCCTCCCGGAGAGCAGGGACCAAGTACAATATCAATCCCATCACCATTCTAGCATCTGTGTTAGGAACTATTTTTTTCTTTGTTGAAATTCACATGATCGGTCCTGTTTTCACTGCCCATGTAAACAGACCTGTAAATCTTGTTCTTATTTCGTCACATTTGCTGAGCATACAAAGACAGAGATCAAATGTCAGAAGCTGTTTTCAGAGGGTGCCTGTTCTGTGCCCCCACCCTCTCCCTAATCGCTGCTTGTTTTCCTTGCTGTTTATGTATGTTATTACATAACATTCAATAGAGCCATATATAGAATTACTTGGACAATATCAATCTCACACTAAAGGACATGCCTCTCTCATCAGGTATGTAACATTTAAAATCATCTTGTTCACAATTTATAAATTGTCACAAACACGCATGTTGTAAGTGGGAGGAATGTTGCGTGTGTGATATCCTCATTTATGCTGACATCCACTGATGGGAAAAGCATTTCTTCTCCTCGTGAATTTGATGTCAGAATTCCCATGTAATTAGCGGATTACTTAAGTGGTTACAATCCTACTACCGGGAGAAAGACTGGGAGAGCAGTAATACTGCCTCTATCTTATCATATGACACAATAGTCCCCAAAGCATGGGCTTCCCATCTAGTGAATAGACATGGGCTGGTTAAAAGGGGGAGGTCGATGTGCTGTGTGTTTATGGGACAATAAATACACCCTTAGCAGATGCTCGGCAGAGCTGGGGCCCTCCCGGTGTCTAAAACTCCCTGCCCCCCATCTCAGCCCTGTGGAGCCCTGTGCTAAATACACGAAACTGTGTTTGTTTGCCAACACGCTGCAAGCACTGTAGCATTTCTGTCTAATTAGTCACCTGACATGTTAGCAACAAAGTGCAACAAAGGTGGGGCAAGGGCCACTGTTCAATGTCTGCCCCTGGGGGGCGAGCTGTTAACTTTTATTAACTGGTTATGAGGTTTATAGCCATTTTCAGACCGAAACACTCTAGAACGTGATCTTTTTTGATAAACTGATTGAATACCCTACCGGAAAAATGGTACACATTATATACTTTCCACGCACCACAGAGGTTTCTTTTATAGATGGCATGATAATTGCCACTTAGATGCCAATATCAGTGGCACTTATTCAGATGGCAGCATCACAGATACATTTTAGATGGCGGTGTCACCACTTGTGTAACAAAGCAATGCTTTGTATAAATTTGAGTAAATCTTGGCATTTTCCATGTAAAGATAATTTAATCATATATACCACTACTTGGACAATATCAGTTTCATACTAGAGGGCATACCTCCGCGGTCCTTGGGCATTTAGCTTTCCACCTGCATTGCTGTCACACGCATGCAATGCTTGAGGAATAGAAAGTAAACAAACCAACCCAGTTGTAAAGTAAAAATACAACTTTAATTGCTACGTGTGTGTATTATATGGATTTTTCTTGCATGTGTTCAGCAGAGACCTTGTCATAAACCCATGTCACATAATTTCACTACACCCACCTCCACTCAACACCACATAATTCCACACCATACAATGGCATAGCAAACGATTCCAATCCAACCCACATAATTCCACTCCACACCACATACATCCACTCCATAACACATAGCTAAAAGACATGGACAACGCCTATAGCTCTGATTGCCAAGACCAATTGTTTTTGCCAATGCTTGTTCTTTATAGTTTGTGAGTTTGTCTCTGTAGAATTTGTTTCTTGTACTGAAGAGAGGAGATTGTCACCGACCACAGATAGCAGTGGTTTGCTTGGGGACAACCAGTGGATAACTTAAATTGCTCTGGCCTGTTGCTGTGGAACTCCACCCTCTCCCTGCAGATGCTCCAAACTACACAGGAAGCTGGTGCTGCTTCGGCCAAATCGCAAGGATCAGTCTAGGGCCACCGCAAATCCTTTTCCAAGGTGGGAAAGGCAATAACACCCCATTAAGCCAAAGGGGTCTAGAGGATGGGGCTACCCCAGGGAGAAAACAAATGGTGCTATTGTAAAGAGAGGCTGTTTTAAAATACCAATGCTAAAGGTAAATCCAAGAAAGACATTGATGAAACTTTTCCAGGAGTACATCAAGAAACCTGCAGCTGGCATAGCTTTCCAGGGGTACCTCTGAGATCTTTTAAACATTTTGTAAACTCCAGAAAGTCTAAAATCAGCAACTCAAGTGAAGTAGTAAACTGGAGAGTGCAGATTTACAATGTACACTGTTAATCATATCCTTTAAGTCGGCTTTTTTATAATCTGTATGTTTGCTTTGGTTAGTAGTTGCACGTCTATCACGCGCATTTATCTAGGAAAAGCCTTAGTTCTTGAGCCAAACAACGAAAGGCGAGCCAGGTATTTCTGACAGAAACCTGTAACCTTTTAGGAGGCAGTTTGTTAGCACCTTTTGGGAATTCATACATAGCTCACATCAAGACTGCCTTTCTCACAGAGCAGTATCTCAGTTTCCTACACCAACCACTAGAACATCTGGATAGGAAGACAAAACATCTAAAGATATGAAAAGAATGCCGGTCGAGTGAAGTGCATGGTACAGGAGACAGACAAACAGGAAATTGCTATCGAGGCGAAGGGTAGTTTTATTGCCTGGATCAGGACAGTTGTTCTCCAGAAGATAGTCTCACAAACGGAAGCAAATTCTCAAAACCCCATAGGAAGTGGAAGTAACATTACACACCCTATGACCCCAGATATCAACATAGGGTTGGCCACTTGTCCAACCCTTTGCTCACCACAGTCTCTATGTGCAGCTGAGGGTCAAAGGGAAAAGCAAGGGAGATCTGGATTAAGTGGCAGTAACAGCAGTGTGCAACTTACTTGGATCACATTTTGGATTGTAGCCTCAAATCTGTAAAACTGGCTTCAGTTTGGTCTCTTCGCAAACCAGTAAAATGGAACATAACCCTCGGCTCCTTGCTGTCAACCACGTTGGTCAACCAGTAAGTGCCACTCTATCAGACATTATTCCTTGCTTCAGTCGCCAAGCGTTTTCTATGCAAAAATCACACAGCTCGTGACCCAGTTGGATAAGCATTAATCAGGCACCCTATTCTGCAATGAGGCTAAAAGCCTGTTTAGGGCACTTTAGCAGTGGATGGACCAAAACATTTAAAGATAAAGCCAGACAAACCTGAACTTTCATAGTCGCAGAGAAATAGACCCCATTGGAATACGCATGTACGGCCCAGCTCCATCAGTCAGCTGTCAAGCCCCCAGGTTAGGGATCAACTTGACTCTTAGCAACCCTGGATCCCATTCACAAAGATACGTTTATGTTTGGAGCTCTCTGCTAGTGGAGATCTCCCCCTGCACATAGGCGGAGATTTCCTCAGGGATGGCCTTCACCATTTCCGTGCTCCAAATAGAGTTAAACGTATGAGTCTTCGTCCCCTCACATGAGGATGGAAAATCTATTACCGAATTTGCCACCTTAAAGTTACTAAAAGTAACTTTCTGGCTGTTTATAGTAATCTGTGCCACTGCAGCCGATACCTTCATCTCGAAAGTAAGAGGGTAAATGAATCAATTTTAGTAGAAATCTAAAAAGAAATCATATTTAACTAAAAATGTAAAAACAATCTTTCCAAATTCCGTTTCTCATAGGACTATCATACTTATAAGACTAAACACACAAGCTCATAAACGTTACCCCCTTGTTAACTATATATCTTTTTTTTACATCGATGTACTCAATGTATTACAAGCTTTGTTGCATGTTATGTTTTGTGCTTCTTCTTAAAGTTACCATTTGATTAAATGAAAATGTAACTCAATTCTTAGACAAATACATTATTTAAATTACATGAAACAAATATTTTATTTGCAAAATATTCTAGTATTGAACATATTTTAAAATGAAGGTATATAAAGTTTAATTTAATTTATTTACATGTGTTCCCTTTATATTGTTAGTGTAAGCGTTATTCACAGCCTCCATTAATTTCTATGGGAGGCGGTTGTAGTAAATGTGGTTGGTCATATTCAGTATCTGACTGACTCCAAAAACAAAGTTATGGATGGGATGCTTGAATTAATCTTAGCCATTGGCAATCACTCGGGCCGCAGCCCAGTTCATGGTTTTTCGCCCACCATGCCTCCTCAGTTCGGACCCAGCCATATACAAATCAGCCTTGACCCTGCTCCTCATGGGAACAGTCCAGCCCGAACTGCCAGGCCAGGTCCTCCGAGGAACCTAGGAGTCATAATAGACGAAAAGTTAACATTTGAATGGCAAATTAAGAAATTGGCCTCTACCTTTTGGGGTATATTGAAAATGATTAATAAAATCCGTCATTTTATTCCACTGGACTCCCTTAAAACTGTGGTTGTTGCTCTAGCCTTATCACGACTGGACTATGCCAATGCCCTTTATAAGGGTCTTTAAACACAGTTTTTAACTAGACTTCAAAGGCTGCAAAATGCTGCGGCTAGAATGATTTTGGACATTCCAAAGTATGAGTCAGTCTCCCTCAAACTGAAAGAACTTCACTGGCTACCTGTGGCCAAAAGAATCATCTTTAAGTCACAATGCCTTGCATTCAAGGCACTGCAAGGGAATGGATCACACTATTTCAAAACACACATAAAAAAATACATCCCATCCAGGAATCTGAGGTCCTCACAAGCACTCCTTCTATCAGTACCCAGATACAAGCAGGTGCGATGGGGGGGGCAGAAGTTTCTTCCTGGGAACAGTAAAAATTTGGAACAGCCTACCTATTTCATTAAAGAATAGCAACTCACTAATGACTTTTAGAGGTTTGCTTAAAACATAGCTATTTAAGAACTAATTATCTAAGTATCTGGTGTTCCAAGCAAAATTGTACAGAATCCTTATATGTCGCTCATAGCGCCAAGACGCCTCTGGGCATTCATGCGCTCTACAAGTCTATAAATCAAATCAAATCAATCCATAAACCGGAAACAAGCATCCTAGGACCGCTATCGCCCCAGTGATACCCGGCTGATGAGCCCATAAGAAGGGCGAAACTGGTCCTGGGTTGGTTGTGTTCCTGTTCAGGAAGGACTTGGATTGGCTGTTCGGGCTGGACTTGTCCCAATGGCGAGGTGCCAAGACTGATTTGCATATAGTTGGGTCCAAACTGAGGTGGTATGGTCTGTAAAATAATGATGGACTGGGATGCGTCCGAGGAATTACCAGTGGCTGAGATGAATTGAAGCTTTCCTTCCATCACTGTTTTGTATATTCATTGTGTCGCCCTAAGTGGGATGGGTATTTCCAGACGTGGATCCCGTGCACAATGGGTCACTGGAACCAAGCTATACTCGGCTGATGGGCCCATAGGAAGGGCAAAACCAGCCCTTGGTTGTTTGTGTTCCAGGGACGACCTGGCTTGGGACCACTGTTCCCACTGAGGAAGGTCCACGACTGATTTAGCTGGGTCCAAACTGAGGTGGCATGGTGCGTACAATAACGATGGGCTGGGATACCAGTGGGTGAGATTAATTCACGCATTCCATCCATCACTTTTTGTATACTTCAGTATGTTCTGATCTACTTCAAGACTAGGCAGGGACACGCTTAGGCCTACTTTGTAATTAGTGCTACAGAAGTAAAGGTAGATGTGTATTTGTGAATTGCTAGTGTCTTACTCATTTGTAGGTATTTTGTGTATTGTCATGTCCCTCCCAACACCACTCCTTTAATTTCCTTAGTCCCCACCTATTTCTTAGTAATTACTCTCCATCTTCATAACACTCCCCCTTGCCACTCCCATATTTACCACTAAAAGCTATACCTCCTTGTGCGGAGAACTCCACAGCTGTGGTAGAGTCGTCAAATAGACACAAAAGGAGAGAAGGAGGAAGAGCAGCTCTCTGGCCGGAGTCTTGTGAAATCCATTATGGAATGTGCAAAGTATTCCAAAATGCAATTTGCAAACATCCAGCCAGAGTAGTAATGCTTTACGCACTCCAAAATGGCTACTGTGACTAGTGGTTCGTATTCCCTCGACAGTGAGCTCCTGCTCCACCATACCAAAATCCATTAGGGAAATTCTTCCTTTACTCCCTAATGAGCAGCAGCCGTCGGTGTTATCATCCTACGTCACGTCCAGACTGGATTATTGCCCTTCACCGAGGCATATCTCAGACCGACGTGGCCAGATGCCAGTATATTCAGAATTACGCAGTGAGGCTGGTCTGTGACCGCAAGAAATTCTAACAAGCATCATCTGCAAGAAACATCTGTAATGTTGGCCCACTGACCAAAGAGTCAAGCTCATGCCTGGTACATCAAACATTCTATGAAAGACATACAAGGGTGGGAGGTCCAATGCACCGTGTCAGGTGAAGCGCTGTCGCCCTTGGTGATCAGTAAGATCACAAAGCCCATCTTGCCTGCACGTGCCAAGAATAAAAATAATTCACAGTGGGAGTCCATCATTCTGCTAAAAAGCAGCAAATTGAGCAATGACCTTCTCATGACCTTGAGACAAATATCTGTCTGTTCTTCAGAAACGTAGTGTTACCCTGTTGAATTATGGGACATTAAATGTAGTTATAGCTCGCTCTCATATGTTTGCTCTGTTTTAGAACCAAGGATCCATATAGGTGGTGCATGCGGTGGTTTATAAGTAAATTGTTCTGTCAATCAATCAATGAATCAATTAGTGTCATGGTTCCAAAAGAGCAAGCCAATGGTAGCGGCAGTTGGGTCTGGCTCCATCTAATTGACGCCCAGGGAATCACCGTCATTGAGTAAGTACCGTGACAAGGATTGAAGAGAGTTGGCATGGTCAAGCCCCAAACGTTTAGGTGCCGTGCTGAAGACCATGGCCGTGGAGCTCTCAGACAGCCTGTGATAGCGGCCCGTGACTTTCAATTTCCTTTGGAGAACTCAGTCGCTCCACACCAATAACCTCATCTCATGGAGAAATGCAGATTTTCCGGGCTCCATCTGAGCGAAAGACAAGCCTATCTGAGCACACATCTGCGGAACAGAAAGAGACTGCACTCAATCAGGGCGACGAATCACCGCCGCTACAGTAATATTGCACGCGGCAGAGGGAGAGACCGCTAAGAAGCTTTTCTCCATCTGAAATTAGTTTTAGAAATAAAATCTCCATTTATCGCTGATCTGGAAGCTGCAAAATCTACCAGTTAATAAACCAACCTGATTCCTTTTTTGGTGACAGAACTTTCTAAAATTTGATTTAAGAACATGCACACACACACACACACATCCACACAGACTACAAAGACACGTACATGCATACATCACACACACAGACACACACAAGTGTTGTAAGCAACCTAATCGATTGTTCACAAACACAAGCATGAGGGTTTAGCATTGCAACTCTGACGGCAAATGAGATTCGCAGGTCCGCATAACAGGTAGTCCGATCAACAAGAGAAAAAGGTACAAAAATAGAAATAATTTATTCTTTAAAAATTCATTTGCCATTCTTGAAAACTCCATAGGAAGGGAGTAAGCAACCATATACAGGGAGTTTCTATGATTTGTGGGGCCCTGGGTAGAACAGAAACATGCAAGGCCCCTTTGTTTGCATAAGATTTAATATCACAGGAAGTGACATCAATTGACCATTACTTTTCTAGCATTGCTGAAGCACCTTTGAAGAAGCTACTTACCTAGTGCGGATATCACTAAAGTGTCTAAAATTATAAATAGTAATCATAATGAAATAGGTACATATATTTTAAAGCTCTATTAAGTGGAA
The DNA here is from genome assembly GCF_964204655.1 of Triturus cristatus. Classification (NCBI taxonomy): domain Eukaryota; kingdom Metazoa; phylum Chordata; class Amphibia; order Caudata; family Salamandridae; genus Triturus; species Triturus cristatus. The sequence continues at coordinate 1,138,958,985 of NC_140593.1, read as the reverse complement.
CTACATTACATTAATCAAACTGGGTAGGAACGCTAGGCATAGATCTCTCCAAAACCAGCTTGATTGCTTCGATGTTTCCAGATTAGTGCATGATTAAAATTCGCAGACAGATTATCCTAGAACTATACATTGGATCTTCAAGTGAGTCCCCAGCCCTCCCTTTATGCCAGTCAGGTTAGAAGATTAGGCAGTTTGTTTGCAGCAGGCATGGGGGATCAACACCAGTGGATCCATGGGCGATCGGGTGAGTGACCGGCAAGGGCTGCCGCAAATGACACAAAGCACAGATTGCAAAAGATAAGATGAGGAAACGACATGGATGTCATACACAGGTGGGGTGGCTAACACACTTGAAGAGGGAAGCACCAGAGGCTGCACATTGAGCACCTAAGCAAAGCAATTACTCTCAAACTCCATTTCAAAGAGATGCAAAGAGCTGAACTAAGTTAAAGATATAAAGAAGAGATGGCTAAAAAGGGACAACAATTTGTTGCTATTGAAAAAAAGCCAAAAGTTACAATGAGAGGCAGTTACTCTTGGCAGACAAATAATACATTTGAGTAAAACAACAAGAGAGACTTATTATAGTACACTCTATGCAGTTTATACCGATAAAGAAAGGAAATCTAGCAATGTGGACTACTTTCAAAAATTTAAGTCAAAAGTCCCTAATGTCTGAGAAGACACTTGTCAAACTGCAAAGGGTCCAGAACCATGGCGCTCAACTCATATTTAGGCCTAGGCGGTGAACTTCGCTCTGTTCGCGCAGTTTGCGGAGTTTCCTGCACTCCGCAAAGCTCGTGAAGTGGAGAAAACTCCGCTTTGCGATGTGCAGCAGAGTTCTTTCCCCGCTCGGGATCTCGAATGGTTTACCGTTCGCGAGCTCAAGCTGCCGCTTGGGTAGAATTTCTACCTGAGCGGCAGGAATACCAGCACAAACTGCAGTTCGCACTGTACTCTGCCACTTGCGGAACTTCGCGGAGTTCTTTTGTAACTTCGCGGAGTTCCGCGTAGCAAAACTATGCCCAGGCCTACTCATATTTAGCCTAAGTAATAATTAACTTGCGCCTGTCCTAAGGTACATGCATTTGATCTTGGTTAAAGAGATAATTAAATGCAAGACAAGTCACACAGGTCATGCTTCGGGCTACCAAACAAAACACTTTTGGTCTTTCCAACTTCCAATGCAAGATCGGCCTCCGTGAACTTACTGGTCACTAACTCACATAGGCTAAATTTTTGGCAGAACACTTCATGCACATTGATGCACTCTATGGAATGCAGTGCTTAATTTGAGCTGGTGGTTTCCGGTGCTCGGCACAGGCACTTAATTGTGAACACCAGCACTTCTGATGTTGTACCACATAGAGTCCGGAAAACCCTGAAACCCCGTTGTTGAGCTAAAATAACGAGTGTCGCATCACGCTTGAGGTTTTTATAACAATTTGGCTTTTTACTCGTAATTCTTATCTTTTAAAAAAAAATATTGACTGTGTTGAAATTATATGCCGATTCTGACCTGAATTTGAAACTGTTCCTTGTGCACTCGCCACTTTGAAGGGCTGGATCTTCATCTCTCTTCCTGGTGGATCCTGAGGCTGACAAACTAGAGATGCCATTTTTAGGCAGTGCGTGCTCTAGCTGTTCTGGGGGTTGGGCCTCAAACATGCACGCTGCGTGGACACGCCGCAGGCGCGCCAAATGTCGCGCCTAAGGCAAGCACATCTGCGCCCGTCAGCATCCCGGAAGCGACCAGCGCCAGCCATGCTGTTAATTTTGGGTCTTGTTCCACTGCCCCCGGCCTATTCTACAGCCGTACTGAGCTGCTCTCGCTCCGTCCACAACGCTATAAGTGGGCTAATCTGTGGGAGGTTTCAGATAATCTTACCATGACATGTGAGAGCTGTAGCTTCCGATTAGGCCCTAGACTTGCAGACACTTCCCTATCAGATATCTGCCCTCGGACCACCTCAAAGGGACATTGCATACAGGCAGCCTTGATTAATGCACGCTCGTTAGCTAGACACTCCCAGGATAGTTTTGATCTCCTTTCGGATGAGTCGCTTGATCTGCTATTTTTAACGGAGACTTGGTTGAATGAGTTCTCTAACCCAGTTATTGAACTGGCCATTCCAGGGGGGGTACAAAGTCTTCCGGGCGGATCGCAAAATGGGAAGAGGCGGTGGTATAGCGGTGGTGTTTAGAGAGGCATAGACTTTCCTTCACGGGGAGACTCTGGGAATTGGCGATGGGGAGGCGCTGGATTTTTCCATCACCATCTCACCTCAATTTACACTGGGCGGTACTCTGGTCTATAGGCCCCCGGGCCCAGCAGCAGCTTTCTTGAAGGCCCTAGATGAGGTCATTGTTCCCAGGGCCCTGCGCTTTTCTAATTTCTTACTTCTTGGGGACCTTAATATCCATCTGGACCGTGTGGAGGAGGGTGTAACCAGGGTGTTTGCTGACTCACTGAATCTCGCCCGGCTCTCCCAATGGGTCAGGTCCCCTACACATCGTGGTGGGCACATCTTAGACCCGGTTTGTTCTAATTTTCCTATATGTTTGAAAGAACCCCTTCAAGTAGCTTGGCCGGATCCTTTTTTGATCCTTTTTTCATGGACCTTTCAGAATTCCTCCCCCCCTCACAGTTGTCATTGCCAGGGCAGACCCTCGCCCAAAATTTATCCTACTGTTTACAGTAGGGTCCTGGCTGATACGAGGCTTTCCATTACTACGGATTTGGGAAGATCCCTTGAGAGCTTTACTATTTGGATCCTGCACGCAGTGGAACGTTTTTCCCCGCTCTCCATCAATAAGCGAGCAAGAGAATCTCCGTCTAAACCATGGTTCTCTAAACAGCTTAACGAGCAAAAACGGCATTGTAAAAAACTGGAACGCTGCTGGAGACTGGCCTACTGCTCACTGGCCAAAGAGACATTAAGGAAGGCACAGAAAGTTTATTACGCTTCCATTAGACAGGCTAAAAGCCGTTACTATGTGGAGCGCATATCTCTCTCTAAGAACAATGCTAAAGACATTTTCTCAATTGTGCAGAGCTTCTTAGCCCCAAGTTCTAAGTGTATCGCCTTTCCTAACTCGGACATCTGGTGCGAGAAATTGTCTAGCATCTTTATTGACAAGATACCGGTGATTCAGGCGAGTTTCGGGTCTTGTACCCTTACTCAGGTTGGGAACCCCCTCCCGATTATAGGCACAGTTAGCTCACCCTCACTACCTTCCCTAACGGCATGCTCTCCCATTGCCCCACAAGACTCACTTACAATTCTCAAATCATTGAAGTCCGGCTCCCCGTCTGACCCTTGTTTGGCCAGGCTGTTAGCCTCAGTTGCTGAGGTAGTAAATCCAGAGGTTAATACCCTCATTAATTTGTCCCTTCAGACGGCCACTATTCCTCTTGACTGGAAGCAGGCCAAACTGTTGCCTTTATTGAAAAAGCCATCTTTGGACCCTTCCACTCCAGCCAGCTATCACCCTATCTCCCTTCTTCCTGCTGTGGCAAAGGTGTGCGAGAAAGCAGTTAATAAACAGCTCTCTAATTTTGTTGAAACATCTGGCTTGCTTCATCCAGCTCAATCAGGGTTTAGGGCCACCTATAGTACAGAGACGGCTCTTGTTGAAATCTCAGAAAAAATTAGAGAGTGTTTGGACGTGGGTGGCAGAGCGGCTCTTATTCTAATAGATCTCTCTGCCCCCTTTGATACAGTGCCACACTCTCAGTTACTGACCCGTCTTCTGGACATAGGTGTGTCTGGACTAGCCTGGAATTGGTTAAAATCATCCTTAGAAGATAGATCACAGCAAGTATGGCTGCCTTTGTCTTTTTCGACTCTCACAAAGGTGACTACTGGAGTACCACAGGGCTCTACTTTGAGCCCTCTCCTCTTCAACATATACATCACGCCTTTGATCTATTTGGCGGAGGAGCTGGGAGCTAAGATCATCGCTTATGCGCATGATACCCAGCTCCTTACTTGGGGGAAAAATGATTTATCTCTGACCTGCGCTAGAGCTGGTCTTACAGCCGTTTTCAAATGGCTTTCAGCTGCTCAACTCAAGTGTAATGAGGACACGTCGGAAATTCTTCTACATGGGGCTTTCCCTCCTCAGTTTAAGGAATCACTTTGGCTGGCAGATTATCCTCTACCTTATTCTGAGGGCCAGCCAGTAAAAAACCTGGGGATCTGGTTTAACGAAGATCTCCGCTTCTCGACTCAGATAAAGAAACTAGCAGGGCAGTGCTTCGGCACATTAAAATCTCTCAGGAAACTTTTTCCCCTCTTACCCAAGGCAGCCAAGGAAATGGTTACTCACGCCCTGAACCTCTCCCGCTTAGATCACGCTAACGCTCTGTACAGTGGCCTGCCAGGGTACCAGTGGAAGAAACTGTAGGTTATACAAAATGCTTCTGCCAGAGCTCTGCTCAACATCCCAGGAAGATCAAGCATAAAGCAACATCTGCTTGACCTACACTGGCTTCCCGTGGTCCAAAGAGTTCAATTTAAAGCACTCACTCTGGCCCATGCTGCACTGTACGAATCTGGTCCGCTTTATCTGAGAAAACGCTTTAGCTTCTATGTGCCACTGAGACACCTACGCTCAGCTACACAATGTCTGGCTGCGATTCCCTGTTTCCGCCTTTCAAGAATGGGGGATAGCTCCCTGACCTACAAGGCAGCAGAGGCCTGGCACTCCCTTCCCCAGGAATTGCGTGGTATTCAAAATTCTAAACTGTTTAGGAAACGGCTAGAAACTTTGCTTTTCACCCAATTCCCAGTTCTTTCTGTAATGCATCATTTTGGCTTCCGCGCCGGGACACTATTGAGTAGCCGCGAGCGATAGAAATGTCTTTAACATAACATAAGTATCTGGAGCGCCTGCCGCACCGAGTCATGAAGGTTAGTTGAAAAAATTAGCACGTCATCGGCATACAATGCAATCCTCTCCTCCATCCTAGGCCCCCAATCAAACCCCCGCAGCTGTCCATCAACAGGGACCGAACTCACCAGCTTCACTGAATCTTTCAGGAAACCTAGGCACGTTTCATTATGTGTTATCTTACTTACAATAGATCTAGGGAGTCCTAAAAGTTCAGACAGAAATGCATTCTCTACTGTCTGTAAGGACAACACTGGGGCATAACCCCATACTTGGACCAGAAGGAACATGTAACACCCACCTTCAGACAGACACTTGCTTTTATACAACACCCCTATTTCTTTTGGGGTTTATGTTCAATTGTGTTTAGCAAATCTATAGAGTGCTTTGCATGCTGCTTTGGTAAGTTGTGACCTTTGATTTACAAGGCTATCCCAGGACAGGTTCGCCAAAAACAGAATCCCCACATAGCTGAAAGTTTATGCTTTCGTTATTGGCGTACCTCCCATAAAAAACTTCCTAGAGCGGGTGTTTTGGGTGCCGCTAGTCAGAATATAAGATTTCTGATGAATGACCTTGAGCTTCAGATCGCCTATAAAGGTATTATACCCATCCTGCAAGGTTTGCAGCCCGTTAGCGGAGCTCGATAAAAGCACTGCATCATCTGCAAAAAGGAGTACGGAATGAGACGGTTGCCCCCTTTGGGGGTATCTGCAGTTAGGAACCTTAAAAAAGCATCTAGTGCATTAATGTAAAATAAAAAGGGGGCCAAAATGCAACCTTGTCTGACCCCACAAGTAACTGGAATTGGAGACGTCAAATCCCCCTCCTGTGTAAAGTGAACCCTCATAGTGGTGTCTTTATGTAACCTTCTCAATACCATTAAAAGCGGAAGATCAACCCCAGCTAGGCTCATAATCTCCCAAAGTTTATCTCTGTCCACTAAATCAAAGGCTGAGGACAGATCCATAAAAGCCATAGGCATGCACCATCTCTTGGCAATGACATACTTATTTAATAAAAAGTTATATAGAGTGCGTGCTTGTTCGGAGGTACGTAAGCCTGGTCGAAACCTGTACTGCACCTCCGTGAAGATTTCTCTGTCTTTTGCCCAGGTTTCCAGTTTCCCCAGTATCACTCTGCCAAAGATCTTAGCCGTAGAATTGATGAGAGAGACGGGCTAGGATATTGACGGGACGTTTTTATCACCCTTCTTATAAATGGGGATTGTCACCGATTCCTTCCAGGAGACATCTGGGCCTTGAATGACCAGAGCTCTAAAGACATTTGTTATCAATGGGGTCCAGATATCAAGATTATACTTAAAAATCTCAACAGGAACCCCATCTAGGCCCGAGGTTTCACCTGATGCTGAGCTCACAATAGCTTTTCAGACGTCCCCAACTGTAATTGAATTTAGGCCTGGGCGAAGCACTACGCTACGCTCGCGTAGTTTGCAAAGTTCGCGCTACTTCGCACTACGCGAACTGCACGTAGCACAGTGCGAACACGCGTAGCGTAGTGTTGCGTAGTGCTGCGGTCATTTTTTGCTTGCTCGCGGTCCTCAACGTCAAGTTGGCGACCGCGAGCAAGCAAAATGACATCCTGGCGAGACTTTTTCCTTGTTCGCGATCGCGAGCATGGAAAATAAACCTCCCGGCGAGATTCCCAACGCGAGAAGGTCAGGTTTCTCATTGCGAGGGGTCGCGTATGCTCGCGACCGCTCGCGATGAGAAACTACCAGTTCGCGTTGAGAAAGCTGCAGCTCGAGTAAAAATCTACTCGAGCAGCAGAAAACTACAGCTCGCACTGTGCAAGATGCCATTTTCAATGATTGCACAGTGCCGGTTGCTTGTCCGCACTGTGCAATCATTGAAAACGACATCTTGCACAGTGCGAACATGTTACTTCGCAGTTCGCGAAGTGCTACGCGTAGCTCGCGTAGTGCGAACTTCACTTTGCGTAGCTTCGCGAAGTGCTACTTCGCGAACTACGCCCACCCTTAATTGAATTACTGAGAGTCTCCAAATCCTCACAATTAAATGCAGTGTCTTGTGGAACCAAAGTGGACACTTCCCCTAACTCTGCAGTGAATATATTCGAGAAATGGGTGAACCAGTCTTGCTCTAAGATAAGACAGTCCATGCCAGGGGGAGTTTTGCCAGTGAGAATAGGATGGTATCCTAGCTCCCAGAATGCTTGCTACCTTTGATTCTCCGCCTTGCCTACTTGACCACAGCCCTCTTCTGAGCCAAGCAGCAGGCCCGTCTTACAGGGTAGCCTTGTTTTCTATGTCATTTTGAGGATGCTTTACACAGAGAGACATTGGAAGAAGTTTTTGGGGGACCGGGGATAGTATTAGTCACAGAACACATTTTCGAGCGATTCATTTCAAAGCCACCTTCTCTCAATAAGCCACTTTTAAAAGATATAAGCAGGTTGGCTGGCTAAGGTGCTTATCAGGTGTGTTTGGGTTTCGGTACCTTTATCACCTCCTGAAGAAAGCTTCGACTGCTCGCTAGTGCCACCTTTGGACAGACAAGTGTCCAAAATGAATAACACTTCTCCAAATAAAATCAGGTAGTCTTAAATTCTGGAAAAGTAATCCTAAGGAATGGTATACACCACCGATGCGGACAACTGACCACCTATGGCCCCTAACCCAAAGTAAACATTTCACAATATACTGCCGCCTTTTACCTGTTACATAAAAATATTGAGGGAGTTTGAAAACATTCCCAAAACCGATAGCGAGTGCAGCAAACAAACACACCACGACAGATCCCCAAACAAAAAGGGGAGTTTACTGGAGTGGGTAACACCATCAATAGATGTGGCTGAGGGGTCTGTATTGGCCTAGAGCTAGGAGAGACATTACCAAACACCCTGGAAATAACAACTGTATTGTAGACGTGGACATGAGCGACAACATGGAGTAATCTCCACTGGAAGGGAAGTCTCTAGCCATTGCCACCACAATCACAGTTATTCTAATTGTGGTCCAAGACTCACGGTTTGTAATATCAGCCTTCTCATTTGTTTAAACTGTGTGATCTTAGGCAACCCTTTTTTTTAAATCTTATTATTCTGCTCTGATTTTGTGTCAATAATTGGTGCGTTTATAACAATCTAAAAGGTTCTAGCAAGAGTGTGTGGTAAAAAAAACAACTGGTCTGCGTATTAACTTCAACAACAGTGCAAAGCACCATCATCTAGCCATGAAAATGTAACTGGGTGGTAAAGTTAGAGCCTTGGGCGCCTGCAGAACTGCGATGCAGTCTCGAGTCCCCTAAATTATGGAAGTGTTTGACCCTGGGCAAATCCTAGTTGTCCTGAGTTCACTCCCCTGGACTGAGACTGTGTGTGCACCCGTAATCAGGCTTACAAGAAATAAACATCAAGGCATATTTCCATTATATGCCCCAACAAGGCTTTGATTCACACACTGAGGGCCTAAACATGCAGCTGCACTCATGAAGTATTAACACCTGTAATGATGACCCCCCCATCCCTGAAGGGGCGTGTGCATGGCCCCTCCTGTGCTGCAGCTCGTCTCACACATCCTTGCAATAAAAAGAGGTATCCGCCATTGGGCACTAGTTTTACAGTCCATAGAGGCTTGAAAAACAGAGAGTGCACCATGCCAGGCTCTCCAAGGCTCTTGATGAACCTTCCATGTGTTTGCCCTGAGAACAGCAAAGGGGTTCTGCAATCTGATTGGATGTCAGAAATTGCATCACTGTGCTTCAGCTGACATCAGGCAATTACTGGAACAGGTCCAGACCACCATATCACGCTGGTCTGTCGTCTTGGAAGAGACGGACACATGTGAAACCAGCATAAAGACAAAGAGAACTAGGGCAAGTGGTCGATGAAGATCCTTCAGTGGCGTATGATCAATATTGAATAAGGTAAGGGTTTTGTGTCACAATACTTCAGCGGAACTTCAGAGAAGAGAGGCGACGTCTGCATGCCACTTTCTGCACCCCCCCCCCCCCCCCGAAGCTAAGGCAGGACAAAGCCACTTGAGATCACTGCCTCTTGCATGAATCAGGGAAAAGAGACAGTGTGATGTTACACGGCAAAGACCAAGATCTAGAATGGATGTCATCATCAGCAAAAGTCAGGAGCTCACCCCATTGGGAGTTCCATCCCAATTCCATGGCCAAAGATATGTAATCCACCTGGTGGTCCTAGGCTAAGAGGCAACTCACCTCTAACATCTAACAGAGCCAGGTCAAGAGATCCAGGTGAAACTGGTCATAGGACATCAATGTCTATAAAAACATAAACCATTTAGTGAAGATTCATTACTAAACCAAGTGGCTAGTAATAGTCGATTCTCAAGGGCTACTGGTGACAATACCATCAACAGCAGGTGATGGGAGAGACAAGTCTAGAGTGATATTCCAGTGTAGCAATGGAATGTATGGAGTCATTTGTAAAACCCACCGGTCACAACTGGATAAGCAAGCCCAGGACGCGTACCTCATTCACCACCACAAGGAGACCCTTGGCACGGGCAGTATTGTCAATGCTCAATATGTTGCCAGGATTCTAGGAAGCCGCAATCATTAAGTGGTCAGGACCTTCGATCAGATTGGGGCACATATTATCCATTAATAAACTATGTTTCTGGTTAACAACAGCAGACTGAAGGCATGATTAAGATGTTGGCGGACGGGTTACTCTATCACAACGGTGACAGATATCCCGTCAGCCGAAATATAAATCCCGTTATATCCTATGGGATTTACATTTCAGTGGACCATTGTGACGGAGTAACCCACCTGCCAAGCTCTAAATTAGGCCCTGAGCGACTTCAAGGATATACCATGCTATCTTATTAATTGAGTGAAACAAGATAGTTTACAAGAGTGTTTCGAAGGCTTCTCTTCTGTGGAGAAGGTTGTTGTCTGCTAGAGATATTTTGAAATGCAGCTTGATAGCCTTACTGCTTCTTAATGCAGATCAGTGTTACCAACCTATTAAGGCCTTAATCACAACACAGCTAGGCGACGGCCATTTAAAATACCACAACTCAAGAATCTCCCCAGGATTTTTACCCAAAATATATGCATTCATGAAATAAATTTGAGTAGAATTCACAGGCCAATAGCATTCACATGGAAATGGCGATGACCTTTGCAATTATTTTGTTAACAACATCAATGGGTTGTATGGCGGAACAACAAGTTCCTTTAGAATGCCTATTTTAACAATGCGCTCTCTACTACGACGGTGTCTTAACCACAAATTGCTTTACCACGCATTCCTTTACCACGATTTTTCATGGTAAAGGCATGCATGGTAAACCGCTATCCGTGGCTAAGTTTACCGCCCCTCTCCTTCTCCCCCTGAGCCCTAATACACCCCCAACCTCCTTAAAACTACCCTGAACCCCCACCTCCGAAATACTACCCGAACTCCCCCACCCGCTTAACACTTATCTGAACCCCTCTCACCCCCTAAAAACTACTCCTAACCCCCTCCCACCCCTACAAACTACCTCTAAAAACTAGCCTTAATACCCCCACCCCCTAAAAACTACCCCGAACCACTCACCCACTAAAAACTATCCCGATCCCCCACCCCCTAAAAACGACCCCGAACTTCCCATGCCCCATAAAAACTACTCTGAATCCCGCCACCCCCTAAAAACCACCCGAACTCCCCCACCACCTAAAGACTACCCCGATCCCCTCCACCCCCTAAAAACTACCACGAATCCCCCCACCCCCCAAAGACTACTCCCACCCCTCTGGCCTGCCCTCTTCTCTTTCTTTCGTTTCTTTTTAACACCCATCCTGAACACTAGACCGACTTTGCCTTAACCACACACATGCGTGGTTAGGGCAAAGTCGTTGTTCGGGCAAGTCGTTGTTCGGCTTGCGGGCTCCAGGAACTCGTGGCTCTTGCCTCGTTGTTCCGGATGTTCCCCACATCAACGTTATGATGCGCTTTTCTTTGGTAAATGCAGTCTATGTCACTTTATTTTCATACTTTTGACATTTTCATTTTAAGGGTGGGCAAAAAATCAGCCCGTACTCAGAATGTACGTTTCTGTGCCTTCATATAGGTCAGTTCTCCTGCCCACATCTAATCTTCTTGCCTCTGCTAGGTTTCCTCCTGGAGGGAGAAATTCTTCTGTTTTCAGCCAATCCTGCAGTCTCATTGAAGGGCTGTGTAACTCCAAACCCCTTTTCTTATTTCTTCACTGGACATAGAAGAAGGACTGCCTTCGCAGTGCATGTTCTTTAACAGTGTGTGTCTGTCCAACTATTACAAAACGGAACAGTACCCCACAGGTTCCAATTCTAAATCCACAGCCAGTACCCACGAGGCCCCGAGCTGTCCTGTGTCTTTTTTCCTTTATTATAGACAAATATTAGTCATTTGAGATGTTCGTCAAAGATACGTTTCACAATTGGTGTTTAGTCATTTTGGTATTCATATGAGTATTTCCATAAGAGGCACATAATCCAGCTGTATCTAATCTCACCAAACCAAATCCTGATTTTCCTGTCTTGAATAAATAAGGTCTTACATGCCTTAGGCCTGCTTAAGTCACTTCTCCGTATTTGATTTCACCCTTTCCTAGAAATTGTCCCTTTTAGAAACAACCCAATAGAATTTACTAAGAATCAAACTGGTACAACTATTTAAAGTCATGCTTTTGAGTAATCCTGGTGCCCTCTCGCACTTCTGTGGGCTAGATGCTCCAAGGAACTAGGGAAATACGAACTATCGAGAATGAACGACACTGCACGGATCTGAGTTAACTGGAGTTGCGGCATAGATCATAAGTCACCTGGTCAGGTTAGGCTCAGATAAACTGCCCTAGAGAAGTGACCTAGGTTAGGCGTGAGCCGCGAAGAGCACTGACTAGTACATGCCCAGGCCCAGGACAAGAACCCTCTGCTCCGTCTAACATCTCATAGGGAGGGCAGCTTCACTGTGACCCAATCATCACTGTTTACAAGAAGCTTCAAAAGATTAGACTATGGCAATCAGTGGGATAAAACCTGAACTAAAGTAGTAAACATGCCATGAGACATTTACTCAGCTGCCCTACTGGGACTAGCCTGATAACCCCTTCATCTGGAGATGCCAATGCGTACACCATGGGATGCTGATACATTTGCTGAAATCATGTTTTGGACAAGATTTGTAAAGCCGAAGCCCAGACTCCAACCAGCTGGAGCACAAGTCAGAACTGTAGAAACTCTTTATCGAGCTCCCTTTCAGAATAAACAAAAGCGGAAGACATAGACGCCCATGACCCTCTACGTGACTTATTGTGTTGAAAAAACAGGAAATCAAAGTTATTTCAATCACTCCCACATATGCAGACATCTTCGCTAGCAAGGGGATTTGCAACAACTAGTCACCAGCTATGTGGCCAGGCACGTGTCTTTAGGTCTCCTGGCAAAGTCCAGGTGGTCGTCTCCCGTATACGAAAGAGAAGGCTGCTGACAACGACTTCCAAAATGCTCAGGCAAATGCGTCATCTGGCCTCCATTTCTCCAGTTTCGGCTTTGCTACACCAAGGTCTAATGGTGCACTTGTTTCCTCAGTAAGTGCAACGTAGTCTATGACACCTTCGTAAATCGATCACTTTTCTTGTTGATTGAAGAACATTACTAACCGTACCGCCAAGCCTATACGAGTCTCTGAGGGAAGGAAGACAACTGCATTAGGTGTCTCCTCAATCCCAAAAACCTGGTTATTCTGTTAGCGTCTGAAAACTCTGACTTGATTAGATTACCACAGAAGAGCAACAACTCTCTTCCAGTGAGATCCTGCTCAACACCCTTTGTGGAAATTCCAGCTGACAAGTTACAAATAGTTCCTTCTGGATCCAGTGTGGTGTATCGGTTTAGCGCATATGACTACGCATATGAAGCAGATCAAAACAATGTCAATTGTACAGTTTAAATGAGATTAAAATGCTAAACCAATCACCAATAACTGGAAGTTGTTCTGGAAAGCACACATATCAATGCCTGGATCCAATAGAAACCATCTGTAACAGGGTAACTGGTATCTCGACCAGCGACTCCACGCCTATTACACACCTGCAGCGACTTATTTCACTGGGTCTTTAAATGCAGACAGTGTGAGAGCTCTGCGGTCCCCAGAAATCCCTGCTCATGGCGGTGCTGAAATTAGCATTCACACAGCAGCAAAGCCATGAAGCTGAGACACAAAGGCTCAGTGACATTTAATGTTCTACAGCATCTGGCTTGATTCCACTTGGTGTCTGAGCTGAAACATGCTCAGAATTAACCACCCAACTGAAGCAGTTCTGCCCTCTTACAGCATAGTACCCGCAGGAGCAGCGCCAGCCCTCAGCATCTCCACTGCCTCGCTGCCTCAGCGGCGGACATGTTGGCTCCATTTTGCGGAGGGTTTTTTGGGGAGTCAATGAGTGCCCTTATTTGCAAGCAGCGGCGGCTCCTCTGCAATGGCGGAGGAGTGTTGCCCCACTGGCTCAGAGCCAGCACCTAAAAAATAAAACAATATTTCATTATCGTTTTAGTTTTCAGCTGATGGCCGAGCCAGTGTGTGTAGGGGCGGGGCTGGGGTCACAGGGAGGAGCAGTTGGTGCACTTCTAAGAGCGCATGTCTGTTTGGCCAGCCATCTAATCCCCCCCCCCCCCCTCTGCATATTGGCAGCAGCCGCGACTGCTTGCAAGAACTATTTAATCACCATGCTGTTTTCAACAGAATGCCAACTGGCAAGCACTGAAGCGACTTCACCAGAGCAAACAAACCACCTGCTAGCCTACAGAATGAAGCTGTAAGCTGCCTGTAAGCACTGGAAGAGAGGAGGAAGGGACATTCCCTGTGCTAGACTGCCCACAGGAGGCAGAGGGGAAAACTCCAGTAGGCTCAGGGACAGAGGGCTGCTTTCAAGGCTGGGTAGGCGGAGGGATCATCAGCTATCCTGCCTGGCAAACTGCCCAGAGGCACCATAGACTATTTTCCTATAGACGCGTATATAATTTGACCTCATATCCTTCGGAAGACAGTAGGACTCACGAGCTACAATCACTTGCTACAATACAGGGCTCTGAGAGCACATTTTCCAGGGCTCCTTTTAACTGCCAGACCACCACTTGGCATCTCTCACTACAAAAAAAAACACAAAGGGCAGAAAGAGATGTAGAATTAATTACCTTCCACTGACCCCCAGACACAGCAGCACCCACTCCAGCAGGCTGAAGGCCCTGATCTGCTGAGTTCACCCCCTGTCCCTAGGGTAGCTCAGAAGTACAGTCTCCTATAACCCTGGCTGCAGAGTGCAGTGATGCGTGAAATGATGAAAGAGGCAGAGAGAGCCACAGAAAGGAAAGAAGGACTACAGAGCCACAAGGTGTCTGCACTGCGAATCGCAGCACATGTTCCGCGTGGGGACTGCAGGCCATGCTGGAAGCCTGGCTCTCACGAATTAAGTTTGCATTTTTGCACATAATTGGTGCCAGCTCAGATCAAGTTCACTTTTATATCAAACCTTGAATTCTGTATGAAACCGCTCAGTTGCACTGTGATCGCTTAAAAGTTTTCCAAAGGAGATTTTCAACAAGAATTATATTTTTTTGGGTGCTGCTGTAATTGAAGTCTGTCTAGAAAACCCCATTTAACTATTCATGTACAGTCTCGCACCAGATATCTCTTTTATTAAAAGTTACTTTTTTACAATTACAGAGGAAGGGTGGAGGTACTCAGGGGTGGTGCGTCCATTAGGGCGCTAGGGCGTTGCCCTCCCACCCGCACCCGCAGCTCCCTCGGCGTCTCTGAACTTAAGTAAACTCTCAGTTTACTTAAGTTCAAAGACGCTGACGGAGAACTGACAATCATGTCAGTCAGCATGACATCGGACCGCCCACCCCCTTCAGTGTCTGAAGGGGGTGGGCGGTCCTGCGTCATGTTGCCTGACATGCATTGTCAGACCAGGGGCAACAGCACAAGTGCGCATGAGTGGGGAAGGTCGGCGAATTTTTCAGCCGTGCCCAGTCATGCGCACTTGTGTCTGCTCTGGTTGGCGCATGCCCATTAGGAGAGCGAGGGTTGGGCAAAGGCTCAAACCTCGGTCTCCTAATGGGCAGGCGGCGAAGAGTAACCGTGCCCTGAGTCAATCCTGGCGCTGCTCCAGCGCCAGTATTGGCTGAGGAGGGCGGGGTTGCCACTCCAGTGAAGGCGCCAAGGGCCCAGAAGATGCGGCGCGGACCGGCGGTCAGGTAAGTTTTCCTTCTTTTTATTTATTTTTTATTCATTCCCCGGCCCCCACCCCCACGCGACCCCCCCGCGAGTATTGCGATGCAAGCCGCAATTGTGTGCGTGCTTGCGTGCGTGTGTGTGTGGGTGTGCCTCCCAACGAGTCGTCAAGAGTCGATGTGCTTGCGTGACGACTTCTCAGCCTGTGTGAGTATTTGCAGGAGACTGGGCCTGCTGCTGCCGGGTGTTTTTCAGCAGGCTCAGACTCGGACCTAAGGCTATATAGCCAGGGCAGTCTGGGTCTGGTATGGGCAGGCCGCGTTCAGACTGGGCCTGCTGCTGGTTGCTCTGCACAGGCCAGAAGGAACAGACACGCGGGCAGCTTGCAAAGCACAACAGACTTCCAAGGTAAGACAGCAAAGCTGTTAGTACATTTATATGTATAAAAAAGTTATCACAGGACAGTTTTAATTATTATTCTTTTTTTTACGATGGCAGTGAGAGTATAAATAAGATGATGCCCTGCCTTCACACGGGACGCCCTTATCTAAAAAATCTATACATTTAAATTAAAACAAAACCTTCCGTCACCGAAGAATTTGTTTCAAAAGAAATGTATAGATGTTTGAGAGAAGGGCACAGTGCCTGTATAATGTGAAACGATCTGAAATTGACGCCTCTTACTCAGTGCTTTAAATGGGCCGGTACTCACCGGTACTGAGTACCGGCACATCTTTTTTTTAGCACTCTGAGTACCGGCACTTCTCTGCTGCCAAGGAGAGTACCGGTACTCATAAACTGTAGGCGCATTGGCTGCTTGTGCTGGTGACCGGACTGACAGCTAAGGCACTTCTGTAGCTGTGACTGGTGAGCTGAGCCCCTGCTGAACTATTCAGCGGGGGCTCATTTGCATAACGTCCGGTGTTCACCATCCTGCTGTGTTGCAAAGACAGGATTGAGGCAGCCTGGTGACAGCGCAATTAAGAAAGCAAAGGAAGGTAACGATGTTAAAATGGCTTTAATCCTTTAATTCTTTTGCGTGAGTGGTTTATGTTTGTCTGTTTGCCAGTGCTTTTTTGTGTGAAGAAAAAAGCGAAAGAAAGAGATTCGATACACTGTTGGGAGGTATATTAAAGGAAATGTGTGGAATGCTTTGTGTGTGCACGTCTGCTTGATTTTGTGTGTGTGTGTGTGTGTGTGTGTGTGTGTGTGTGGAATGCTTTGTGTGTGCACAACTGCTTGATTTTGTGTGTGTGTGCGCGCGCACGCACGCTCGAGAATATATTGTGTTGTGCCAAGCAACAGCAAATAACAGTATGGAAGCTGCAAATATTATATAACAAGGACATGTTAAAACATCACCGCGTTTGGCTGTCGTTTTGTGTAATGAATTAACCTGTTTTATTTATAGAAACGCATTTGTCATGTGTTTTGGTGTGTGCTGCAACTAGTATTGAAGTCAATAGGTATCAGCTTGTCTTGTTCTTAGCCCCGCCCCTGGCCCCGCCCCATTTAAATGAGTACCTGCACTGCTCTTACTCAAAGCAAACAGCGGAGTGGTCTGGCATTGCACGTTTTGCAATAGAATTCAATTACTTGTGGCTAGTTTGCTGCAGATGTGGCATAGAACATTGCGTACAACTAACTAAACGATGTACAAAGGCTCCTTGTCTCAATTAAAGGACTTGGATTCAAGTTCTACATTACAAACATCTGTAAAATAAAAGTTTGCTCAGGAATATGGCGTTCCAGATGACTTCCGCCTAGTAACAGTTTAACAATTTCAGGTTATTTTATAGTACATTTCATTTTATATTATTATGATTTACACCATGGTTTGTTGCAGTAGGGTCATTATCTTTTTGTTATGTAATATCATTTCATTTTATTTTATGAGATTTCTATTGCACTCACTACTAGCTAAATAGATACAGTGGGGAAAAAAAAACGAAACTAAAAATATTGCTTTCTATATATAGTGCATCTATAAGATAAAGAATGCAATGTGTGATTATTCACTGAACATTACAGATGTTAAATGGTCCCTCATCCTTATTATATGAAATCTCTTTATTTAATGTTATACCTACACTTTCACACTTGCCTTACTTCTTGTTTTCTCAAAATTGGTTGAAAATGCACCACTTTTCTACTCTTTTGTCAACATTTTCTCGGGGGGACGATGGAGAACCCACCGAGTCCCCCTTTAAGATGGTCAGGCTCACTCTCTGCGCTCGCTCGCCACAGATCACTCATCTCTAACTTTTACGTCCCCCCACTTTCAAATGTCACCGGCCACCACTGTAGGTACTGTCCATTGCAAGGGGTTGAAACACACACTTTGTGTCAACATAGTAAGGGGGCACAGTCAAAGGTCTTTGAAATAAATTGACAATTATTCAAATCAAACCATACGGCATTTGTATAGCGCAGCACTGCCACCTAAGGGGTATCTGGGTGCTAGGGTTGTTGTGTCTCCAACAAAAATCCAGGTCTTGAGTTTCTTTCTGCAGTCCACCAGGGAGGGTTCTGTTCGGAAGTGGCGGGGCAGGCTGCTCGAAGTCTTTGCGCTGATGTAGGAGAAGGAGCGGCCCGCCACAGCTGCAATGGATGCGGGGGTGGTGCGAGGGCGAGCTAGGCGGAGTGCAGGGTCTTGCAGGGAGGTGGAAGCTTAGTCAATGGTTGATATAAGATGGCCCTTGGTTGTGTAGAGCTTGGTATGCAAGTGCGAGGAACTTGAACGGGCATCTCTTCTGGATGGGGAGCCAGTGGAGGTTTCTGAGGTGGGGGGTGATGCTGGTTCGTTTGGGGAGGTTCAGGATGAGTCTGGCTGTGGGTTTCTGTATGGTCTGAAGTCTTTTAAGGAGCTGGGTGGGAATTTCGGTGTAATAAGCGTTGTCGTAGTCAGAACGGCTGGTGACAAGGGTGTGTGCGACAGTGTTTCTGGCATTGGTTGGGATCCATCCGAAGATTCGGCGGAGCATGCAGAGGGTGTGGAAGCAGGAGGAGATGACTGAGTTGACTTCTCATTTCATGGTCGGTTGGCTGTCGAGGATTATGCTGAGGTTGTGTGCATGGTCTGTCGGAGCGGGTTTTGTTCCTAGTTCTGCTGGCCACCAGCTGTGGTCCCTTGCGGAGTGGTTCTTCCCGAAGATCAGTACTTCAGTCTTGTCGCACTTTAGTTTGAGACAGCTGTCTCCCATCCATTTGACTATGTCATTCATGGCGTTGCAAAAGCTGGTTTTGGCATTGCGAGGGTCCTCAAGGACCGACAGGATCAGTTGAGTGTCGTCAGCATAGGAGATTATGTTGAGTCCGAGGGATCTGACTATATCTGCAAGGGGGGTCATGTAGATGTTGAATAGGGTGGGCTGATGTATTAAACAAAGGCTAGCTGGAGGCAATTTCATATGTCCATGAAATGCAATATGGAAAGTGCACGGCTAGAAAGAGATATCCGGTGTGGTTCTAATACCATTGCCAATAAAGAATAAGATTTACAATAATGCAAAGTTGTGAACACTAAACAATCTTCGGTCTCAATCTTCCTGCCAAGTCTATCTTGCTTGACTGTGTCCCTCCTACATCTAAGACTTCTTCCAGGGTTGGTGCTCGTAATGAAGCCCTCAGAGGTAGGTGGTGTATTTGTATTTCACTGGTGACCGGGGCTGCCTTTTGTAGGATCAAGTACCTGGAAGCTCCAGAGAAGCAGAATCTCACCCTCACATGCCCATGATGACAATATGGCTAGATTTTGAGGCATAAACCGACCAGGTCTTGCCCAACTGTTGCTCATTCAACTTTGAGAACCTTCAGGAATATGACTGGAACTGAGGCCTCCTTTGGCCTAGGAGTAGGCGGAATCTTAACCTTGAAAACTTTGCGTTGTTTCTTCCCAGGTCGCCAACTTTGATAGCTCTGCCACTGCTTTCCTCACTCCTGCGGTGTACAGGAGCAGCAGTCGGCACTATCCTTGGCTCTTAAAAGTTGCATGTTTCTTGCTCAGTCACTATTTTGTTCATCTAATGCCATTTCAACCATTTGACAATACCCCTGCCTTGATCTCGTTCCCATCACAGTTACTGGGCCTTCTGCGCTCACCCTTCTATCTAGTGTTAATGCACACACTGACCCGCTGCCGCTCTGGCCAGGGGAGGGGTATGTGGATGCAAACACATCTGATACACCCTTCCACCCACTCAGGACTTCCATACATCCAGCAGACCCGGGGCTGGCAAGGTGGAGCCTCTGTTTGCTTTTGGGTGGACCATGCAGTGTTTACACTGGTTGTTTATTAGTGCATCCAGGAGTTGGGTCTCTTTTGCATCCGGGTGTCTGTGGTGGACCCAACAGCATGCTATGCACTGATCAATCAATCGGTATTTGTAAAGTGGTCTAATCACCCGTGGGGTACCCAGGCGCAGATGATGGCTTTAGTTTCGATTCTCTACACTCCTAAAATGACAGGTAGGATAGACTGTGAGTATAGTCACAATCTCCGTAACACCTCATATTATGTGCAAAGAAAGCACACCTTTGAAACACGCACACCTCACCGCACAGCTGCTGTACAGACCAAAGCCCTGTAAACCATGTATCTGAACAGGCGCCAGGAACCCAGTGTAAACTGGAATGCTTCATGGCCTCATCAGGGGTATGATGAGCTATACAAATGCTACAGTGCAATGTCACACACAGCCTCAGCGCGTCTCCTCCAAGGCATTTATACTCCCTACCCTATTCTAATCATTTTTCCCCAGCCCTTCCAATCTGTACCAGAACCTGCCGCCACTGAGAAACTCTGCTATAGAAAGATAATACATCTAGATTTCACTCACTATGTGTTGGAACTGTTCAGTAAAACAGTTAAGTGATAATGATACTGAGGTGTGCAAATTTTTGATCAAGTTGTGACGTTTATTCTTATCCTCATTGCTTCCACCTCAAAGTCTGACCTTTTAGACGTTAAATATTTAAATAAGAGTTACTTTTTTTACTATTTTTATGTCAGCCATGTTTTTTATTGTATGTTTTTCCTTTCTTAACTGTATTGCATTGTGTTTGCTTATTGCTTCATCCCAGCATCTCTGGCAGAGGGAAGGCTTGTGCTCAGCCAATGCTACCACAGGCTGAACCAAGAGGTACTGACATGTTTCGGCCCGCTGTGGATTCTCAACAGCTGTATGATGGTATTTGGGGAGCTCTGCTGCAGGTCTTTAAGTCTCTAGCTCCCCCCACTCTATCCTGCCAGTCAGGTCCTGTCAGATGACACCACGGATGGCAGAACTGCATGGAGGAAGGTAAGGTAAGCAATGAAGATGATTTGGTGCGAGATAATGACTCGTAAAGACATGGGCGATTTTAGAGGCGAGAGATGCATAAAGAGCATCTTACGGGGAAGAGATGCCCAAAGGCCAGATTTTAAGGAGGGGGAGATGCCTAAGGGCACAAGTCAGAGGGAGGTATCCAATGAGGGGAGACAGTGGGGAATTATAGTACTAAGATGAATAGAAAGAGTGCTATGAGTAAGAAAGCAGTATAGACATAAATAGTCGATTGGGAGAAGGCGGTAGTAGCATAGACACCGCCACGAGAAGGAGACAGATGCATAGAGGACTAGAATGAGAAGCAAGAAAAGAATCAAGACGGACATCTACGTATTTAGTCTACGATACAATAAGCAACTTGGCAACACATGTTCTAGACCCCTGAGCACCGTAATCTTGTAGTTGTATCCGAAGCATAGTTGGAGCTTCTCCCCAGGTCAACCAATTGCTTCTATCAAACGACACGTAACCCTTGAATGAAGCGCTGTGGCCTAGAGTAGATATGGTGAGAGATACTTCCACACTTCACAACGCAAAGCCTTCTCAGATGAGCCTGGCCAGAGATCACGCCATGGTCTGGACTTCGGGAATGCTAATAATATGGGGGCCGTGAGCTCATCGCAGCACTATCTGCTGCACGGGGAGTCTTCTGCTGTCACACACACCATCACCTGCTGCAACACACAACACGTGGGCCCATCGGGGCCGCCGCGGCACCTCTGTGCCAAAGCGCCATCCCAGCTTTTCCACTTTGTATGCATCCTGAGCCCAGACATGTTCTCATCCACTTACGCCATTTAAATAAATCAGTTTGTTTTCCTGAAAACAAGATTTTAGGAACAGCTGGGGGCAAGAACCAGATTTTGATTTCCAGATCTTCAACTCTCCAAGCAATCTTAACTGCACCAGCTCCGTGGAGGAGGATCCCTGAGCAATCAGTAAAAAGTAGGACGTTCTCTTAAAGGCACAGTGACGCTATTAGAGGTAGCATGGAGAGACAGCGACAGAGAAGGCGCTGGTCACAGAATGCCTGACAGCCGCTACTTACTGCCATTGGTGGTGAGCAAGTCTGTGCTTGCAAAAATATCATTTACCACCGAACTGTGGCAGCAGCAATGTGTGACAAGCATATTCATGCATGTTTGCGGTCTGGCCTTTTGTTGGTAGCAGTGACGTGTTGGCTCTTTTTGTGCAGTATTTACTTTGCACTGCATTGAGGTAGTGCTGTGTTTTACTCTTGTTGTTGCATTGCATTCTCTTTTGACTAACTGTGTTACGCTCCGTTATGGTTTTATTGTGTTGCTATTTTACCTTGTGTTACGCTTTTGTGTTGTGTTATGTTGGGATCTGTAATTACTTCTGAGATGTCAAGTGATAACATTTCACTGCTCCACTATAGAATCAACCCACATCAGAGGCAGAGAACGGTCTTAAATCCACACTTCCAGTGTTGACTTTCTGTGGCAAGGCCCCCAGTTTACAGGTGAAAGAGAAGGTAAACTAGAGACAGAACGATGAAATGTGAAACAAATCCTGGAGATTAGAGACAGACCAAGGAGATTAGATGGAGCTCAAGGAGCTAAGACAGATCGAGGAGACCACAGAGAGGGATTAACTTGAGAGGACCCTATTCATAAATCCTACATCTGCACGCGTATAAATACTATTCCTCGCAGGTGCAGACTTACACTTTTCCCTTATTGACAGAACTCAACAGAGGCCTGCCTGGAAAGCTTTGCCAGTTGCAACTTTCAAGGTGTTCTACTGAGAAGTGTTTTTATTGCAAAAAAACACTATTTACGCCAAGCAGTAATTACACACGGTAGAAAGGCAGCCAGACATTCATATGTATATGTTTTTGCCTCTGCAGGAAAGAAATGTTTCCCTATTGGGAAACCCTTTGCCCTGAACCCTTTTACACCAAATTTGGGGTAACTGATGTCCCTTCCCACCCCAGAAGGAGAGTTACTTAAGGTCAGATGTACGAAGACGTTTGCGACCGGTAAAATGCATTTTGCCATGTACAGAAGGCAAAATGCGACTCGGTTGTTACCGAATCGCAGTTTGCTTTTGCGGTACGGTATTAGGAAGAGGCGTGTTTAAGGCCTCCCTTCCTAATAACAAATAGCACTGGTATGTATGCATTTTTTGCCACCGGAATGTGGTTGCAAAACATTAATCATTTTCCAACTCCGTAGAGGAGGCTGTAACCCATTCAGAAATAGGAGCTGTTTCTCTTTGTGAATGTGGGCGAAAACATTTTTTAAGAGAAGGCAGTGGTCCCAAGGACCACTGCCGACTCTTTAAAAAAAAAATTTAAAAAAAAAAAGGGAATCTTGTAATGCAAAAAAGGAAAACAGGCTGCATTACAAAAAAAAAAATTTATTTGAAAAGCAATCACATACAAACAGTGTCTGAGGCACGGTTGTAAATAGCTTTTTGCAATTTCCTAATTGCGAATCGCAAAAATTCACAATTAGGAAATCGCAAACTGACTTTTTTGTACATCTGGCCCGTAGATCTTTGCTTCAGTAAAGCCTCAACCATTTCCAGCTGGGAAAGGGTCAGAGGAGACTTTGTGGGAATGCACAAACTTTCACGGAAGAACATGCCCATGCCCGCTCCCACCCTTTGTGTGAGGTTTAATACTGTGTAACCCTACGCACGTGTGTTGTTCAATTAATTAGTAGTAGGTAGACTTATAGCTGCTGGGTCACCTTTTGAGAAACCCTTCCATTTACGCTTTGTAAACCTATTTTAGAAGTGTAAATAGTTTTGAGAACTGGACCCAAAGGCAAGAAGTAGGAGTTAGTGAAGACAAGAGTGGAAGATCCAGGCTACTATAGGCAGGTAGAGGGGACAGAAGGAAGGTCGAGAGATGAGAGACAATGCACCGGTGGGCGGTGATCTTTTAATGTGATGAGGCCTGAACACCCTCAATGAATTGGACTGAGAAAAACAAGTAAACCAGACACCCTCCAGATGTGTTTGGGATGGGGCGGTCTCCTCCACAAATTTTATTTTAAACGGGGCCCGTGTGTGGATTTTACAAAACAAATTTCAAATTAAAGTGCTAAAAAGCACAAGAAAAGTTTTGTAATTGCATATTGTGCCAAGCAATCCTGACCCTCCCCAAGAGTGTTGGGGGCTCGTGCCCCATAAAAAAAGTCTCAGAAATGATTGGCAAAATGGTGCATTATCAGCACATTCTCCCTAATTAACATCTGGCAAAGCAGCTGTGGGGGATGAAGACTGTCAGAAAACACTCTTTCACCTGCTTCATTATTTTTCATAGGGTCTTTCTTAACTCCTACATTTCACCTTCTTTCTTTCTTTAATTCACCCCTTCCATGGAGATGCTGTGAGTGAAGGGACAACGTGGAAAAAAGAGGAAAGAAACTATTTCACAATCTCAGACCACACACAGCAGGACTAAAGACACTTTTCAGGCTTGGACTGAAGGGTGACTACTCAGGTTAGAGACCATGCGGGTTTGGGTAACAGACATGTTTTACATGCTTAGGGTCTGCGACAGCAGGATTCCTCTTCATTCAAATATCAGCTTTAAATATAAGTTTGCAAATGCAATGATTTTGTCCTCTCACATTAGCTCCTGAGTTTATGAAAAACACACTTTCTGATCTCAACATATTTTGGAAAAGCGAACCCAATTTCTAAAAACAAAGGGCATGATGTAGTGATTCGCAAAAAGTGCTCACAAATTACGCATCAAGAAGTCCAATGAGATTTTGCAAAGTGACCTACATAATATTAGGTCTGCCTGCAAAATCACCATTCGAAGTGCGACGCAATCAACCTACTTCATGAATATTAATGATTCCTAAATTGCAACTTACTCCAATTGGATGCCATCATAAGGACGGTGGTCTGCTGGGGTCAGTACATCACCACGTCTGCGATCGTATTTAAATAAAGTAACTTTCTTTTTAATGCAGTCTATTGTGAAACAAAAAAATATCTTTTTAAAGGTTTGTTTGAGAGTTGCCAGTGGTCCCCTTAGTTCTAAGGGACTTTCAGCAAATTCTGGGAGTTCCAAATGTCAAGAATGCAGGGGTCTTCTCCTCCTTGACCTCCTCTCCTGCTTCTCTGAGCAGGCAGGCTTTTAGGCGCTGGGCACACCTTCAGCTTCTCCAGTAAGTTGTGCAGACTTCAGGTGATGTCTCCTAACCTCTGGGAGGCAGGCTGGCCTGCAGCCACCAGCCTTGGTCATCATCTTTGAATACTTTGCGGGTACTGCCATCTGTGGTCAAGAATAGTGTGAAACTGCAAGAAATTGGGGTGATATGTGTTGCACGTTTGTGTACATTTTCCAGAGAGGAGATTTGAATCCAATGCCTCAAGCTTCATAACCTGTTTGGATTGCTTCTCTTTCAAGTGTCTTTATGTTGCTCTCCAGATACAGGCTTTGTGTAAAGTGATGCTACTCACAGCAGGGAGCACGTCGGCTGGCTCCAAGCAGAGAACGAAAAAACACGGGGATAGCAAAATGCAAGTTTTCTGCAGCTGGCGGTCATCAGCCTCCCTGAAGCGTTAACCAGAGCAAGACAAAAGAGTTGGCAATCCCTGGAAACTTCTCAACTTGAACAACAGAAATTGGAGTCCCATCCAACACCACAACAATCTACCAGATGGCGGTACTCAGAAAGAACGAACCAGTCCTTTTGGTAGGGTCTTTACTGAAGTTCTAAAGGAAGCCAAGACTACAATGCTTCTAAATTTTAGGAGGATTTCTGCTTCTTTTTCTTGCAAACTAAATGCCACTAGGATAGTTCTCTCCCTCCCACGAACACTCCACCAAATAA
This sequence comes from Triturus cristatus, assembly GCF_964204655.1. NCBI lineage: Eukaryota > Metazoa > Chordata > Amphibia > Caudata > Salamandridae > Triturus > Triturus cristatus. The sequence continues at coordinate 1,138,933,718 of NC_140593.1, read as the reverse complement.
CTTAGGAGCCCACCCCCAATTCCATAACAGACACCGACTAACAGCTCCTCAAACAGGATCGTCACCATCCACTGCCCAGCCCATCATATCCAAATACCACCCACACAATCTGAGGTTCACTGACAAACCCTAAATCTGGGACTCTCCCACAAACTGCCTAATCAGACAAACACTGCCATGTGCCCAAACTGGGCTCAAACCACTAACTCCAAAATCTAGGAGCCAACCACGAACTTCACCTTCTGAAGAACCAAGGTGAACTGCACAGCTTCTGGCAACAACTGCCCACTGCCGCCTGTGCTTCTCGGGTCCCCACCATCAGCGGTGGATAAGAGAGCTCTGTCCTCGGCTGCATTTTTCATAGGCCCACCACCAACTGGAGGTTCTGGAGCACCCCGCTGTCAGCCGTTCTTCTCAGAGAACCACCACCTGCTATGGATTCTAGGCCGCCCACGCCAGCTGTAGCTCCCAGAGGTCCATCATTAGCTGCAAGATCTAGATCCCACCACCAGCTCTACTTCCTAAAAGCCATCCGTCAGCTGTAAATTCAAAAGGCCCACCACCAGCTGCCAGTTGTCGGCCCCCACACCGCTAGCTTTATTGTCCAGCAGTTTACTGTCAGCTGTACTTCTCAGAGCTACAGGTACTAGGCCCCCATTGCGAACTCTACATCAAGAACTCTAACTGCTTGCTGCAGATCCTAGGCCGAAGCAACCAGCAACACGTACTAGTGCCCAATGCAAGATGCAAAACCTAGGCCATACCACCAGCTGCTAAACAGAGGAGGGCACCGTCAGCTGCACATTCTAGGACTCACTGCCAGTTGCACATCCCAGAGGCCCATCAACAAACAGCAGAACATACCAGGGGCCCACTGCTTACTGCATAACATGGGAACTCACTGTAAACTGCCCTACTGCCAACAGAACAACCTCTGAACTCGGTGGAAGACAGACATCATAGGTCCCATTAAACAACTGCACTACATGGGAACATAGGCTCCTCATGGGTGTGCCATCTTAAACTCCCAGAGCCAGTGCTGCACCCTAAGGACACACTATTAGTTTGGCACCTATACCTTCCTATACCCACACTAACCAGCATTCATTCTGTGAATTCGTTTTCTTTTGTTTCCCACTCTGCCTCTTGTTCAGCACAATGCACCCCACTTAAGGTATAGAGTGCTACATAAAGTCCAATGAAAAATATATATATATATAATGTGTGGGTGTAGACATGAGCTTAAACACAAACGCCCAATGTGGCGTGCTTGCCACTCATACCCCACTCATGTTCACACCCATCTTTTACAAGAAAAAATGAAAAATATTGCTCAGTTATAATGTAACTATTTTGTGCATTGTTTTATTGCATATATATTCTATTCTCTATATGTGCATACATTATCACATCTTTGAATATATTTCCATCTCGATAAATCTGCGTGCAACTATAACAGACAAGCATCAGCAGACAGAATAAACGTATATGTATTTTACATCTCGGTGATGGGAGGAGCTTTGTGACGCATTCAACTCTGCCACTTGTCAGCCGTCGCCTTTCAATCACTCAAATATACAACAAATGAAGCGTTCTTCTGGCGCATAGATCCCGCACGCCAGATGGTCCCAAAAGGCAAAACGTACCAATTAGATGCATCACAACACTTTGGCACAATAGCATCATATGTTGGGGGTACATTTATTCCTACCAATATGGTATGCATAATTACCGTAAAGACATGGTTTTTTTTTTTGCTTATCGAGGAATTGTTTTATTTTAGCAATGACCTATTTCAAAACTAGGGAGAGCAAACCGCATGGACTATGGCATCTACTGTAATGTACAGCAAACAACATAGATCCTTCTGTGATCTTGTACTACAGACAGAAGCAGCAATTACACATAGTATTATAGATGGGTAACTGAGGTATGTTTTTCACCGAGGGGTTCTGAGTGACAATCAATCAATCAATCATGGCATTTATAAAGCGTGCTACTCACCCGGGAGGGTCTCAAGGCGCTGGGGGAGGGGGTATGTTACTGCTCGAACAGCCAGGTCTTGAGCTGGTTTCTGAAGGAGAGATGGTCCTGGGTTCGCCGAAGGTGGGTGGGGAGGGAGTTCCAAGTCTTGGCTGCCAGGTAGGAGAAGGATCTTCCTCCGGCGGTGGCTCTGCGGATGCGTGGTACGGTGGCGAGGGCGTGGCTGGTCGATCGTAGCTGGCGGGTGGGCGTGTAGAAGGTCATGCGGTCGTTGAGGTACTTGGGGCCCAGGTCGTGGAGAGCCTTGTGTGCGTGGGTGAGGAGTCTGAACGTGATTCTCTTGCTGACGGGGAGCCAGTGCAGGTCTCTCAGGTGTCCGTTGATGTGGCTTTGTCGGGAGAGGTCCAGGATGAGTCGTGCGGAGGCGTTCTGGATGCGTTGGAGTCTTTTTTGAAGTTTGGCTGTGGTTCCGGCGTAGAGGGTGTTCCCGTAGTCCAGTCGGCTGGTGACGAGTCACTGGGTAATGGTCTTCCTGGTTTCAGTGGGGATCCATCTGAAGATCTTGCGGAGCATGCGCAGGGCGTTGAAGCATGAAGATGAGACAGTGTTGACTTGTCTGGTCATCGACAGGGAGGAGTCCAGGATGAAGCCCAGGTTGCGTGCGTGGTCCATTGGCTTGGGAGGGGTGCCCAGGGCCGGGGGCCACCAGGAGTCGTCCCAGGCAGAGGGTGATGATCCCAGGATGAGGACTTCCGTCTTATCTGAGTTCAGTTTAAGGGAGCTGTTCCTCATCCAGTCGGCGACGTCTTTCATCCCTTCGTGTAGGTTGGCTCTGGCGGTGGTGGGGTCGCTGGTGAGGGAGAGGATCAGCTGGGTGTCGTCGGCGTAGGAGATGATGTTGAGGTTGTGTTGGCGTGCGATGGCTGCGAGGGGGCTCATGTAGACGTTGAAGAGGGTTGGACTGAGTGAAGATCCTTGTGGTACACCGCAGATGACTTCGGTGGCCTCGGATCTGAACGGGGGGAGGCGGACTCTCTGGGTTCTTCCGGCGAGGAACGAGATGATCCACTCCAGTGCTTTCTCTCGGATTCCGATGTTGCTGAGGCGCTTCACTAGGGTGCGGTGGCAGACGGTGTCGAACGCCGCAGAGAGGTCCAAGAGGATGAGGGCCGCTGTTTCCCCGTTGTCGATCAGGGTTCTGATGTCGTCGGTGGCTGCGATAAGGGCGGTCTCGGTGCTGTGGTTGGCCCGAAACCCGGACTGCGAGGGGTCGAGGGATTCGTTCGTCTCGAGGAAGGCAGCAAGCTGTCTGTTGACGGTCTTCTCGATGACTTTGGCCGGAAAAGGAAGGAGCGAGATGGGACGGTAGTTCTTGAGGTCGGTGGGGTCCGCCGTTGGTTTCTTCAGGAGGGCGGTAAGCTCGGCGTGCTTCCAGCTCTCCGGGAAGGTGGCGGTGTGGAAGGAGGAGTTGATGATGTCCCGGAGATGGGGTGCAATGATGGCATTGGCTTTGTTGAAGACGTGGTGTGGGCAGGGGTCGGTTGGTGATCCGGAGTGGATGGAGTTCATTGTGCGGGTGGTATCTTCGGTGCTGATCGGGGTCCAGTTGTAGAGGGTGGTGGTGGCGGACGTTGGTTCGGTGATAGGGTGCGTGGTCTGTGCGTCGAAGCTGTTGTGTATGTCGGTGATCTTGCGGTGGAAGAACGCGGCGAGTGAGTTGCAGAGGTCTTGCGAGGGCGTGATGTCGTTGTTTCCGGCGCTTCGGTTGGAGAACTCTTTGACGATGCTGAAGAGTTCCTTGCTGTCGTGGGCGTTGTTGTCCAGTCGTTCTTTGAGTGCTGATTTCTTGGTGGCGCTGATCAGCTGATGGTGTTTGCGGGTGGCGTGCTTGAGGGCGGTCCTGTTGTCTGTGGTCTGGTCGAGCCGCCAGGCTTTCTCGAGGGTGCGGCAGTTCTTCTTGGATTCCTTGAGTTCGTCGGTGAACCAGGGGGTTTTCTTGCTGCCGGGTCTGCTGGGAGGGTTCTTTAGTGGGGCGAGGTCGTTGGCGCAGGCGGTCAGCCACTTGGTGAGGTTGCTGGCTGCTTCGTTGGGGTCCGTTGTGTTGGTGGGAGTGTTCTGGCTGAGGGAGGCGGTGAGCTGCTCGGCGGTGATCTTGCTCCAGCTCCGGCGGGGAACCTGTTGCGGGTGGTGGTGGGTTGTAGTTTTTCTGAAGCTGAAGTGGAAGTAGCTGTGGTCGGTCCAGTGGAGTCCGGTGGTGTGGCTGAAGGAGATGTGCTTGCTGGATGAGAAGACAGGGTCGAGCGTGTGACCGGCGTAGTGGGTGGGAGTGTTCACCAGTTGCTTGAGTCCGAGGTTGGCGAGGTTGTCCAGCAGGACGGTGGTGTTTCTGTCGTTGTTGTTCTCCAGGTGGAAGTTGAGGTCCCCTAGGAGGATGTAGTCGGTGGAGGGCAGGGCGTGCGGGCTGATGAAGTCTGCGATGTCTTCGCTGAATTGTGTGCGTAGTCCCGGGGGTCTGTAGATGAGGGTGCCTCGGAGGGTGGTCTTGGGGTCAGTGTGTATCTGGAAGTGCAGGTGTTCGGCGGCGGTGAAGGTTTCGTCGGAGTTAGTCGAGATGCGGATGGTGTTCTTGTGTACGAAGGAGATGCCTCCTTCCGTCTGGTTGACGCGGTCCTTCCGGGTGATCTTGTATCCGTCCGGGATGGCTATGGCGATGTCGGGTGCTGAGGAGGCGTTCATCCAGGTTTCGGTGAGGAAGGCGATGTCCGGTGCTGTCGCGTCGAGCAGGTCCCAGAGTTCCACGGCGTGCCTGTGGACGGAGCGGGTGTTCAGCAGGATGCACTTCAGGTGGTTGCTGCTGGTGCTCGACTTGGCGAGGGTGGTGCAGGTCCGGAGGCAGGTGAATCGGCAGGCTTGGCAGGTGAAGGGTCCGTGGGTGCGTTTCGGGGTGGCTCGGTAGCAGGCAGGGTTCCGGCCGGCATTGAGTGCGTTGAGGGTGACGGCGTCGTAGGTCCGTCGGGTAGTCTTGCATCGGCGGGGGCCAGGGATCCTGGCGCTGGGCGCGGTCCAGGCGCGGATGGGCGCAGACGGGCTTGCCTTTGGCGCGCCTTCAGTGCACAATCGGCGCGCCCGCTGCGCGTGACCGCTGCGCGTCCGCGCGGTCGCCATTTAAGGCTAAGTGGGAGGGAGGAGCAGCTGGGAGGCGGGAGCGGGGAGGACACGAAGCAAAAGGGGGCGTGGCCGCGTGAACGGCGGCGGGAAGCGGGGAGCGGGCAGGCAGGCACAAGGGGAAAAACCAACACTCAAAACTACAACAGTTTAACAATTTGGGCACAATCTACTATAAAATACAATCACCTAGATACGGCGAACAGCTGGGGAAGGCAGGCAGGCAGACGGCACAACAAGGCTGCGAGCAGCAACGAGGGGCACACACACAGCTGGTGGCCGTGCGGCGCGGGGGTGTCCTAAGAACAGGACATCAAATAGACGGTGAGAGTGAAGCTCAGCGAAAAACATCCCCGTCACTCACCGTCACCCATCTATATTTTTAGGCCATTGATGGCCAACAAATTCATCTGCCCCTGCTTATAACTTCTGATTTGAGGCAAAAAAGAGTAATGGGGGAGCAATACCTAACAGGGCCTCTACTCTCAGGCCCAAATATGAAAAAGTCCTTAACTGCCATCCCTAGTCAGCCCCACCACCTTCCCGGCCTTCCTTCCCCTCCTGCAGCTGCGCTTTCTATTTTCAGTCAAAGCAGACAAGCAGCGCTGCCCCGGCGGCTCGCGGAGAGGCCGGACAGCCGGGCCAGGAGGGCCAACCTGGAGCAGCAACCGCGGGTAACGAGTCCTTTTTAATCAACTATTGCTTCATCACCGCAGTGAATTCTCGGATTCGGACTCCGGGGTAATGATAAAGCCCTCTTGTGGAAGCCACACATAGCACGTTCCAATGGACGTTAACGAAGGGATTTGACCAGGATCACAAGATGGTCAGCTAAGCAATCCGGTATTCAATCCATCCCCAGGGACATGATTTGGCGCCAACGAACGGGTGAAACTGCAACCCTAGTGCAGCCGCTATGCCGCACACACAGAGACTAGAATATATATGTGGCAGTTTACAAGAAGGTCCATTTCAGTCGCTGTCGTGTTAGTAGCTAGTCGCTTTCGCCAGGTATCAATAGGTGTTTGTTATTAATCCGCAGCATCAAATTTTCCAAACGAGGATTATTTTTTTTAAAGAACATACATTAGCCTGTGAACAGGGTCAACTGATGTGTGATGCCACTTCATGTGACGTCATACGGCATCACCTCTGACTTGGGTGAAAGGATGCCACTGTAGTTCGATAATTACCCGCCATCCAGTGCTTAATTTGAGCCGGTGCTTGCCGTTGGGTTCGAACGGCACTCATGTTTTAGGGAACAGCAATTATGTTTCCTTATCAGAAACTGACCAAGAGCAGGAAAGGAAAAGACAAAGATGGTGAAGGAGGAGGAAGGGAAAGTCAAAAAACTGGCGCAAAAGGCGAACGCGGGAGCCTGCAGGAGTGAGATAAAGGGGTGAGGGGTGCCTGGTGGGGGATTAAAGAAGCATGAGCGGGATTCAGCACTTGCAGCCTCGGCATTCTGTGCACTGACATTTAATAGCTCTGCTGCCGCCATTGAACAGAGCTTTGGGCGCCGGCACTAATTCTTTTACAAATGAAGCCTGCGTCATCAGTATGGCCTCGCGTCCACATCCCGTCGCAGAAGATGGACTCGCTTTATCTCTATTTATGCCTGCTCGTGAATCGAAGTATGTAGCATCATGCACAGAGCTGCATTATTCAGTTTCTCATTTTATGCATCTTATGTAAAGCTACATTATGATATTTCTTTTTATGTAAAGCGCTTTGATACCTTTAGGTCTAGTTAGCGCTATATATAAAACTTATAAATAATAGATGATGGAGTTTGGGGTGCTCTTGGGTGGGGCATTACTGAATATTAGAAGCTGGAAGGCCAGGACGGATCAGGTAGACACCGCTTTGCCCATTTCTAAGTGTGCTTAAGCTATGTCTGACGTGGTGATCCCACCGCATAACGTTTACACCTTTAAATAATAATTCTGCTCAATGAAGGTGAGCAACCAGGTGCTTCCGTGTCGAATTTATTGTGGCTAAAGGAATCCAGCAGAGGCGTGATCTCTTTCATCCCATCTGTAATGTAGCCCTATAACCTGCTGTCGAGGGCTATTCTGGTTGTTATAGGCCCTGAGGCGAGGGCCTATAACGAGGGAGAGGGCCTTTACCAATCAGTTTAGCCAGAGGCAGATGAGCTGTGATGATCGACCATTCCACCCACTGAGGGTAGAATGTTCTAAATTGAAAAGGGAGAAACAGAAAGACAAATATTGGAATGTTGGCGCTCCGGGCTTATACCAGTCATTACGAGCCCCGAGCCTCTTCATTCTCTTCAATGACGCTCTCAACATTCGACTGTTCTTATTCTGGTTTTTAGCTGCTTCTAAGGGATCCCATATGTTTTTGGATCTGAACCTCGGGAGACAGAGACAGTTCAAAGTTCACCCGTGTTGAAATCAGGGCCCAATTTGAGGTTGTTGTAGAGCTGGGGCCTCGAGATCTTGCTATTTGCCCAGTATTGTTTTTATATATTAGTGATTTATAAGGCAAGCCATGTCTTTATTAGTCAATCCTGGGCAAAGAACGGCTGAAGCCAGTGCCACAGAATGCACGGAGGTGCTGTTACTGTCCTTGTTGTGGCCAAGTCTACTGATGCGGTGAGTCTTGTTATCTAGCGCAGAAATTCCCCCTGTCTAATTAAAATTATAATAACCTTTTATCGTGAGTAACTCTTCATGCAGGTATCCATACGTGTAATAATAACAGATTTTACTATTACCCAATTCAATAGTACTCTGTTTATCAACCTCAAAAGGATGAAGGGCTGAAGATGAACTGAAACCTGTAAATGCAGGTTGCACAGAGATCTCTGCGGCAAGCGCCCAGCTCACTGAGCTGTCTTACAAGCTTCAGGCTGAATAGCAGTGCAGTTAAGGTGAACAGTGAGTGGCAGCGTGCCTTGGATGAGCTTTGAACTGCTCGGCTGGCACTTTAGAGCTTTCTCTGGTCTCCTTTGGGACTTCCCTCCTCCTCAGCTTTGGCTGGAGAGTGGATGGAGCCTGCCAGGGCTGACTTAGCTGCAGGCTTCCTCGGAGCCAGTTCTGTGAAGCCTGCTCTTTCCTCTTCACAAACTAGGAGAGGGGACTGGATCAACCAGGAACCCCCCAATTACATCAGACCACAACAATGTTATTTTTCTAGCACTTATAAACGGAGAGGCTTGAGCTCACAGTGCCATTGTTATGCATGTGTTTGGTATATATTGAAAACCGCTCACTATTTTTATATACCAGGCGTCTCCAACTTTTTCTGTAGTGAGAAATACTTCTGATCAGTGAAAATCATTGTGAGCTGCTGAAGGCTAAACAACTCGGGCTTCGTTACCAGATACCCCCATGCTCAGCTTCATTGACTTTAAGCCTAATGTCCATAGAGCCAGATACCAGGGTTTGAACAAAATGGCTTGACGAGAGGCACTATGACGGCTGTAAGAGCGTGGTCTTTGGTGATGTATGAACATGTTAAAAACTCCTTGATTGCATCCAGGCCGGCTTTCGAGCAGGCCACAGCACCGAGCTGGTTGTGATCACAGTGGTAGATGACTGCCGAAAAAACATGGATTCAGTGCTCCCGAACCTCTCAGCGGCTTATAAAACCATCCACAATCTTACTAAACACACTGCTTGATGCAAGTATAAGAGGTGTGAACCTATTACGACTGAAATCATTCCTAACATCAAGAAAGCAAAAGATTTCTATCTCATCTTTCCTTTCATCTTCTAAAAATGTGGCATGTCGGGTGCCTCACGGCTTTGTCCCCTCTCTACTGTTGTTTAACATTTACATGCACCCTTTGTCAAAGTGGTTGTATCACATGTGCACAATTTGGCATGTACACCGATGTTTCTCAACCTATTTTGGGGTGCCTCCAACACAGACCCACACTTCATATCCGCTCTTGCTAATCGTTAGACTCTTACATGATGGTGGATATAAAGAAGGTATTTAAAGTTAAATCCTGAAAACACAGAGTAGCTACTCCCTGTCCCAGAAATCAGCCAGACTAATCTTTCTTGGCCCAAGTCAACGGGCCCTACTCCAATTCCTGCAAAGTCCAGTTGGAGTTTCGGGATATATAGCGACAATCTTAGTGCTGAACCTCAAGTGGTCAATATTTCTAACACTACTTCTTCTTTTTTGAAAATATAAAAAACAAGTTGATCCTATTCCTGGTAGTGAATTAAATTGTTCATTCAAGAATTGATTATGGAAATACAGTGCTCTTAGCAGCACCTAAAAACATTTAATGCGACTGCAAATGGTGTATTAAGCCATGGTTCACCATACATGTGACCTACAAAATATGACTAGGTGACTGTGGGGGAGAAGAGAGTCGCACCGGCTCAAAATTCATGCCTGTGTCCTCTTCAGAGCCATGGCCACAGTACACAAGACAATTTTCTTACAATCACCTAGTTTTTAGCCAAACGATTCCATGGCATAAGTGGTCCAAAAACTTAATATCAGGCCACCAATTTCTTCCTACAAGTGCTTAAAAATAAACCTTCAAATATGGAGAGAGGTCCATTTCTGTAGCAGCCAAAGCTTGGAACACGTGAGCACTCTCTCCCCGGAGCCAACCTTCTGTCATAACATTTTGAAAGACCTAGGAAAACTTTATTTTCAATAATTAACAACCTTATACAATAAAATCTCCATTTAAGTGCCAAGAAACCCATATGGTGAATGTCACGCTTTACCAAATACACTAATACTAATGAATAGTCTGTGCCATAGGTTGAATATCATAGTTGACAAAAATACTGCCTAATGTAAATACTTCCTCTTAAATAGTGTTTATATAAATATCATCCCTTTGAGTACAAATTTTAACTCCACTTGGGTAAACTTTTATTATATGCTGCTTAGGACACAACATTTTTGTCAGATAATATTTCTTCCATGAGATCCTGGCACCAAGAGGCAGACCTCTAGATATGTGGCATAAAACTTGGAAAAGTCACAAAGGAGTTTATCAGCAAAGCAGCACTTATGAAGGGGTATGAAACTGCATCACAGCAGCATCAGAGAGGCACAGCACTGTTATCTTTAACAGCCCCCGAGAAAGGTGTCGCTCCTCTGCCTATCCTTGTCAAGATGCTGGCACAAACAGGACCAGACTCACAAACCATTTTGAGCTCTGACCTATGAGGCAGACAGGAGTAGCTGTGTGTGCTGCCTGTCCTTGTTGCCAAAACTGCTCACATTCTTCACACAACTTTTCTCTTCTTGGTCAACTTTGCCAAGTTTTACCACTACTGTATGCCTCCGCTGCGACCACCCAGCTCTCCACCCCTCTGCCCTCTGGTCACACTCTTGTATCTCACACCTTGTGGGGGCCGCTTTCTCTAGATGAACCACTTTCCTTGCCGTCCCTGAAATACTACTTACCAGGGCCCACCTATCAACAGTGCAACTGGTGCAGCGATACCAGGGCCTGCCCACTAAAACCCCATTTTTACTGTTATCTGGTACAGACACTGGAGGGTAGGTATTTTCGTGGATTGATTCAGCGCTCAAGGCACACATGCTTCACCACTGACTCCTTGATGTTCACCCACATTCGCACCGCATGCGCGACTTCTACCCGTCGACTTGTTCTCATTCACTAAACCTCTTGGTTCTCTACCCTCTAGACCTACCTTCTACTCTCAACCCCAAATCTACTTTTTATATGGCCTCTCTAGCCTCGCTTCCTGTTGCTATCCACCCCATCTCATCCCCTACCGTCCCACTTGACTGCTCTCTACCCCCTCGTGCACCCGGGCACCCCTGGTGCTCTCTCTCCCCTCTCACCATCTAGTGACCCTACAGCTCTCTACTCGTCTTGCTTTCTAGCGCTTATTACTCTCTAAAGACACTATTGCGCTCTCCTTTATTTAATTTTATTTCAGGTGTTTTATAAAGCGCAAACATGACCCGAGTGTATCAGAGCGCTGCACGTATGAGTGAAAAACATAAACAAAGGACTGAAACATTAAAACAAACACCAAACCAAAACACAGACCAAAAGCTAAAAACTGAAGGAAGCCATGGAATGTTGTAACTGAGATATTATTACAAATTCACCGTTCATTTATGAAGCGTTGGGATAGAATCTCCAAGATGGTTTTCGGAGTCTGCCCCGAGTCCGATCCGTTCCGGGTACCCGGGAGAACAGTGTTGGTGTGGAGTTCTACTAGAAGGCTGTGCTTCTGCCCTGCATTGGCATTAATGTCATTATGGCATCACTGCACCCAAAGGGGCAGGCTAACCGAGACTGTATAAGAGGAATATGGTCATTGGGATCTTTTTCACCTCTTTTTTAAAAATGTGGGTCGACGGGTTTGGTGAACTTTGGGTAATAGGGAATTCCAAATCCTTGGAGCTGATCCTGAAAAGGAGCGTGTTCAAGTTTTTGGTTTTCTGAATCTAACATACATAGTTCTCCATGCCCACTTTGTGTTGAATGCCCCATTCGATGTCTAGCACCTCTATTGTTCTTCTCTCTCTTTAGCTTTTTAGCACCCCTTCTGCTCCCTGTAGTGTGCCACCCTCATACACTCAAGCACCCTGGCACTGAGGGCAAGATCAGGACCCGATAAATGGGGATGCTGAGTGCACGGGCTCAGTCCCAATCTTATACAGAAAGTGTCTGTCCTTGCGCAAGCCTTACTGCGCTGACGTTGAGGATTGACTTGCGCCTGCCCACCTTGGGTGACGGCCACCATAGGAAAGAGACCTCATTACCAGACAATTGTTAATGTGGCTGAGAAGCTAAAGGCCCAGCCCTACAAGCCTCCATGGGGCAAACACAGCCAGCGTGCCAGCAGGAGCGACGACAACCCATGGCTGCACAGCGCAGGAGCGTCCAGGGGCATAGCTGTCATTGGTGCAGCTGGTGCAGTGGCACCACAGCTTAGAACCCTGAGGGGCACATTGAACCCTGATAATTGCTCTATTTTACTACCCCAACATCAGTGAAAGGGTCATTTTCCTTGCTTGCGCCAGGGCCCATGGCATCCTTGCATTGTGACTGGGGGCATTGAGCTGTCTCTCACCCAGTGTCCGAAGCTAAGGGAGGGCCGAGCAGCCGGCCTGCAAGGCCCATGAAGAGTCCATGCCAGCCTGCGGGAGTGCTCCAATCAGAGTCTCCAGTGAGCGCGTATGGAAGAATATTAAACATCAAAATGGACCGGAAATAAAGAGTATGTGTTAATGCACACCCTAGTGCGATAGAAGACATTCAGACAGAGAGGGGCACATCTCAGCTGGCACACAAGGCCTTGGCTGAAGAGAGGGAACCCGGTGTGCTGTGCAGTGTGGACGAAAAATACAGAATCAAAACGGAAAAGAAGAAGGTAACAGAGACATTGACCGCCAGGGCAGCTTTAGCGCTGGTGGTGCCCGGTGAACTATGTTGGCATCCCCCCCCCGTGACCTCATTCACTACTGATTCCCTCACCACCTAACAGTGCCCCTCAAGTCTCCATAACTACTCTCTCTCACACGCATTTCTTCTGTTTTATAGCGCTACTCATGCCAGTGTATGATGTCAGAGCACTTTACATCGCACACATTACACAGAGACAAAGAATCATAGAAGTGTGAATCAATGTATAGGAAATGTTACATACGACAGAGAACTACAAGGTGTAGGAGTCACATGTCATGCATACTGGTGGGCAGTATAGTTTAAGTGTGTTTGGTCTGGAGAAGCACAAACTCAGAATTTTAAACGTAACACCATGCTCGGGGTTGTCTTTACTGATAAGAATTTATTTCTACCCAAATAAACCCCTTTTGTGACATTAGGATAATGAAAGACTGGGTAAGAAAACAAAACGTTCTAACCTGTACTTTGCAGTCTGCATGCAGCTCTTGGATGACCGGTAATTTCTCACTGTTCTACATTAGGATTTCAACTTATAAACTGCAAGTACCAAGCGGATCTCTGTGACAAAAGCAGTAACCCACTGAACTATTTACATTATATGCACTTCTGTGTACATTCTTTGCAGCAGGCACATTAACCCTCTGTGCTACCTTATGATGAGCCAAAACTTCCACTAGACAAAACTCTGAACTCTCTCCAGCAGACCCATTAATCATCAGAGTTATCGTGACATTTTTATTGTTTCCTGGAAATGGCCAGATGCAAAGAAGCAGCAGGTGCTTTTACATCCAGAATATATTTGAAAACAAGGCACCCCCCGAAGTCAGCCCCCGGTTCAGTGGCTCCAGTCGCACCACCCTATAGCCCGCCCTGTTGAGCACTATTACACCCCATCAAAGAACAAGCGTGCTGCCTCACCCTACATAAAACCACAGTGTCTAGTGCCAACAATAGAGCAACATGCGTACCACTAGGCTAGTCGCCACTAAGCCAGCCAAATCACACGCCAATAAGGAGGTGGCAGCTCCAACCCACTCATCCTTCAGCGAGTTTCGTAACCCTGCCACCGCAGCACCCAGGTGGCATGCGTGGGTCGCCCCTCTACACAATTATTTCAAAGCCACGAAGATAACTGATGGGAGGTCAAAACCCTCCTTGCTACTGCACTTTGCGGGCATCAAAATCGTCAACTTATTTTGGCAGGCTTGCCTCCTTTTGAATTTCCCAAAGTCCAGGTTCATCTGCGGGTCGAAATTAGGGGTGGAGTTAGCTCGCGGAATTTCACGTCTCAGCTAGGGGTGGGCGGAATTTGCGGAATTAACCTTCGCAAATTATCGCGAGAATGTTTAAAATTATCGCAAACAAGCAGAAATATCGCGAAGATGCGGAAGTTTTTTTCCGGCATGTTCGCGCGATTTTCTGCATGGTTGCGGGTCGCCAACTTACCCATGTGGCTGCTTGCGGGCGCGGCCATCTTGTTTTGAGTTGTTCTCGCGGTGCATGATCGCGAGAAGAAAGACGTGATCGCGCGACGCATGACGTCACTGCGGGCGCGAACTGTCGCGAGACAGCGCAAATGGCTAAAAACAATACAACATCTCATGGAGAACGCGACCGGATCAAGAAAACTTGTCGGCGAACGCAGGGATTCAGGTAAGGCGATCGCGCGCGCGCGAGAATGTATCATTTTACAGCGCGAGCAAGAAACAAATTATCGCCAAGCTGCGGAAACCGGAATTTTTGACATTTTCGCGCTCTCCGCGGAACGCAAAAATGTCAAAATATCGCAATTTCCGCGAACGGAACGAAATTTTTGCCCAGGCCTAGTCTCAGCATTGCATGGAGTTAAATAAAAACTCTGTGAGATTAGGCGGAGCTCTACCAATGGGTGAAAAAAAGCACGCTGCACTGCTCGTAATGCAATTTAGCGTTGGTAGTGCGTGCCAAGCTGAAAACCCTGAGCGAATGGTAACACGCGGAGCACAAGAGCTCGCGGCCTTTGGAGTAGATTTTGCCGCTTCTCAAGTAGAAAATCTACTCAAGAAACTGCCCTCTGACCGCGAACGCTCCTGCAAACGCTTGCGGTAGATTTCACGCCGGAAAGCTTCCTAGCGACTGGATTTTGCACTAGTGGAAGCCGAATCTAGCTTGTGCTTGCCAGCGCACCTGCTGGTGCCTCACCTTGTTCCCATTGTCATGACCTTGCTCGAAAGGCAAAACATCCTGCCATGTGGTGATTAGCGGAATTTGGCCGGAACTCCCCGTTAAAAGAGTAATGCGAAGTTGCCAAATTTCTCCAACTCCGAATTAATAGATCCGCCCTGATCTAACCAAAGTGTGTGGTGTGTATTGCAGTGGCTTTTTCATACTCATGTTTGCTGCTGTGTTTGCCCCAATGACCTTTAATCATTTTTTTTTATCAGATTATTATAAATAGCATTTTCCTTTCATTTATTTTTAATGTGGGTGATGCGTGACAGTCTATTACAGACATTTTGCAGAGAAATGTTGTGTTTGTGTTTAATACAAAATTCAATAAAATAGTTCTTTTAGATCAAAATAGGACCTCAAGCTGAGCAATGGGGGGGGGGGGGGCGTCACAGAGATTATTTGCAGTAACATTAGAGGGCTGCTGTTACAATATTGAAAAAACAAGGTCTGCAAAACAATTTAGAATGTAGACGAGTGTGTCTGTGCCCCGTCAGTGACCTGGCCAAAGAGAGCATGAAAGAGCTCAAATTGGTTCCGAACAAGTGCCCCGTTTGCCCAGGGCCCCCAAATCCTCAAGATGCCCCTGGGCGTGGTTAAGGCGGCCTTGGCACGGAGCGGGTCCGCAGTAACAGCTGCTCTGAGGACACTCTGAACTACAGCAGAAGCTTGGATGGGTAAACACTGCCCCCTGGTGGTCATGGAGCAGACCTCCGGCGCCTAAAACACGGCTCCATCTGTCACTTACATCTCTCAACAGACTTATTGCCTTTTTAATTCCTCCTTAGCGAGCACCCGGCAGCCATCCAGATCACACCCTCTGAAGCAACCACAGGCCTCGGAAAATGAGCCGTATCACCGCCGGCAGCTCGAGAGGAAAAGGAAGAGGGAAAGGGGGTCGTTGGGGGAGGGAAAGGGGGTCGTTGGGGGAGGGAAAGGGGGACGCTGGGCGAGGGAAAGGGGGACGCTGGGCGAGGGAAAGGGGGACGCTGGGCGAGGGAAAGGGGCACGTTGGGAGGGAAAGGGGACGGCGAAGAAAGAGATATGAATTAATTGGGTGTGGGATGGAAATGGAGAGGGGACAAAAGAAAGGCATGATTAAGCAAAAAAGGGAGGGGGAGAAAGGATTAGATGTACAAAAAATCGCTTACCAAAAAATGTAATGGTAACATATGTATATTCCTCAAGAATGTGTAAAATGCAGAGATTTACACAGATTTCAACTTAGAAATCCAATAACAGAATGGTCAAAATGTTAATATTTGGCACGTATTGCCTTTGGCCACAATTTAACCCATACACTAACTCCTAACCATAATCCCAGATCATGACATAATCCTAGCTCTCTAAATCTAAACCCACCTTTTATCCTAACCATAACATTTACACTATTCCTAACCCTAATAGAACACTGGCTAGCCTAAACCAAACCTCAACCACAAACTTCACCTTGACCTCGTTATTTTGCCTAACCATCATTCAGACTAATTACTACTAAGCCTTCCTCTAACGCATTACTAGCCAAACTCTTGCTGGTAGCCTTAACACTTACCATAACCCTTTACCTTACCCGGGCCAATGGAATTATATATGATTGTGCAGCTGCAGCGATTTTCACATAATTATAGAGTTGCCGCATGTGCCACAAAATCCATCATCTACAGCATAATCTGCAGATTTGAACCCCCCCCCCCCCCCCCCCCCCCCCCAAAATGTAGTTCCTAGCTTAAACGGTTCAAAAGTTGCTAAAAATGCGATGACACGTATTGCAGGGCAGTGGAAGGCTCTTTGCAAAGCTGGACTGGTCACTTTTCTGTTGCTTATTGCTATATTTGGGTGTTAAACTGGCACTAATGAGGTGCAACCAATGCCCAGAGAGTGTTAACAAGTTTAAAAATGAGGAAAAAATGAAGTAATACTATTACAAAATGTGCCACATTTTCCTTTATAATTTGCCTTTTCAAACTGCATAATTTCCTCAACCCTATTGCATAATTTGGCCTTCTCCGGACGCATAATTCCAGTGGCCCTGGCCTTAAGGAAACACTCTCATTTGCCCTAAACCTTAACCACAACCCTAATTTATAGCCAATAATTAAACCAATCATCTTCTTTTTGAATATTAAAAAATATAAGTTAAAAATAAACACAACATTCACATACAATATTTACAAAAACAATATTTTTAAAATACTTTAGAAGCTTAGTCCCATCTTTACTTGAGTTTTACATATCATGGCTTTGTGAACAACACTATTATTACTGCACATTGAACAAAGGGAAGAGAGTGAGGGGAGAGCATAAGGGAGAAGGGGGTGAGAAAGGCATCTCCGAAATAGATGAGGGGTGTGAAGAGAGGAAAGACTCAAAGTGTAAAGGAATCTGTGAGTGTGGAAAGTGAGAAAAAGGATTTGGGAGAGATATAGGAAGAGAGACAGGAAGGAGAGAGAGAGGGAGAGCATTTGAAGACAGAAATAAATAGGATAAGGGAGCGAGACAAGGCTAGGGATTGGACGAGCAAAGAGATACATGGAGAAAGGAGTGAGGGAGGAGAACAGACAGATGAAGGCGGCAAAAGGGAGGGTAAGAGATGTGTAAATGAAAGAGTTCATTTGAGAAGAAGTGTGGATAAGGTCCATATGAGATGCAAAGAGGAAAACAGATGAAATAGAAAGAGAAAGGGCACTGAAATAAAGTGAAGGATGGGGCATAGGCATGAGAGCAAAATGGTGGAAGAAGTGGAGTGTAGGATGAAAGGGAACAGCAGAGAATGGGAAGAAGTGAAAGGGAAGCAAAGAAAGGGCGTGCAAGCACAAAAAAGAAAGAGAAAAAATAAGACGGCGCACTGACTTTTCAGCTGTTACTATAAGGCAGCAGACGGAGCGCCTCTGACTTTGTATCTAAGACGCTGAGGCTACTAAGAGAGATGAAGGACTGTTTGGAATAAAAGGAGGTGCCCTTTAATTCAGGCACGTCCCTGTATGTGAAAGATGCTGCCTCCAGCACTCAGTGCGGTGTTGCTGGGAGGAAGAGTCCATGTACGCTGTCTCAGTGGCAGTGCAGAGGAAGGTCTGCCAGATGTGTGCACGAGGAAAGTGGGGTGGGGCGAGCACTGCACCCTGAAGGTTACATGTGCTGCTCTGATAGAAACTGTGCGAGCAACAAACACCCACAGCTCTGCTCACAACCAAAGGTACTACATGACATGTATAAATATACTGGTGTTCAATGGGGCTCACCAAAGGAATCTTAGGCACATTTACTAACAAATGGCACAATTTAAAGCACATGTGGCAGGTCACATTAAAAAATGTTTGGTAGGATTTCAAGAATACCACGGATGCACACCTACTGGGATTATTTTTGTGAAATATAGTTTAAATGTGTAAGGGCATCAATAAAGTAAATGTCTCCAACCTTCTCTATAGCAAGAGCTACTTCTGATCAGTGAAAATCATCATGAGCTACTGAAGGCGAAACAACTCGTGCAACGTTACCAGACAACCCCACGCTCAGCTTCATTGACTTTAAGCCAAATATCCACAGAACCAGATACCAGGGTTTGAACAAAATACTGTGACTGGGGGGCACTGTGAGAAGGCTGTCATGAGGGTCAGTAAGAGCATGGTCCCGGGAATGTATGAACATGTGTGCGTGTGAATGGGATATATGTGTACGGGTGACTGAGAGCCTGTGTCATATGTACTTGCAGCACAGGACATACTTTTCACCATATGTGGCACCGTTACATGTAGAATACAAACATACAATCATTTTTTTTTTAAAAGGGGAAATTTAAAGTGCAGAAAGATTTTCTGCAAAAAATGTTCATTATATGGAACATTTTTCTGCACTTTAAATTTCTCTTATTTAAAAAAATGGCTGTATTTTTCAGTTATATTTATGGCACAGTGTCTATTGGCCCCTGGGAGCAAGAGGTCTTCTGTTTGTAACAGCGGCACTGTGAAATGGGAGAAAATTAAAATGAAGAGTTAACTTAATCATATGGGTAACTTTTCATTTGTATTTTTCCCATTTAAAAGCATTCAGAAACATCATTTTGTTCACAGCTGCGATACTGAGTTGACAAGGACATTTATTTAAGATTTAAATACCTCAGTGCTTCAGTTCTTCACCTCCGTGCCCCAGCCCGGGTCATAAATCTGACTGTGCACTGCCCACTATCACGCCCTGCTATCTGCAGTCCGATGATAATAATGTAAAATAAACACAGCCTGCCCTGAACTTTAACAGGAATTCATGACCTTGTGCTTATTTTAAAATGAACTCAAGACTATGAGCGACTCGCAAGGTGTCTGAGAGATACTGGAAGCTCGCGATCAATTGGTTGGAGACACCCGGTTTAAAGACCACTTTAGGCTTGCAAGCTGTTCAGCAAGGTCCTCGAAATGAAGCCAAGAGGGACACCAGCAGCATCCTCTGTGGCCATCTTTGGTGCATCTTATCGACTGCGGGCGTGAGGACATCGCCTGCCTTGGTACCTATTGTCAGGCAGAGGTCCCAGCACTTGAGCTTCCAAGGGCATTGAAAGAAGCCTGGCTGGCTTCTGGGACAATGAAACACCCACCTGGACATCCGCTTAGGGTGACTAGGCAGCCCGGATTTACCAGGATTTCAGTAAATTTAGCACATTTTTTTTTGTTTTGACGGTGTGGACTAACAGAGGAAAGTACGTTTTTATGTGTTCCAATGCAGAAGTAGACATCAGTCATTCTCACGATACAATTTTATTAACAGACGTCTGCGTTTTTTAATGTGTGAGCGTGTGTCGGTGTTTCTGTACCCCTCGGTCGATGGAAAACTGGAGCCCCATTTGTTTGTTAGTGGAATGGCCCTTTTTGAAAAATGTCTTGTCACCCTACAACTGCTCCCGCTCCCTGACGTTTACAGATACAACCCAGAACTTATCAATCGACACTAAAATGCCACTCAACCGTTTTTTGAAATTTCCAGATAACCATATTTACAACACCTTCTGTGCCTTGAGGCGAGCTCTCGAGATCTTCGATATAAAT
The DNA here is from genome assembly GCF_964204655.1 of Triturus cristatus. NCBI lineage: Eukaryota > Metazoa > Chordata > Amphibia > Caudata > Salamandridae > Triturus > Triturus cristatus. Next base: position 1,138,913,930 of record NC_140593.1, on the reverse strand, counting down.
TAAGGAAATAAACATGACATAGCAAATCCTATCATAGAACACAGAGCGGAGGCGTTATTAAGGCAGTCAGTGAATTTCATTTTGCAGTCGCCTGCGTAATTTGCTGTCAAACGTTTATCTATTAAAACAGGCCATTGTCCAATAGGTTTCAATGTTTCGCACACAGTAACCTAAGTTGTCTTATACCACCATCTGGTGGATATCTGAAGTATTGCGAGAGCTTTTGTATTTAGTTGAATACAGAGACAGTTTGCATTTGCCTATAAATGTGAGAGCAGCGCCATCTGCTGGGGATGCTAGGCATTGTAGCTACAGGAGCAGTGAATGTTTAAGCCTCATAGAAAATCCTTTGTATACAACTCAAGATTAGGAGCAGAGCGACTAACATGACGTCATCAACAGATCCATACATGCAAATGGTAGTAAAGTATTATGAGAAAAGATGCAGAAAACTCAAGTTGTAAAAATAGGGGGCGAATAGAGTAGGTGAGAGATAGGCAAGCAAATTATAAATGTTGTTTGTACTAAAATATATAAGGAGCTACAAGGCCCAGCCTGGACAGAGAGGCAGCAGGGTGTGGTGTGCATGTACACCAAAAAAGGGGGATAGTCAGAAAAGGCCCAGTAGCCTATATGGCAGTATGCCATAAGGAACAAAAATGGTCTAAATGTTGAATAAAACATCGACTGATGATCGATGAACCACAGTCTTCCGGTGTACTGAGTGCCGGTGTGCTTTGGGTCTTCCACTCTGTTGTCGGAGTAGCCGTATCCTTTTGAAACATGCCTAAAGAAGCCATGCTGTCCAGTTAGTAGAGTGATGTCAAATGGGCAAGAAGTGGAGTAGGTGACGTGCAGTAACCCTACACCTTTTTGAAAGGCAGTGATACTGCCTGTTGCTGTACATACACACCACATGAACGAGGGAAGAAGGGCGTGGAGAATCAAGCTTGTCACCCTGAGCAGGAATTACACAATCTTTACAAGGACCAGACTTCACCATCTCCTACAAGGCGGAAAGAGGACACAAGTCGCTGCTTCTGGATTCCAGCTCGTAGTGAGTAGAAGTCGGCCTCGACCCTCATTTCCAGGTCCCAACAAGAATCTTCCCAAAGACCAGTGTCAAACCAGTTACAATTGGTTACTGGTCTGCTTCACAAGAAGAGTCTCCCTTCAATGCCCTGTTTGTACCCCAGGGGACCACCAGGAGATACGCTCATCCTGATCATCTGGGAGAACATGCAGTTCTTAGTGTCAGCAGTTACAATCTTCTCTTCGCTCAGAGTTCCAGCAGTCTCTCCTCTGCTTCCAAGCGCTGCACCGTGTATGTTCATGATCTGGCTGTACTCCTGATGTGTTCAATTTCCAGCTGTGTTCGGTCTCTTGGAAGCACTCGTAAGCCGCGGCTCTGGTGACCACATACAGCCAGCAGGCACTTCCTTCTGGTTGGTGGTCAGTGTCCACATCTACTCCTACGCGTGGCAGGGAGCAGACTTCACCACTCCATACAAGGCAGGGTAAATCTGAAGCTTCGATCTCACACCCCAATCAGATATAACAAATCTAGCAGAGGTGTGGGAGTGTCCCCATCAGCCCCTACCTGGCCTACGGCAGCGTTCTCCCTTATGGCTAAAATTCTCTAAATTGAGTGGTCAGTTTGAAGCTTTCAAAATCTCACAACTGTTAACTGTACTTTGGAATGTCCCCTAGAAGGTTATTTGCATTCAGTTCTTCCCATGGAACTGCAGCATTAGTCTCACTCAAACAGATGTGGTGCACCCCTGGAAAAGGAAGCACAAATAATACTTTGCTCCATTCTACCATCCCGATTGCTCTTGTCCTTTGAAGCCGCAGTAGGGTCTAACCACCCCTTCACATACCTTTGCGATTTCATCTTGGTGCCTAACAGGGATGTGTTGTTGATCTGCCCCCCCCCCCCTCACACTTCCACCTCCCGACCCTCCACCCCCAGCTTTAGGCTTCTCGCTCCTCTAGGATGCTGAAAAGTCTGTCTGACTCTTCTGCAGCGCCCTCATGATATGACCAGGCAGAGTACTCGCCTGTGACTGACAAAACTAAATTAAAGATATTTCTATGCATTTACAAGCACTCATATATTGAGTCATACACTTTCTGGCATAAAGCGGGTGTAACAGTCTTTCATTATCACTCATCTACGATGGTGACTTTCTTTTCATTTTTTGTACTGAGTTGACCAATCCAAGAGGGACTCCCGGAGATGTCCTCTGACACGTCCTGCTTCACCAAATACTGGGGTTTGATACATCACAATATATTTGAAGTTCATTTTTGTTGTGTTCCTCAACCCTACAGCTACTATTTAAATCCCATATTTTTCCATTCTTCATTTTCTCCAGATCTTTCTGGATCTGCCTTTTGAAGTCTGGATCTTGCTTCTGCTCTAAATCTGTCTTGAGAAGTTCAGTTCCTTGACATCTCTTTCTTTTGATTCTTCTCTGTTTCCAAGAGCCCGAGGACAGCATCTTATGGAATGTATGACGTTACAAAGCATGCATTTACAACGCATGCCTTTACAACGCAGTTTTTACATCGCAACATTCTTTACAACACATTCTTTTACATCACATGCCATTACATCGCATTTTTAGAAACCACCTTTACTACGCATTCCATTACTTCGCATTATACCATTACAACGCCTACCATTACAATGCATACCATTACATCACATTCAAGGTAAGTGTTGGATAGTGTAGGGGTAAAAATTACTATTCTAACTCCACTGAGTGCAACAGTAGGGAAAGTGTTGGATAGCGTAGGGGTAAAAATTACTATTCTAACTCCAGTGAGTGCAACAGTAGGGTAAGTGTTTGATAGTGTAGGGGTAAAAATTACTATTCTAACTCCACTGAGTGCAACAGTAGGGAAAGTGTTGGATAGTGTAGGGGTAAAAACTACTATTCTAACTCCAGTGAGTGCAACAGTAGGGTAAGTGTCGGATAGTGTAAGGGTACTATGCGTTGTAATGGTATGCGTTGTAATAACTTGCGATATAATGGCTGCGTTGTAGTGACATGCGATGTAAAGGATGTTGCGATGTAATGACTGCATTGTGAAGGTAGTGTGATGTAATGACTGCGCTGTAAAGGTTGTTTCCCCATCTGAAGAGCTTTTTTATGCAATTTGCTTTTAACTCCTCTGGGGCTGAATCTAGAAGACGCTGGTTCCCATTCACGTGTTTGTACTGTGCACTGTGGCACCAGGAACACTGGAACAGGCCACTCTTACCTCCTGTAATCAAGACCAATCATATAGGAATAACAACTGCATCCAGTTCTTGACTGGTTGTGATGCCAACAAAATCAGAGCCTAGTGCCAGCCATGAATTCATCACAGAACAGAGCCCAAACACCACAACAAATGTCACAGGAACTACAGCATCTCTGTATGACATACGCTGCCTTGAAGCTTGGCCTGCAGACATTCTAAGAGTTCCTTCTGTTATGCCCCATTTTTCTGGTTATCCAATAAAACGTAGGGAGTTTCTAGACTCCCTTATGGTGCATTTTGCCTTCCACCTTGCACATTTTTCAAGTGTTCTTGCCAAGGTAGAACTGCTCCCTGGATCTCATTCTGGGGCAGCCCAGGCTTGAGTAACACATTTGGTTGCAGCTTCAGATCCTTGTTAAGGTAGTTATACAATCTTCCCTGTAGAATTCAAGAGGATGTTTGGATGCCCAGATGTTCAAAATTCTGCCCACAAAGCTCTCTCTGGTATTTAGCAATGGAACACGTGTGCCTTGGCTGATGTTTCTCGATGTTGCTAATTGATCAATGAGAGCCCATTGATAGACACTGTGACACTGATTGACACTGTGACACTATTTTACCAAATAACACTGTTTTGATGTGGTCTGAAAGAAGAAATTGAGGCTGAGCTGGTCCACGGGAACCATCCCGCCAACTATGCCAATCTCATTGAATCAATTTTGCTAATCGAACACAGACTCAAGGTACGACGCAATGAACAGAAGACCTATTGTGTAACATCTTATAAGTCTTTCTGAAGCTATACTTCACAAGAGGATTATGGACTTGAAGATCCTGTTTCCAGCTTTGCCACATATGGTCAGGAAGTGTACATAATGACTCGGTCCTGGAAAGGAAACTTTTGACTACGAAAATTGCTTGTATCGAAAAGAGACAAGTATCTGAGAAATAACCGACCCTGCAATCTGCAACGTAAGAATAGTTGTCAAGTTCAGTGGTCATTTTTTTGTGCTATAACTTCACTTTAACCTATATTCCTCCTTCAAGAAATCTCCCGGATGAAGGTCTGTTCCAATCCATACCCTGAGGCTATTGCTCTTTTTGATCAACGTGTGGTACCTTCCCACCGATTGGTCGGTGTGGTACAGTCATTTCTGGAAAGAGGAGAGAAAACTGTGGCACAACTGAATCAATGTACCGGAAGCCTTCCTTATTACATCTCCACGTACAGCGCATGATAACCTTTAATTCAGACAACACGAATTAGTTGTTACTACCAACAATTTACAAAGTGATGTGATGCGCAGGTGTCATGACTTGGCCATTTCTGGGCATAATGGAATGAGAACTACAGTGGATCTGGTATTGGTTCCTTGTGAAGGCTTACTGTCCATTGGTATGTCCAAGGCTACGGCGACAATCTTTAGAGCTTAGCTGGACAGGGTACTCCACCACAAACATGGCGGAGCACCCTGCCCATCAAACCCTGGGTCTGCCCGCTCTATCATGAGTCAGGCAAACCTTATCTCTCCAACAGCGTTGTCCCAGCCCTCTCCAACATACTAAGAGATTTGGGGCCGTTGGTGTAAGGCCAACAGATGGCCTGTCTTATTTACAGATGATGGTCTGAAGTATTTTCTTCTGTCCTTCGCCACTGGGAAATTAATTGTGGTACCGCATAGTTTTTCAATAACAAACTCCCTCTTTGGGAATTTGCTTTGAAAAACAAAACAAGTTTGGTGCACGGCCGCCTGAAAGAAGACACTTGCATACCTTCAGATGAACTGCCATGAATGCAAAGATGGGTCCTCTCTCCCAGTCAGGCACGTGGCCTTACCAGGTTCCCTCGTGGCCTTCTTAGCAGCAGTCGGCCTTGCTTTTCCTGCTCGAATTCTTGTTTATTTTTCAGACCAGGCTGTGTAAACTCAAGCAGGGATATTCGCCTACCAACTTTCTATGTCATTGTTACAGGCATAATGTTGGTGTGACCAGTCCTATTTTTAGTCACAAAAAATGGAAACTTTCTCTGTGTGCTTTGTTGACTCTGACTACTCCAAGGTGGAGTCCAGAAGACTTCATCTGACATTGCTTCCTGCTTCACCGTGCACAAGGAAACTTGTACTTGGATTGGAGTTGTCGCAACACATCTGAAGTTCATTTTTCATTGTCTTTGTTGCCTCTTCTGCAAATGTCATGTTTGTTCTTTTTTCTCCAGTTTTTTCTGGGTCTGATTTCTGGAGTTTCTGGACAGTGTGTTCTTGAGTCTGTTTCAATCTCTCTAGGGAAGATCAAAGCCATGTTTTCACTTTCTTCGATTATTCTCTGCTTCCAAGAACTTGAAGCCATCTTTTCTGGGAGTCTGTGATGCCATTGACTTTTGCCTCTTTTAGAACTGACTCTGGAAGGCACTGGTCAGCTTTCATTTCATTGTGGCATGCAGGTTGGCACTGTGGCTACTGTAAAGGCTGTCAACACCAACCAGTAAAGCGATAACTGCGTCCAGCCAGTGACACCATATGGTGAAGAGAAGGGTGGAGCTGCCCTATTTGCAGTGACACTGTTTGAATTCTACCTGAGGTGCTATTGTTTGAGGGACATAGCTTTCATATTATTTGTGATATAAGCACTGAACATACGAAAATATTAAATTTATTTTACATAACAAGTAAGCTTTCTTTTAAAAAATATATACACTATAGGAGAATGGCAAATTTTGAATGCCAGATATCAAACGAGGCATCAAACCATGCCAAGGCTATGATGGTGAGTTCCTTAAAGTGCATACATTTTTTAAGAAATGAAAAGCTGTGTGCTGTTCTATAATCGAGGCCAAACACTGACTGCGCTGCCAATGAGCTGTCGAGTATCCAGCTATGTCAATGGCAGGAGAGGCAGCTGTACTGCAGCACTGGAGAGTAATGGCAGAGATATGACCTATGGCTGTTTGAATAAGCCTCCGGGGCCTGCAAGTGCCTGGATACCCTATCGGGTGATTAGCCGCGCTTTATAAATCCTGATTGAGTGAGTAGGAAGGGTACTGGCAAGAGTTGAGAATTATTTTTTTTAAACAAACTTTATTGGGTTTTTTCCCGATAATTACAGATGTGCATATGCAACTTCTCTTGACAAGTATAGCAGTACAGAAGACACATCATTGAGCGATGTCTGATGCCACAGAGACCACAGTAGTAACAATTGTACCCTTTTAAAACCAGTGAACTATAAGAGAGTTCAGCTAAACATTGAGCCTAACCCCGCGAAGCTTTAATGAGCATATTAATTTGGTTGCAGCGACGCCTGTGCAGCGTCAGAGGCGTGAAGTGTCTCGTCTTCGTTAACTGCCCTTATGTGTACAGGTATTGCGTGGGTGGGTTGTTCGTACCCAATGAGTGGGCAGTGGGGAGAGTAACAGATCCTGTGGTTATTCAGGGGTAGAAAAAACAGTGGGATGTATAGGTTATGTGTCCACCAGGTAGTGTTAGACTCACCCTCCGGATCCTCCTTGAAGGCTGGGACTAATTCATCCTATACCGCTGCAATCGGGCATTTCCTTAGGCCATGCGTTTCCTCGCCGCGGAGCGAACTGACTCTGTTGAAGCCCAGGGCATCAGCATGCTCTGCCATCGCAACGCACTGGGCAGTGTGGGGGATTTCCAGTGCATGGCAATCGCCCTTTGAGCTATTAGTAAGGCTTGTCTATAAAGCGGTTAGTAGCTGCCCCTGGTCTAGGGCATCTGTACAGTCCCAGGATACAGTATGCCACACAATTCAGGTCCTGCAAACCAGTGGCGCACGAGGGCTAGGTACATCCTTGTCCAAAATGCTCGGGCCTGTGGGCAGCAGCAGAACATGTGTATCAGCTATACTGCAGGAGTGGCACATCTGGGGCATTCGGGCTAGGTGTGGCATAAAGTTTGTGTAGTGTTGCAGGTGTAGGGCGACTCTTCTGTAGTATGTTATGTTGTATGAACTGAAAGCGTGCATTGTACGAGATCTTTTGTGGACAGGCAGTCCCTTTGCTCCACTTTTTCGTGATAAATCATGACCAAAGTCCTGCTCCCATTTCTGGTTTGGAGGCGGTAATGGGGCGTGATTTGTGCGCTAGCGTCGTAGCAAGCTAGGAGATCATTCACCGGTCCGTGCCCATTGTGTAAAGAGTTTGCACCAGGGGATGGGTTACCAGTTCTGACATTGTCACTACACACACAGTTGCTCTGCCCGAACCAGTAAGCGTCTTTGCACTAGGAACTGACTCACTGGTAGGCCCGTCTGCTCAGTGAGATGGTCAAATGGAATGAGTACCCACCCTGAAATAAGTTTCCAAAGATCTCTATACCCACTGATTTCCAATGCTCAACTTCCTCTCGACCTGACATCTGCCTGAATACGCTCAGGTACCGCGGGGGAATTTCTGGCGTGTTCGGGGGATCTATCGAGGGGACTCACAGTGCTCTGCATTGGTAGCCATGGGCCAGGAGCAGCAAGGCGTCTGCAGTGGGGGGTAGGTTTGATCCAGGGAGGTATAATCAAAAATGGGGACACTGTTCCACCCGGACTACCTTCGACAACAGAAGGTAACCAAGTTGCAAAAAGACATTAAGAAATTCGACAGGGAGAAGATATACCCCTATACAAAGGAGGACTTCTGACCATCCAACACTGAAGCTTCATCGGACGATGATTCAACAACTTCAACCAACTCTGGGCGCTCCTCATCCAGCAATAGTAGCTGGGGAAGACATCACAATAAACAAGGACTCTACCCACCACCCCCGATGCCTCCCATATATGGATACCCACACCAACCCTACCATCGACAAGGATCCATGTGGTACCCGGCGTTTCCTGGGGCCCAGCAGAGCTTCCAGCAACCGTTTTTTCAAAACCCGCCTCCTTCTTTTCAGAACAGAGGTAGGGGGCGAGGCAGAGGAAAAAGAAGAGGGCACAAACAGGTACAATGGCAGGACACGGAGGCACAACAGAGAACGACGAGGAGCATGACACACCCAAGACCCTGATTGTCAACCTATCGGAGAGACAACTGAGCACCGATGAGATCACAGTCCTGGAGATGGGCTTAGGATTTGTACCCACCCCAAAAGAGGACAATTTTCTTATGAATGAAGAACTTCACCAACTATTCTGCAAGATAAGACTGAAGTCTTTCTTCAGCAACAATCCTACACCTGAGCATGAAGACACAGGCCTATGACCCCCCCCCCTCCACATTCACCCGGACAGCAGGAATGGTACCTAGCGAGGTGCTTACGTTCGAAAAAGCTGTACTGAAGGAGGCTAATTGTCTTAGAGGAAAACCCACATTTGACAATATGCCCAAGAAACTACGCCACACGGTCAATTCACTCAAAGACGATGGAGGAATCATCATCAAGCCGGCAGACAAAGGGGGTGCCACAGTTATCCTCAACACTGAGGATTACGATAGGGAATGCACCCGGCAACTCAATAGTACAGAGTACTACCACAAACTGGAGACTACTCTCATGGATATGGATCATGGTGAATGAGGCAGCAACCGAGGGATGGATTTCTCCAAGGAGACGGCATTCCTGGTGAATGAGAGCCCCAGGATGCCATATTCCTATATCCTGACTCATGAAGGCGTCGTCCCTCCACCTGGCCGCCCGATTGTCTGGCATAGGCTCCCTACTTGAACCGCTCAGCCAGTTCAACGACCACTTCCTGGGCCCTTTGGTCCAGGCGACACCGACATACGTGAGGGATATACAGGATGTCCTCAACTTGATTCAGGATATCAACAATGACAACATCGAGTCAATCAATCTTCTCCTCACCCTCGACATAGCGGCGCTACTACTACACAAAACTGACCTCCCTACCACCACACCAGCGGATTTCATCATCGACGTCATCACCATCGCACTGAAAAACAACTTCTTCAAGTACAAGACTACCATCTATCATCAAGTACAGGGCACCAGCATGGGCAGCACCTTTGCGCCGAGCCTGGAGGGTCTGTACATGGCATGCTTTGAGGCTTCCCACATCTTCACGGATGATAACCCATTCAAAGATAACCTCATAACATGGAAGAGGTATATCGATGATGTCCTGATCCTCTGGAGAGGCGATGTGGAGACCAGCATCGAGTTCCATGGGTGGATTAACAACCTCAACCCTTACCTTCGCTTCACCAAGACATCCAGCGACAAGGCGATTCCATTCCTGGACCTACTAATTACCCTGGAGAATGGACCCCTCCATACGGCAACCTATAGGAAGGCGACTGACTGTAACAGCCTTCTCAGCTTTAAGAGTCACCACCCGAAGGCCTTCAGGGAGAATCTCCTGTATGGCTAGTTTTTGAGGATACAATGAAATTTCAGCAGCATCCAGGAATACGACGTTCAAGCAGAGTCGCTTGCCAAGAATCTACATTTCCGGGACTATCCACGGACGGTTATCCGTAATGCCAGAAAACGCGCCAGGAATAACAATCGACAGGCACTACTCGAAACAAGGGAGAGACAACCTAGTGACGTGATCAGGTGCGTCACAACCTTTACTCCGATGTCAAACAGAATTAAGAACATCATCAAACGTAATTGGAGGATCCCGAATACTGGTACCCTCAACCTGGACCAACCATGGTTTGCGTTCAAACGGACTAGGAATCTACGGGATCAGCTGGTCAATACCAGACCACTAACAAAGAGCAAACCGCAGGACCAAACCCTATGGAACCTCCCACCTGTGTCGGGCCATTTCCCCTGTGGCACATGCAGCATGTGCCCTTCGACCCGACACCCCACAACCCTGAATCTAGACAACTTAATATGGGAACAGCGTAGACACACTAATTGTAACACCAAGAACTGTATCTACCTGGTCACCTGGCCATGCTCACTGAGGTATGTGGGATGACGACCCGACCGGTCAAAATAAGGATAAGCGAACACAGGAGCACTATCAGACGTAGCTGGACGGCTACCAAAATGACAAACCATTACATTGAGAAAGGTCACACCTGTGATGAAATACAATTAACAATATTAGAATCAAATCGGATGTGGAGCAGCGCTTCTCTACTACGTCGTGGCCAACGATGGGTACACCGTCTTCGCACACATGAACAGGGCCTCAACGATGAGATCCCCTTTGTTAGAACTCTGATGCACGCATGCAACACACTAAAGCCCGAACAATCATACACAACTAAGATCTAGGAGAGGGACGATTATAGGCCCATTTCCATAGGGTGGGACTACATCAACCCCACTCTTCCTGTAAGGACATGTGATCATGAGGGTAGCACTACATCTTGAACACCCCCTATCGAGGTACATAGGACACTCTTATTTGGGACCTCTCAGACAAGGGCATATAGTGATGGGCTAATACACAAGTGAGACATTTCTTCTCTGTCCCCTTCCTCCATGCCCACTAACACGATAATGGCAGACTCTCCTACTAGAGGCGGGCTTACAATGCTTCTATGGAACCATGACATTCCATAATGGCTAGGCGACAATTACCAGGTTCCGGGTTGTGTTATTTAACAAGAGTGAAAACCCACTGTTGAATACAATTTACATTCAGACACACCGTCATTTAACGGCCTCGATCCGCCACTTTTTGGAAAGAGCCAACACGCATGCACATACTTACGCTCTGCACGCCGGGCGTCATTAATCTCCATGACAACCAGGACCGGTGCAGAACGACATGCTTAATCCATTGGCATTATTGACCCGCTAATACACATGCGCACCACCGCTGCTCCCTTCACGCATGAGCAGCTATTAGGTACGAGGCATACCGGAAGAGGGAACCTCCCCGGGAACCAATTAGTAATACTACTTGAAGCCGTCCCTGCCAGGGCGACTCACTGCAGGCAGACGTATGGACGGGGTAGGTGAGACTGAGCCGGCACCCAAGCACATGTGTAAGTAGAAACGCTTGGATGGGGACTACAAGAACAAAACAGTAAGTTCTATGCACCGCATTAACACGTTTTGAACCTTGGGTACTATCTGATGTTTGTGCCCGATGTTATCTATTCTCTTCAGCCCGGTAAGGAGCGGGCGTCTTACATCTCTAGCCTATGGAGCAACTCTCCGTTTAATTATAGGTAAGGGCAATTGAATACCGCGAGCGCCTCACGTGGGCATTTTCTATAACTATAAACTGGAAGCACTTGTATCATACAACTGTAATTATATGCGTGTGGTAGTGAGTTGTGGCCTAATGAGTCCCTACAAACTCCAACTGCCTCCCCACATGTCTCGGAGTTTTGCCTCTCTTGTTTTGCCGCAAAATCGATATGCCTCATGCTAGTATCAGCCCATAAATGCTGGGCTCCAACACTTTGGGCGTAATGCCCAGCGCGGGTGACTCCTTGGATGCCGGCGTGGCCACGCACACAACGGCCAAGTTTTATGGCGCTGCGTGTCCTCGGTCCGCTAGGCCATCAGAGTTTGAGACACTGCGTTGGGGTTTCAGCTCAAAAAACAATTACTTGTGCCCAATTGTCTCGTGTGTCTTTTTATGTGCTTTATTATGTGAGAGGCACAGTTCGGCTATACACTGTTGGGACACATTGTGACGACACAGAGGTTGTTCTGACGCATGTCCTCTGTTTTTTTCTTGTTTCTTTTCTACTAGGTAGTGTTCAGCAGCGGTCATGACTATTTAGTCTGTAGCCACACTGTAGGGTACACAGTTCTTTGGCCCGCCCTGACACCACTATAGGGTATTTACTCCTTCACCTTTCACGTGCACATCACCTCACCTCGTTTTATTCCGGTCCTGAAGAAGCGCCATGGATCCTTGAGACCATGCAGGCGTGAAACATGTCGACCTTTTTCTAGTTACCAGGGCACATTAAGCCCATTGGGGTAACAAACAACCTATGGGTTTTTATTCTGTCAAGGGTACCGCCACATGAAATAATTTTTTTGGTAACCCTTAGGCAGTTTTAATACACGTTGCACGCACTACACCACCCTCAAATAGGACCCACCCTACACACCCGCAAGCATCAAACGGCTGTTCTCTAAAAAGATCTCCGCCAAAGTGACCCTTCCGGGGACCCGTAGGGAATTGAAGCGCTGGCCCGCTGAGGTGCAAACGCCCGATGATGAAGCATGACATGCTTTGGGGTGTGTGAGGGCAACAAGAGGCAAGACTAGCTCTCCCCTCTCTTAAGTAGGTACCTAGGAGGCCCTACATTTTTCTTCTCTTTTCTTTCTCGTCTTTTCTCTCCCCCTCGTAGCGAGTGGGTAACATTTTGTACCCCGCTACTGGAACAGTGTCCCCATTTTTGATTATACATTTCATGTTAGGAGCACGGGCAATGGACCACAACGGGCTCCTGGTCCCCCCCTCTTTTTGTATTGATACATTGATCCAGGGAGGAATATCTCCCGGACTGCGTCCTGTGCCCCGGCACCCCCACGTCTTTGCACCTCCTGCCGATTGGACCCGGCTAGCCAACGGGTAGGCCATTGAAGTTGCATTGCTAGGTAATAATTTTCGAGCACTGGGGCCCTCACCCCTCCTTGCTCTGTCGGTAGTTGGGCAAGGGTTGAGACTTTAGTATTTGAATAACTGGCATGGAGCAGCAGAGGGCACTAGAAATCTAGTTCCCGCTCCAAGCACTGGAATAGATCATTCTTGCATCTAGGTCATTTCTGCCAGGGGTTTACTAGCTTTTTCTGCTTCCGGCTGCCTGTAACTACAGTATCACAAGCCACAGTTAAGCGTGCCTTCACAAATGACACACTTATGCTATGTAGTGAATATAATGATATCTACAAGAGGTATTTTGTACAGTCCAAACTAAGCTCTAAAGTGTAGAAGACTGCAGAAAGCATGCCTATAGTAACAGAAGTTTCTGAGATAAGGGTATTGTATTTGCAGCAGTACATGGCTGATTCAAAATTACAGAACCAAGGATGTGCAGTGAAAGAGTGTAAGCATATTAGCAGGGTAGAATCAGGCAACACATGGAGAAGTTAATTTTTACAGATTTACACATCATTAAACATTTACATCACACAATCGCATATATTTACCGTTTTTGATACTAAGAAATGAAAAAATTGCCCACTCACACAAAATTCTCACAAAATATAAAGTCTGTGTTTTGATTATGTGTGGAGAAAGTTGTGTATATTGTTCTTTGTGCAGTATGTGTAATTCTCTCAAAACTAGTAAAACGACAAGAAGTTGCGCATTGTTGGAAGCAAGGGTTGGGTCCACAATAAAATCAAGACTTCCACAAACTATTTTTACCCAAGTGTTGTTTGTGCCAAGTCACTCAAGAGGAAAAACTAAGAAGGAAGGCGCTCAAAATGCCTGCAAGTTAGAAGACAGACATGGTTTCATAGTACTTGAAAAAAAGCTAAGCTGGGAATGCACTTGCCTCAAAAACGACCTAGTAAGTTAGTGGTGTCAACTAACGAATGTGAGAGAAAAATAAGCAAGTGTGAAGGCATAAGGTGCAGCTTTTTTTTAAGTATTGAGACATTAGTTGCCATTAATATAATGCAGAGTCAATGTGGCTTAATCCAGAAGAAATATTGTATTAGCTCTTCATCCCCTTCCTACTCCTTTTTCTTATCTCATGAGGTTCTTCCATTGAGAACACCCTTAGTTGCTAATTTATCGAGCTGCTGTTTATGTTTCTGCCAAAGACCCGCCGCCCTATAACAGTAACACCTCTCAAGGAACTTCCTGTTTTTCCTTGAGTCATCAATGGACACAACCATCTCTTTAACAGGAAAATTGGTTGGGCACTTTATGATCTGAAAGTGTAGTGGCCTCTCTATTGTTATTTATTGTTATTCCTGCTGTTTATGCATTGGCGGAACTAGGCACGCTCGCTGTCTTTTGTTGGTGAAACGTTGGACTAATAGGCGAATATAGCATATAAATTGTTTGCGGAATCTTGAGCAGTGGTGCCCAGGCCTGCGCGCCCTTTATTTTGGTAAGAGGCTCTTGGATGGGTGAGCTGCACGTATAACATTTGGATATGACCTACTACCTGTATGTGGGGCGCTGAAGTGTGTAGCCGCAGGGGTGGCACGCTACTAAGAGTGAACACAGTCGACATTTCTTGCACCATATTTAATACATTAGCGTAACTCAGATATCTGCGTCTAAAGCAATAAGGTGTGTCCCCAACATTCAGTCCTGTGGAACACTCACTTACCCACAACTGTAAGGACCTCATTGCTTATTTCTGCCTTGATGTGTAGCCGACCTCGGCGTTCCGTGTGGTCGGTCCCGCAAAGGCTCGGCACGTTCATCACGCAGCGATTGTGAACATTCATCATGCAAGCTGAAAATAAAAACAGAGGGTGGGGTAAGAAGGGGTACTCCAGGATGTGTGCTCTACTCCCATTTGGAAAGGTGCAATGTGTGGGTAGAGGTGGGCAAGCCAACAAATTAACAAGGAGAGCCGTGCCAGAGGAGAGCCGAGGGTTGGCTCCGGCTCCAAGAGCCGTGCACGGGCTAAGCCCTGAAAATAGTTGGTATGTAAATTATGCAACAAACATCATGTAAAAATATGAAAAATGTATTTTCTTCAAGAATCATAAAGGTGTGCATCTTTAACACGTGGAATGAAGCGTTTCACCCTAGAACACCAGATAATCATTAAAGGTGATTGATTTTAAACATGAACTTCAAATCATTCCTGGTGCTCGGCCCTGAAGACAATGCCATTAGTGAATGAGAGGCAAGTCAGTTGTCATCTGTACCATATATGTGCGTTAGTTTCTTTTTATAGATGGTACAAAAGTTCAGTCTGTTAAATCAAACACAAGAGGTCTTTTACATCGAACATTCTGAACACAATTGTTTTACGGTGGTGTCATATATGTCATATATGTTAGACAGAGAGAAAGGAGGCGAGTTGAAATAAAATATTTGCATAAGATCACACAGTCTCTAGTTTCACAATATGCATTTCAGCCACTAGCGCGGGTATCTCTTCCTTTTTAGCATCAAAGGTTTATGCTTTGTTTTTAATTCTTGGTGCATGAGGGTATAGCCTGGGGGGCAGGGAGAAGTCACATGGAAGCTCTGCTGGTTTTGGGCTCAAGTGCCCAAGATGGTGCCAAGCTGAGCCACAGGCAGGTGGTTTCAGTGGCTCATCCACCTCTAGGTGTGAATAACACTGCTCACTTGGCAGACTTCTGCAGTGGACCAGGATGGGAGGATAAGACGTGTGCTCTGCTAGTAGTAATAACAAAACATTACATCAGTAGCATAACATAGGCCCCCGCAGCCCCCGCGGTGCAGGGGCCCTGAGCTCCAGGGGGCCCCTCAGCACAGTACCCTGGCCTGAGAGTTCCTGGTTGAGTCTGGAGGGGGCCCCCTCCATGTACCTTGCAGGGGCCCCCCCTCAAGTTCCGTTACGCCACTGCATAACATAGCATAACATACCATACCTTACCATACCATAGCATAACATAAAATAGCACAGGACCTGAAGACAATCAATGGTCAGTTATTTTATATTCATAAGCTTACAACAAGTGCAAAAATAAAACCAGTTCCATTAACTTTTGCACAGGGATATTTATCAATTATGCCCTTTGTGGTAAATTATTGGAAATAATGGGATGAAATAGTATTAACCGTTAAGCACCATTTTGTAAGGGAACATTGAAGCTGGTAATAAGTGCCTTCCTAACACCCAAGCAAGAAGGGTCATAGCAAGGGAGGGGACAGTGGGGCTGATGGGAGATAGGGGAGCTGGCTGTATAGCTGACCCGGCCCGCTCATATTTTTGTCAGGGTCTAAATCAGGTTGTTAGATTCTAATATTTGTTCTATTGCGTTGGCAGTTTAAACTTTTTTTTCTCTACTTTCTGGCTCTCTCAAACTCTGATCTGAGGTCTCGAAGTTTCCATTCTTTCCACCTCTTCAGGGCGGAAGAAAGAGAAGAGGACGAGGTGAGGGGTCTGGGCACTTGTTCTCTTTCTTCTCTTCTCTCGCTCGCTCTCCCCATCCCTCCATTTCTCGCTCTCTCTACTGTTTTTTCTTTCTTTATCCCTCGTGCTCTCTGTCTTTCCCTCCTATCCATCATCATGGTACAAACGGCGGCTTACGATGGGAGAAGAGCTGTGTCACAAAAGTTACGATACTTTTTGCTTCACGACCACTAATTATGACATCGATGAAAATGACGTCACGTGAAAATGACATCACATGAAGTTTGGTCTGTGATGATCTCATAGGACTCAAAGCTTTGATTATGCATTTTTGACCATCGCTGTTTGGTACTGATAAAAATTCTTTCAACGTGCAGCGGGTCTACTGGATTCTACATGCAGCACCATCCTAAAGATATGGGGATGTAGGTTTGAGAGTCTGAGGGGTACATTACCGCAGTCCCAAAGAGGCATGGACTTCTCAGCCACTGCTCCCTTACTCCAGGAAACACTCTTTTCAAAGACTGTAGATAAGGTGGCCCACCAGTGGTGGCTGGCATTGTTCGAGGCACTTCCTACTTTTCCTCTGACTTGTAATTTCTTTTTGTTCGTTTTATATAGCACAAACTCAACCCGACGTGCTTTACATGAGCACCAGTTGCATTGCAGATGGACACATTCATTTTGTTAGGCACGCGGAGAATAAGTGATTTCCCCAGAATCACAAGACGTTGAGCCGACGCCGAGGCTCGAACCCGGCTCAGACATTTCATTTTTACCTGTTCACTAAGATGTTCTGACAAAATTCCTGCTTCGAAATAACTACCAGTGCCATTAAGGATTTCCATGCCACAGACATAGAAGTGTCACAAAGGTGCCGGAAACTTCATAAGAACTTATAAAGTAGAAGATGTAGACATAGTACTCTGTATAAAGTTGTCAATTCTGTGTTCAATTCGATTTTGTGTCAAGAGCAGGGGAATTAGCAGGTCTCTTATTAAACTGTGGAATCCAGCAGTCTTCCAGGATGGGCTGAGGTGGTGAGGATGGCAGACGTAAATGGCAAATTAGAAGCAGACAAGGAATAGAGCAGGAAAAAATAGACAAAAACCCTTCAAAAATCCTGGACTGAAAAAGGAAACGGGGGAAATAACATGTATGGAAAAATACAAAAGCGTTGCTGTGCAAGGAAGGACCTGCTTGCATTTCCTTATAGAGGATAAACCGAAAGATATCCCATAATCCTTCTAGTTCCCCATCTTGGACTACGAATATTGAAATAAGGAGTTATGGATTATCTACTATCTTAGTTTCGGAAACTGAAACCTTCTCCCTAGATTAAATCCCAGAGTCATTCTGGGAAAAAGAGGCCTTCATAATGCAAGAATGGCTCACTCCCTTTCAAAAATATGGCAGTATGCAACATGGCTGATCAGAAAGACTACATAGGAATCTGGCAGCCACACTGGGAGTGGAGTCTTAGAAAGAAAGTTCACACAAGTGATGGACTGCTTCCTAGTAAGCAGCGTTGTTCACCCACCGCAGTGCTGCAGCGTCGCGCCATTATCCTGCTAGTGTTTGCCTAAGAGCGAGGAGTTAAAAGCTTACAGGAGAGCGAGACAGGCAGCCAGGGCAGCAGCATGACAGCTTTACACTATGGACGGCTGTGTTAGATCTGGGAATGATTGGTTCTCTTTGGGTTCTTATGACAGGTATCACTATAGAGTTCATTATAGCATCCAGTCACTTTTCTGGCACCTACGCTACCAAACGCCTTTCTTTGTGGGATTCTCCCCGCCCGCTGCCCCACCTTTCATTAAAGTCAATGGATTTCTGGAGTTTGCACCCATGACACCTGCAACACTCCTTTCAAGGGATTTTTGTTTTTTTGTTAGTTGCAGGAGGTACAATTCTGGTGACAGCTTCTGAGAATTGTCTCATGATAAATATTTTGGTCTTAATGAGGATGGTTGGCTTCACCCTAGTAATTGTAAGATATCACATGGTTTGCAAATGCCTTTCTTCCAGCTTCAGTCCCTTCCCTCTCCTTCATGTCTTGGCTCTTGCATATTTCCCTCAGCTTCCTAATTTTCACAGCAGTGAAATTCTTCAGACAAAACCTTGGTCTTTTCTCATCGTCTATGAGCTGCAAAGCCTCGCCCGGCATTACCCTCTGTGCGAGGAAACGTGCCATGCAAGGGGAAGCAACAGTCTCCAGCTTCAAATCAGCCTTCTGGCTCCTTTAAAAGTTCCCTGGGAGATTCTGCTAAAGAAACTTTGTTGGGCAAACCCTGGAATGTAACTTCCAGTTATGCACAAAAAGACCAGCCCAGGGTTTGGAGGACTGACAAAGGCAATATCCAGCATAAAATAATCTGTCAATCATAACATTGCATAGGAGGGATCCTCAGAATTCGAGGAGGCCTCATTAGCAGCAGTTACGGTTGAAGGGATGAGAATGAAAATGTGAGAAACTCCACTGGTGTAAGACGGCGCGTTCTGAAAAGCCCCTTGAAGTCCGACTGCCTTTCGCTACATGTGGATTTACGCAGCTCTTCCACCCACATTATGCTGCCTGGAAAGAACAGGAGAAGCTCCTCATGTCAAAGGTCAGAGATTAACCAACCAAGCTGAGGTCCTTAAGTGAAAGGACAGGGCCAGGAAGACACACCCACTACAGCCTACCAGGAGGGCAAGGCCTCAGGTGAGCATTTCCTAAATTAAGAGTCAGGGCACCCATTGGTATAAGGAGGGTCCTAATTTAGATCTCGGCAGACGGGTCATTCCATCACAACGGTGAAGGATATCCCGTCTGCCGAAATATAAATCCCATAGGATTATGGGATTTATATGTCCATCGTTGTGACAGAGTAACCCGTCCACTAAGATCTAAATCAGACACTTAGTCTCAATACTACAGAGCAATTTCTCTTTTTTTCCCCACTACCAATAGGCATCAGAACCAGGTTAGTCTTTGAGTGTGTAGAGGCCCTTGAGAGCTAGAAGGGTTACAAATACGGTTAGCAACTAGATTGTAACATATGGAATGCACCCTTGTTTCAAGCCCTGACTTAAGTCGACTGTCACATTGACCTGCCCAACTCCCAAAGACGGTATCACCGAGAAGAGCCCTATAAGCAGAGCAGAAATTGAACAGACATCCTCAAATCTTCTCAGCAGCTCAAAAACGACTGACAGGTACGCGCCTACTTGCACTCCGTAAAAAGTGGTCTGCCCATCACTCTATCTCTGCATCTTTAAGGCAAGTCCAAAGATTTAAATGAACTGACATTATGTGCAAGTTCATCGCTAGGCTGCGGCTGAAGGTTAGAAGATGTCAGGAACAGACAACACAGGGTGTTCATTCCATTTTTAATCAAACCAGTGGATGTGTCAGTCCAAGAAAAAGATATGCATCTTGTAGGTAGTGAAATCATTTGAAAGACAAGATAAGTACAAAGACACAATATTACATTAATGTTCGAGACCACAAAGGTCTCTTCTTTGGGTGTAACCAGTTTGAAAGTCGGAGTTACACCAGGAGTGGGCCATCTGACCAACGCTGAGTGTTAATATCTTGGACCTCTGAATTAGAGGGTCTGTCTGCCTGAGGGTGGATCTAGGAGGCACATGATTTCTAAAGTTGTAAACTGCAATAAAGTGCTGCCAGTTCATGACAGGTTGTTAGGAAATCTAAGGATCCCATATCTTTTGAATAATGAATGAATGAATACCTTCTTATATAGCGCATGGCTACCCTAGAGCATCCCAGCGCTGTTAAAGACCAAGGGCACTGTCAAACATTAGAGGGTGTTATTAAACAGAAATGTCTTTAGTTGCTTCCTAAAGGCAGTATGATTTAGTTCATGCCTGATGTTGTCAGGGAGTTTATTCCATTCTTTAGCTGCTAGGACCGAAAGTCGACGGCCACCCATACGGGCCAGCCTGACTTTTGATACAACCAGCAGATTGCGTTGGTTAGATCTAAGAGATCTGATCGAATGATAGCGACGAAAGAAAGGATCCAGAATGGAAGGGCCAAGGTTGTGAATAGACTTATGTGCCAAACACATAGTCTTAAACACAATCCTTTCATGGACTGGAAGCCAATGGAGCAGTCTAATTGAGGGTTTAGCTGATGATCGTTTCGGGACTTTCATGAGTAAGCGAGCAGCACAATTCTGTACAGCTTGCAAGGTTTTTATTGTAGTTACAGAGGCCCCCAGATAGATAGCATTAGCATAGTCCAGTCGCGAGAGGACCAGCGACTGTACTAATATACGACTGGCTTCAAAAGGAAGCAAGTTTAGGATTTTTTTAAGAACTCTCATGAGCCCATAGCAAGTCGAGGCTACTTTGTTAGCCTGATGCTGGAAGTTCAGGGCAGAGTCCAACCAAACCCCTAGACTTTTAATTTTGGTCTTGGGCTTCGGAGGGGGTCCCAGACACTGTGGCCACCAAGGGTCCAAATTGATTGGGGCTTTGTAGCCCAGCAGCATGATGTCTGTCTTGGCTCCATTTAGCTTCAAACAGGACGAGGTCATCCAATCAAGAACATTGGAGAGACAAGGGGTAAGATTGTTAATCCCCTGATGTAAGGTATCGTCTCTCACCAGGGAAACAACCAGCTGCGTGTCATCGGCGTAGGTGACAAGCTGAATTCCCCCAAGGAAGCACCACCTCAGCCAAAGGTCTCATATAGATGTTAAACAGAGTAGGGCTGAGGGATGAACCCTGGGGAACACCGTGACTCAGTTGCAGCTCGCTTGATGACACCTCATCCTCAAAGACGGAAAAGTATCTGTCTGATAGAAAGGATTGAAGCCATTTAAGTGCCACACCGGAAATCCCTGCAAGGCGAAGCCTATGCAGCAGAATAGAATGGTTTACAGTATCGAAGGCTGCGCTGAGGTCCAGTAGGACCACTGCAGCGCAGCCTCCCGCATCAACAATAGCCCTGGTCGCCTCCACTACCGCCACCAGTGCAGTTTCTACCACATTATTATAATCTTTTATAACCTCTTGAGGGCTTCCCGAAAGTTATATATAGGTAATAGTTTTGAAAACTTCTTTAGTAACTAAGATAGTAGGTGTCCATGAGGTAGAACAATTCCACAAAACATACCCTTAGCGGGTCTGGGGAATCTCCAATGAATGCAAACGCACACAGGGCTGAGCTTGATATATGCAGCTGCAAAGCTCTTTGTAACAGGGCACAACTCAGAAAGATGCATCTTACATTTTTGCCACCAAGTAAAGATGGGACTTGACTGCATATACTTTCAGCCCCTCGGAGCAATAATGCGCCAATTGAGTAGTGCAAAAACAATCTCTGCACTCAGCACTTATGGCAAAATGTGACTCCTTCCACAGGTCTGTTGCTGCACCTGTGTAGAGTGTTTCTAAACTGGTACCTGATACATGGGTTAGTTTTGTCTTCCTCTGTGGCCAGTTATAGAAATTCTGCTTTCTGTACATGCTATTATTGAGTGAGGATGCAGAGCTGTACCCTACCCGAGTACACACTGACCCATGGGAACACTAGCAGCCTTCGGCGTAACTGAGCCTGCCAGATGTTGTTCTCCGGTCCTGCTCCCTCTTTCAAGCATTAGAAGGAAGGTATATTTTAAATCCCAGTGGCTACAGAAGATGGGTCAGTGGGTGATCCGGTCTATGCCACGAGAGAGCCTGCGACAAAAGCTGCCATCCTGGTTCCTTTCCTCCTCCACCTTCACCTCCGATCACGTCGCAGGCAACAAGAAGTGCACTCACGACTGTGCCTTCCTCCTATTTTCGTTTATGTATGCAGAAGGTAGGTCAGACATTTCGATATTGGATCAGTAGGGGATAGAAAAATGAAAATATGAGAAGAGAGTCCCTCGCAGTCGATACTGACTGCCAGAGGAGACGGAAGGAACATGAAAAATCCATATGATCCGTCTGCACCCTCGCAGGGCTTTTACAAATTGGAAGTCGCATCACCACTTACCAAACACATCCTTATTTGTTAATGATTCTTTTCGTAATTTAAAAAGTCTTAGGCTAGGGATTGAAATATTGGAGGAACAAGATGTGAGACAGACTAATTAGCCAGGTATTCAGCTGATTGGCACATACTGGAGGGTGTATGGATCTGGTTCAAGAGTATATTCTTTAAAAGAGGAAAATCTGCTTGCCAACTAAACCCATTCATGTTATGTAGGCTCTTTCCCATGGCCACTTACTTGGCAACTAGTTTTAACAAAAGCAAATAGGCCTTTGAAAGCTGTTCACATGGAAGTCATGCAACTGCGCTTGTGCGTCTCACCCCTACAGACCTGGCCTGAAACCCTCACACCCTCTGCAGGTCGTACTCTCATATGCCTCATAATTTCAATGTGCCAGTTAGGAGTCAATATGGTCTCCCTGGAATAAGGCGGCCCTTCTGGTCTTATTGTGCATATCCCAGGCATTACGATAGTAATTATATAATGTGGTCTTCCTTGGATTGTGCATATTCTAGGAATTATGACGGCCATGACATAAGGTCAGGCGCATAAGCATACTGTGACAATTTATGCATTATTGTGACCTGGAATAATGTGGCACCCATGCCGTCCGCATAAACATAAACATAAATTGGGCATCCCCAACACCTCCTGGGTACCACTTAGCATATAATGGGCATCGCTAGCATGTGATTTTGATACATGGGTATGGGAGAAAGAGTTTGTCCAGGTTGGGCTGCAAGGCAAGAGCGTACTTTCCTCTGAAGGTCTAGTTGCTACTAATTTTGAGAAGGACAATTTCCTGCTTGTTCAAGAAATGTTTCCCAATTTGTCAGATAGCACTACTCCCTCCTAAAAAAATTCCATGTTTTGTGAATAAATTCACTATCCACAATATCACTACAAGAGAAGTTTACACTCTACCTGATCAGTATAGTTGTTGCGTCATCCATTCTATTTTTCTGTGAGTCTTTGACTATTACTTGACCATCATTTTTCAGCGGCTATCTTAGATCAGGATCGCCGCTCAACACTTGTTTTTTCTTCCTATCCAAGACAATGAGATGTGACTCTCATTAGTAATACAGCTACTTCTCTGGAGCCTGAAGAGAATGCTGCGTGCACCAGTGGCCTGCATTTGCCCCAGGCAAATGACTAGCATTCACTACCTGTCAGATGTGTTTCTTGTAGTTGCACCAGATCCAGGCTGTATCTTTCTTTTAGCTGATACACCACCCCTCTCTTTACCTCATTAATTTTCACCCGCTTTCATTAATGTTCCATGATAGAACTTTCATTGTTGTTCATTTACTCTCCATCGAATCAAAGCTGTAGCCTAAACCACTACCATAGTGGCTCCCTAGCCATAATATCTTCCGTTTAATTGACCACACTTAGACTAACAACTCCTTGAAACCTTACATCCTTCCTTACCCTTCATTTCCCCCCCGCCCACTTGCAACAAGACTAAAACTGTCATCCTATCCAATGCAGGATGCGTCTCTCTGCCAAATCTCATGATCGAAGTTCAAACCAACATCACAGATTACCATAGGACACTGAATATCCATGGGGTAATGTGTAACAAATAAACCCCTGTGGTGCAACCATTCGATCCCTATTTCCATAAATCAATGTGTAAACACAAACCTATGAAAAGGTTTCCATACTCACCCCTCATTTCTCAAGGAGGAATCGGCTTCTATGATTCAACAGTGCAGAGGCTGACACACAAGGATGTGTCGGATCCGGTACCCTGGGACACTGATCACTTGATTGCGTTGCTGGAGTTGAGAGAAAGTGTCTGTTGTGCCCCGGCACTAGGAATGCCGGACTATAATAATGCGTTTTCGCTTTTCTGTAGTAGAGGGAGGGCTGCAGTGTCTTAGTGTTAACCCAGAATCATGGCGGTGCCCAGAGAACAGTTAAATAATTTTCCATCAAGTTAGATCCAGTGGCGGAGATGCTGCCTTAAAGCGGTATTGGCAACAACATTGAGAGATGCAATAGCATTGTGATGGGACACCCTTTAACTGTCTTTGTCCCATACTCTGTTGAAATTCTGTTGACTCGAACACATACTCAGCAACTTACCAATGGTTGCCTCAAGAAGTAAGAGTAAATTATCCTTGCTGCAGAGGAGATTACTATGAAGCGCTGTGCTGCTCTTAACACTGCCACATTATTGACTCTGCCTGATTGGGGTACAGATGCTAATAAAATAGAACAGGACTGTCTCGATGTTACTGAACTGTGCACCAAGCCCAGACCCGAATTCTCAGATGAATCGCTACCTGAACCTGATTTTTACCCTGTTTGTAGATGGTTCTGGCTTACGAGATCATGAGAGGAATCCGAGAGATGCCTACGCTGTAAGTCCTGTGACAGGCGCAGAGGAAGCTGCTTGGCTTTATGGAGTATTTTCTGCACAAGTGGCTGAACTGATTGCCCTTATTTGAGCACGTTGCATTTCAGACCAGCGCATGGTGACGATTTTCACAGACAGCCAGTACGGCTTTGGTGTGGTTCATGACTTTGGACAGTTATGGTTCACAGCGGGGATTCATTCCCTCAGCAAGAGCCCCCATCTGCAATCCAGAGCAGGTACGAGAAGCCTTGCAAATGCCTGCACAAGATGCTCTAGTTAAGTGCCCTGCTCACTGGAAAGGGAAAAATGTTGTCACTGTCCGAAATCAATTTGTGGGTAAAGTTGCAAGATACTGCGTCCGTAATGTTTTTACTTTCAATGGTGAATATACAAACGAGGGATCAGAAGAATCCAATCTCAATCTTCTTTTGACCATTGCTGATACAAGGGAGAAAGTTAAAAGGTTGCAGGAGGAGGTTACTGAGGAAGAACAGCAGAGTTGTATTAGAGCAGGATGTATGAAATGAGAGGATGACTTTGGGGTTTCGGGTGATGGGGACCAGTGTTGCCCAATAGCTTGTTGCCAGCAATGGTGAGGCATTACCATGGATCGATGCATGTGGGAAGGGATACTATGGTAAGGTTGTTCAGGCAGACATGGTTCAACCCTAAGTTCTGATTAACATGGCAAGTGCCTGTACATTTTTGGTGGGTCTGGGCAGTGAATGGTGATGTCTTTGGATTCTCTATTTGTCTTGTCACATGTGTTGGTGCTTTAAAGACAGAGGTCAGCCATGACTCATGAATCCCCTCATGTGCCTCTTGTAAACATTATCACATAACATGTAAAGTGCTCTGATACTTTCGAGTCTACCTAGCACTATATAAAACTCAAAATAATAATAACAGTAAAACATACAACTCTCTAAATACATTACCTCCAACATGTCATTGTGCTCACACATGGAACCTGATTTTGTTAATGGTCTCATGTCTGTTCATCATGAGAAGCCCGATCTCAAAGCTAAGCAATTCTTTTCTGTGATGCGCTCATGGTCACTGGTTGAGGCACCTCTGTCGCTGCTGGTCACTTCCTTCCTATTTCATCACCCACATGAACTTCCACCTACCTCTGTGGTACCCTCTGCCAGCCAGCCAGCCAACCACTCCCAGGAGTCTTTAGGTGATAAGAAATGCCAGGATTTCCCTTCTGCTCTCACTCCAAGGTGTGCCACCTACATCTGGTAATTCATTTTTCTTCCTTTGAGTGTTTTTTTCAAAGCATCAAGTTCTCATTTGTGCTTGAACTGACATGTAAAGAAACAACAATGCACGTGTGTTCTCATACAATATCATGCTACTCTATCTAGCCTTCTGAAGAATCATGTCCCAGTTTCTAAAATATAGGGGTTGGGTGACATTGGGGGATGCTTATGGAGGAGGCAGAGGCACCAGAGCTCTATGCAGTCTCTCCACTGAACAAATGTGGAAACACCCTTCAGCTTCAGCACATTCAGGGTCCAGCCTTGCACAAAGTTACACAGTTGGGCTTTCAGATCTTTCTGGTAACCCTGTTATCAGAAAGTTGTTCCTATTTACTCAACCTCCCAAAGCCGCCATCCGGGAGTCATCATTTTAGCTTCTGATTGTAATTGCTCCACTAAGTATTTGAGAGTTTTTTTGGCACCCGAGTTAGCCCGTGTTGACTGTTCAAAAAGGATCTTAAATTCTACCCCCAGGAGATTAACTCCAATGGTATCCACACCAATCTTTTGCTCGATGGCTGGTTTTGAGTCTTTTACAACTGCTAGCAGTTCAGCCGGTGAACGTTCAGGGGGATGTAAGTATCCAGGATCATGTCTGCCTTTCCTGCATGGTCTTTTGGCAAATCCGCCGATGAAGTCTGTAAGAATATGTTCTTATCAAACAATTTTGACTGTGAATAACAGGTTTCTCTTTCGTGCCCCATTTGTATCACATCATAAAAGGTATGTCTCACTCTGAGAATATATTTGCCTCTTGTAGATGAAAACGTAATGTTGCTTACAGGGCACAAGTCCTAAAAAAAGAAGTGGGGGGATACTGACGTCACAACAGGAAGTGACGTCACGAAAGGTGGCTTGCACCATCAGACTCATTGCCTCCCGTTGCTCACCCCTTAGATGCGATTGCATCAGAGAAGCCAGCGCGTGAGCAGCGTTCTGAATGAGCTCCGATCTCGCCCCAGAGAGGCCAAAGAGTGAATATGTGGCTCCATTTGCTCCAGTTATCCCGGTAAAATAAGTGGGGGGATGCCGTCCACCCGCGTGGTACCCCGACTCAAACCCTGGCTGCCTATAATCCCTTATAAGTTCCTGTCACTCTACTGTGGTGTTCATTACCTATCTAATGTGCCATTAACATTTCTGCCCCTTATCACAACCAATGATGGGCAGCCATCATTTGAGATCATTCAGCACCCATTTGGTTACTCCATCCACAGTGATCCAGGATGCTGATATAAAAGCAGAGACTGCTTGAGCAACTTGAGTCCCTCGGGTAGCCCGTTGTATCACCTCAATGCTGCAATGGTTAGTATCCAACAGCAGGAGCCTAGACCTGTGCTCCACTTCACTCCATGCACTCAGAGCCCAGGGGATCCACAGAGTGTCCCACAAACATGAGTGGCTTATAATTCAAATGCAATGATCAGCCCCCTTCCCCTTGTGAGGCTTTTTGTTCCAGTCATAGGGCTAGGCCCATATGTATCAGATCTTCAGAGTCTTCTATCACAGGAGCAGTTCAGCTATTCAGGCCAACATAAATAGGAAAGAAATATGTAGGATAATGCAAGTTATCTGGAGAACCGCAGTGGCTGCCTTGAGCTCGCCTACCTTGCAGCCATCTTAGAAGGCTCCCTGCCACATGTGTGCAGGACTCTTAATCAATCCCTTTTGCAGGGTTTGCTCCCCTGAATGTGGTATAATCTTAAATAAACTAGGGTTTGATCCTCACCCCAGGCCACTATGGACCCATCTCTTTATTTTCCATGGTTGCAAATGTCATCGAAAGACGTCTATATAGACTAATCTCACCTTAGATGATGCTACGGCTATGTTCTGCCTTCATCAGAGCATGAAATGGTTCTGTTGGTGGTCCTCAGCAACTTGAGGATGGTCACGGTTAGGAGGAGTGTCACTGTCCAGATGCTGTTAGCTCTGTCAGCAGCTTGGAATTGCCTCAACTACTCAATCTGCTTAAACAGTCTTTGGGAGACTGACAGATGGCAAAGTCTTTGATCATATGCCTCCCTTCTTGACAAAGCGTTCTGAAAGCACCCGTATAACCAAAGGAAAATATGGTATTTTGGAACAACATATATACAATTTCAGAGTATGGAAAGCTGACATTTGAGGATATATTTTTGTTTTTCCACAGCATGTCCACATATTTAAGGCTGGTGGTCGAGTGATGGTCAATGCAGAGCAGGAAACATTTATTGCTCGTTTTGTTTCTTTGGAGCTAAATGGCACCTGCTGCTTTGCCTGCTATTTCATGGCTCCTGTGGAGACGTCGCACCATCTGTATTGAAGAAGCCATTATCATTACGCAATCTGGCCGAGGCCAGGCCCTGTGAGATCGATGAGGAGAGGTGTGGCGGGGTTCACTGTTCGATCGCCAGCGGCAGCTCAGCTCAACACCATGTGACTCTGGGCAATAGCTCACTTAATCTCCCCGACGGCCACCCAGCGCCTTGATACCCTTGGGGGTGAGCAGTTTGCACTTTAAAAATACCGGATTTGGATGTTATGGTATGTCTGACCTCTGAACTTCATTTCACCCTGAGCAGCAGCTCCAGTATCTGTGTACATGAGATCTGCCATGGCTGAGCCACAGGCCTAGTGTCTGCTAACCTGGATTATGAGATGTGTGAAACTTTTCATTCCACCTCCCAATTCTCTTGCAAGTAGTCTCTCTTGCATTGGTCTAGGAAGCCAAAAACAACTTGAGCAAAAACAGAAAAAACCAGACGCTGGAAATGCTGTTACAGTCCAAAACAGTGTCTTATTCACACAATACAATTTATTAATACAATACAACCCCCTTAATCTAAGGTAGATTGACAAAAACCTGTAATTGGTCATTTCTATGTACGCCTGTCACGTGCTCGTGCTGCACCGCAATGTCCCCAAAAGTCCCTTCTGTGACTCAGGAAAGTGGCTTCTCTTGTTTACCGCGGGTGTTCCAGGGCCTAAAGCTCTATTTCATTCGGATTGAATAGCTCATGCATTGCCTCTTACTTTTAAACCATGTCAAGGTTATTTTCAATTGATTTTCACCCTGGATAAAGGTGCCAAGTCAGCTGTTAAATAAAATATCTTGCTGACTTTGATTATGCCTTGTCCAGGGAGCCCCCTTCAGGAGTCTGTCACAGAATGCTGTTTTACATATGTTAATTATAAAGGCCACACCTCATGTAAAGGCTTCTCAGGCCACACCCGCTTTAGAGCACTCCACCTTTGTCCAGGGGCGTAACAAAGGCCCCCGTAGCCTCCACATTGCGGGGGGGGCCCCCAGCTTGAGGGGCCCCCTCAGCACACAGTAGTCAGCGCAGAATGTTTAGGCTGTGCGTGGTCACCCGGGTGCATGCTGGTCCGGGCATGCTTTGGGAGGTTTCTCGCACAGTAGCTGCTACTAATTTAAACACTTGAATTTTCACAGACTCTGACCTCGCGCGCAACATTTCAAGTGACCTCATCAAGAGTCGGTGACTGCCCGGCCAATAAATGAGCTTGAGTTTCAATTATCTGAGCGTGCGCACTGCGGCAGCGGCAGTAAATAACGTTTTGCTACTGGCGCGGGTAATCTGAATCACAGCAGCGCACGGTGCAGCTGGAGCCCAGAGTTTAGCACACATGACCAGCCGCCCAGAACCATGATGATTGCCCGGGAGTGTCCATTGGTTGCCATCTGCTGGCCGCAGGGTCGTGGCGGTGGATTTTAGTCCAAGTCCAGTCGTAATGTTGCAGCTTGTCGCATCGACGTTTCCAAATTGCCCTGCTCGCTGCGTCTGGGCAGTGTCGATGACTTTAGTTGCTGCTTATGCCAGTAATTAACTTGCTCCTGTCATAAGTTCAGCAGACTCGCCCCAGCTCAGCCCTGTGAATGAGTGGATGCTGGGGGCACGGGGGCACCGTGCGTGGAGCTTGTGTGATCTGGTGAAGCTATGTCTACGGCTGTGTGACAGCCTCAGGCTGACTACCTGCGCCGTGCAGCCGTGAGTAAACAACTTTGTAGTGTTCTTTTTATTTTTTATAATACAGCCAGCCTGAGGCTGCCTGGCTGTGACCTATGGGACGGACCTGTGCCTCAGTCTGCCTCACCCACATGGGACAGAGAGCAGCCCGGAGCCCAAAGTGCTGTAATGCATGGTCATGCTATTATTATGATTGCAAATGCCAGGGTAGGAGCCGGCAGGCCCAGTCGGCATGCGCTGGCTAAATGGCATCATGATCTAATTTTTTTTCTGCCGGCCCAGCAACACATGTCCAACTAGTGCATGGGCGCGATGTTCAATTTCCGGCCTCAGCCGGTCCGGTGCAGTGAGCACCAGCATTGATGCCCAAGTTAAACGACAACAGTCGAGTGTAATGAATGCAGAACTCTGCAGCACTGAGCCCCAGTAAGGATAACCTCTGCCTCGGCCTACCACGCCAGCGAATGTATGATGTTACAACGCATACATTTACAATGCATGCCTTTACATAGTGCGATGTAATGACTGCGTTGTAAAGGTTGTTTCCCCACGCCAGCACCAGCAGCATTCAGCTAAATTATCAGAGAAAGCAGCACTAGAAGCGCGACTCCAGTACAGTAAGCATTTTAATATCCTGGCAGACACAAAAGGTATCTTACCCGTATCTGTACATAATTTAAACAGCGCATATGATAAGAAAACATTATAAAATGTGTTCTCAGGTCAAGCTGTCCTAATGACCTCCGACTGATAACGTAAACAAAGACAGAAAGTGCATTTCAAAAACGAATATGGACAATTTCATATACAGTTCCCTTAAAAATCAAGTCCAGGCCTTAATAAACTGTTAAAACCTGGAATGGTTGCCAGTATTTTTTCTGCAAAAAGTTTCAATCCTAAGTGAGCCGCCAGTGTTGAGGCCAGAGTTAGAGGACAGCAGCTGAGTGCAATGTATGCCAACACTCTGCATCATTGAGCCCTTCACAGATGACAGCACGATCATCTTAAAAAGGCTGTCAGACTGACTTACGCGGCCTTTGAGCTTTGGACACTAATGGATCCTTGCTTGTGCTGATTTATTCAGCCTTTCCTTGACTCACTTATCGAGAGTTGGAATACTACACCTTTGGAGCACTGATTGGCCCCTTCCCAATTTTCCAGCTTGATGCATGCTGCTGATGCTGGTGTAAGCCCTTTCCCTTGGTCCTGATGAAGACCCCAACTCCAAGCAAACCAATTTGCTGGTTCTAACAGGGGTCGAAACGTCGACTTACTTCTGTCTTCAATCAACACAGGAGATTGTCAGTGAATGTACAACTGCTGTCTTATTTTGTGTTGTCTGATTTAAGTTTTGTGGCCATTGAATTGGCAGGTTAGGCTCTTCAACAAATTGTGGATGTTCCTAAATTTTCGCAACCTCCCTCCCTCACAACGCCCTGCACTAATCCCAAAATCTTGCACCTATCACGTACCTTACACCTATATATATTTAAAAATGTTGACATTGTGATGTTTTTGGCCTTGATTTAAATTGCTGATCTTCCTTTTGACTGAAAACTCGGATAATCAATTAAATGATGGTCATACATGCAGGAAATAGGTGGTGTCGTTAAATTTGTTCGAATCACTAACAAATGTATGTTCTTTTACTTCTTTAAATTTGTTTCCACTGTGACAATCTTCTGTGTACCTATCTATACCCGAGTCCAGTGGTCTACCGGGTTACCCCATTGATACATAACTCATCTTAAAAAGAGGCAGTAGGTGAGTGAACTTCCTTTTCAGGTATTCCATAGTAGTTTCAATATCTTTTTTAAACTACTCATTACTTGAAAGTGTGTAATTTCGGATATTTATTTCTGTCAATGCACTTCATTGCTTGATTTGCGAAAGTGTCACTCTTAAGTGTTACACATGTTGTCACAATTGCATGTCACTCATGTACAGTGAAATCACGAAAATGTGACACATAAGAAGTGAGAAAACTTGCCAGCTGTGAGTACGTGCTTGAGACCGAGAGACAGTATAATCTCCTAACCGCACTTGCTGTGCTTTAAAATTTGCTTTTTAGGCTATCGCGCGGTCACGAATGATCAGATTAATAAGATCATCGTCTGAGCAGCTGCAGTGTCTGCCCTCTGTTACTGGGAACTGCAGTATTTATAGGTTTCCCTCGTCTTCATTGCTTGATTTTGCTCATGAGAAAGTGTCACTCATAGTCGTTGAAATGTCACTCACAATTACACTGAAATTATGGAAATGTCACACATAGCAATCAGAAACCTTGGCAGCTATGAATTCAGTTAATAAAGGTGCACTGGCAGCGCTCCCGCTTTCACAAAGGAGGCACTGTAATGCGTGACTTCGCATTTCAGTGCGGTGATGCGGACCACCACACTGAAATGCGTTAGACTCACGCCTGATGCGTGATACTTGGCAGGGCTGTTGGTTAGACTGTACTCCTACACAGCAATTGTTAAATAAAACAATGTTTTTTTAAACTGAAACTCTAAATCATGCAGTAGATTGCACCACCAATAGTCATTGAGAGCAGGGTGCACGCACCGCGCTGGGACGTCGTTGTAGTTTAAATGTTACGCCGCTGCGCGCTCCAGTCCAATCAAATAAATCAAATGCTGCACCGCGCGCAGCTTCGCATTCTTCAGCCTCTGGGTGGGACAAAGCTGGTCTGGAATGTTCATGCAGTGTAAACTGCAGGTGAGGCGGTGCCGGTGTGCCAGGGGCACTGAGATGGTGAGTGAGGCCATTAATGGTTAATTAACATTGTCAAAACAGGGGTGTCTGTTCCCACCTCGCCCCCAAATCCCATCACTGTCTCGGTGCCGACCCCAGGACGCCCCCTCACTCCTTGCAGCGCGCTGTTGGGGACCCAGGATCCCAAAACAGACCCTGTAGGGTTTACCACCTCCCGCCAGCGTCTCACGACGGGATTCTCGGTCGGGGATTCATGGATACCCCATTTCCGCATCTGACATCAGGATACCCTGTCATCGCCTCTAGCCTATCACCCCTGCAAGGAATTTGAGGAAACTCCATTCTTGAGTGGGGCGTTCTGCGGTGGAGTCCAGGACACCAAAAGTAGGTGCCCTTCCCGTCTTCTGCTGCGGTCAGTATCAGCGAGCACTGCTATGGACACCAGGGCACTCTGGGGCAGCCCTGGTTTGGCCAATAGCTTTGAGGTCGTATGCCTGAGAGAATAGAGCCCTGCGCGTGCATCACCCGTCACACATGGGGTGATGCCGACGCACCACCCCAGTATCCCTAGCGAGCAGGCCACCCGGTGACCTGGGGCTAAGCAGGGTCAGACTGGCCTATAGGGCAATCTGGCAGTGCCAGGAGGGTGGTCTGGCTGTTCAGTGTGTGAGCTGGTGTTTTCTGTTTGTGGGCCTATTTTAAAGTCTGGAGGGCCGGGTATGCCATTGATTACTCTGATATATCTACAAACATTGCCTGCAGCAAGCACAAATCCATGCAGTCTCATATACATTCCAAAACACTTATACCACGTGTCTTTACAAGTTCAGAACTGCCCTGATCTGCATATGTGGGCCACTTCTTTAGCTATCTAATTCACCAATGGGGGCACTTTTATTTTGGGAGTGGGGTTATTTTCTGACCCATCCCGATCTTGGGGCTAGGGGGCCCTTCAAAAGAGTTGGGTGGGGCGGGTTATGAGTGTGTGTGTGGGGTGGGGTGGGGGATAGGTGGCCAAAGAATCTAAGGATACCCTCAGTTACTGTAGAGGTATTTGCAATCAAATCGAGCCACAAATCACCCCGGACTTTTCACCAAACTTGAGTTTGCGAAAGTTCATTTTTCTTGATTGAGTGGAGTGGGGGTCCCACAGCAGGATCCTGCCTCAGAGAGCACAGTGACGGGCAGAGGAGAAGGGGTGGCTGGTAGAACTGAATATGCCTCTAAAATCAACCAACGGCCTTTCCACATGTTTTCTCACCATAGCAATGAAAATGTGTAGGATGGGTCTGAAGGCTGTTATTTGGCTCCCGGATGCCAGAACAATGACAGCTAAAATGTGCAATTCTACCTTGTTAACCTCCTGCTATTATCGAGAGGGACACTGCTTAGCGATCTCGCGCTGTACCTTACTTTAACCCCTTGTATGCGCACGACGGCTCCCGGCAGTCATGCATCACGGTGGGCGTGTGCGCACGACAGTCGGGAGCCGTCGTAATCCCGCCCATCGTTTATTTCTCCCACACAGCGCGGGAAATAAACCCGCACCCAAGGAGTTAAGAGGGGTCTCTCAGGGGATTGAAGCGACCCCTTCAGGCTAGAGTGTGTAACCATTTGTTCACAGGTTTACATTTTGGTGGATCCGTTCAGACTTTCATCCTTCCGAGATAGATAAGTCATCAGCGTTGGACTGGGAAACAGAAAGCATCCACTGAATGTTATGCTCCATTATCCATTGGCTCGGCCTGGGGGAGACACACCGGTGTGACGACAGCATACACCAAGGCACCAGTCAGGCCACTCTAGGCACATGCAGCAGCACGTGACAGGCACGCTTCACAGCAGCGCCACAAGCTGCAGCACAGGCCTGCGAGGGTCCCACCCTCCACGTCACAAGCATCAGAGTAATGCTCTCACACAAGACACGCACTCTGGGGAGGGCCACAGCCTCACTGCAAGGGGAGGATAACCCCCGCTCTTCTGGTGGTATAATCCAGCTGACTTTCGCCACCTAGAGGGGAGATGGAGGGTGGGGAGCATGTGAGCAGAGAGCGTGGGGTGGATCATGGTGCCCACGTTTAGCACACCTGGAAGTATAACGCACTGACCAGAATATGAAGAGCTGGGCGCATGGAAAGAGCCCGAGGTGGCAAGTGTAAAATGGAGTCTGGAGCACATGGAAAATGGCTCTTGGGCCTGGAGCACAAGGGAATTGTGTGCGAGACATGGATAGCTAGGCTGCTGTGTCGGGTCACATAGACAGACAGTGTGGGGAACACTTGAGCTAGAGACACCTGGGCAGAAACCGCGAGGACCTACTGGTGTATGGAAATACTTTGTGAATAGCCCGGGATCTTAGACAGCATAGGGAGCTTGGGGTGCACAATATGAGGGCCCGGGGCTAAATAGAGAGCGGGGAGAGCTTAGGGTACATTGACAGTGCAGGGGCATGGCAGGGCACATGAACAGTGAGTATGGAGCACGTGGGCAGAGTGAGGGGCGCGGGCACAGCACAGCTTGAGGAACACGGACACACAGTGCGACGGCCTGGGCCACATCGACAGGCAGAGAGAGAGAGAGGAGCTTGGGGTACATTGACAGTGCGAGCGGCCTGGACAGGCAGTATGAGTGAGGAGCGTCAGCAGTGGCGTGGTGCGAGGGGTGCCCCCAAGATCAAGGGGGCCCGTCAGCACAAAACTCTGGGCAGAGAGCTCCCGATTTAATCCGGAGGGGGCCCCTCACCGTACCTTGCAGGGGGGCTCCCTCAAGTTTCGTTACGCCACTGCCTTTGTCATCCCACTTCTAACCCTGCTTATAGGTGCATAGGTGCATTTGCACATGTTCTTTTCCACATGGAAAGCATAAGTTCCTTTGGAGACATCCCTTCCCTTACACCCATACAAAACATGTATGTTTCATGCCCTTTCCCAAGCTTGCTGCCCAGCTTACACTAACTTTTAAAGGTATATTAATGTATACAGCCAGGCAGAGGAAAGCATTTCTGATGTTTGGGAACACACACAAATGTAGGTTCTGTTAGCTTACTGCCTCCGGTGTTTTTAGTGACACAGGGCCATGTGTTGTCTCATAGTTGGCAGAGCTGGGATGAGGATACTGTGGTACTGGTGGCCTGTGTGGTCAACGGTAGATTGAACATACACACATACATGGACTGACACATCCTCGGGAAGTTCAGGATGCATCATGTGGTCGCGCAGGAATTTCACCATCACTCGAGGGCCCACATTACCGCCAAGATAGTGACCACTCCAGTTCATGTCATCACAGACACTGTGCCCAGCTCCAGGCTTTAGTGGCTGTACCATACGTATTCTGGGTAATGTAGTCCTGGGTTGCTTCCTTTCGCTAATACACCAACGCAATGTTTGCGTATTTCCTTTCCCCAGAAGCAAGTAAATGGCTATGAGCAGTGAAGTAACGCGGGCCCTTGCAGTCAAGGGGCCCTCAATTCAGTTTAAAGCCTATTGATATCTGTGAGGTATAGGAGATTTTAGGGGCCCCTCATCACATTCTGCAGGGTGACCCCCCTCCATTATTTTAATTTAGGCCACTGGCTTAAAGTGCACTTTGTAACAGTGCTGTGCTCCAAAATCTGATACTATGTAAAGCGCTCCGCTAGCACTATGTATTATACACACAGCTCATAATACAGAGCCCTCTTTGGGGTTTTGAGACAGTTTCACTATGATATTATAAACCCCGCTCTCTTAGCCTATGGCTGGGATGCGTTCACGTGTTCTCGAGCGTCCGCCAGGAGGTCAGGCTCTCAGAACATCCCATGTGAGTATTCACAAGTAAGATGGGCCACGATGGGTACAGGTTTCACAATATCCCACGTGAACAACCAAATTAATTGTGCCTGCGATGGGTATTTATGAAATGAGCGTGAGTATCCCTAGAAGTAGCTATGATTGAAGGCTCGCGCTCCACTGAAGCCGAGGGGCACCTATATTGGCTAGCAGCTGTGGAATAAATAAAAAAACGAATATTCTTTTGTGAAGATGCAGTACAATGTTCGGCTTGGT
Organism: Triturus cristatus; assembly: GCF_964204655.1. Lineage (NCBI taxonomy): Eukaryota > Metazoa > Chordata > Amphibia > Caudata > Salamandridae > Triturus > Triturus cristatus. Next base: position 1,138,877,401 of record NC_140593.1, on the reverse strand, counting down.
GTTACTGCATTTCACAACTCAAAGAGAATTACAAATGTGGTCTCTTCAGATGTACCGTTGGATGGTTCCACGTACCGACCACAAGAGGGCACCATTGCCCCACTACTCAAACTGCCGGTTCTTAACAGCAGGAAACGCTGTGGTCGGTTCTGGGATTGCCCGTGCTCAGCCTCATTTTATGCAACCCGGGGACGGGACCAGCGCTCTAGCGTACAGTGCCAGATTTAAATAAAAAACCCCAAACCATGACACTTAGCAAAAAAAGAATAACAACTACAATTTTACAACAGTCGAAGGGCACTGAATTATAGCGCTCTTTATCACAAAAATACAGACAATAAGGTACTTATGAAATAAAAGGCAATTTTTAAACCCAGTATCCAGGACAACTGGAATTATGCGGCAGGGGAGGGACAAGTTACGTGGCAGGGTTGAGTAAATTATGCGGAAAGAAAGGGCAAATTATCTGGTAGTATGCAGCATATTTTGTGGTTGTATTACTTCATTATGTTGTAATTTTTACACTTGTTGGCACTATTTGGGCATTAGTTGCACCACACTAGTACCAGTTTATCACCCAAATATAGCAATAAGCTACAGCAAGGTGACCAGTCAACCTTTTCAAAGGGCCTTCAACTGCACTGCAACATGTTTGGCTGCGTTTTCAATAACTTTTTAACTTTATGAGCTAGACACTTGCAGATTATGCGGCAGATGATGGATTACGTGGCTAATCCTGAATTCTGAGAAAAATCGCTGCATAATTGCATAATTCCAGTGGCCCTGCCAGTGTCTTACCTGTTAATTAAAATGCTTTTTGATAGGATCTGCTAACTAGTCCTGCTTTGGAACACAAAAAAGTGCTCCCTACAGTTTTCAGCTGACTCCCCCTTTGAAATCTGTGACTGATAGTGAAAACCCAGGACTCTCCTGGGAAATCGAGATGCCTGTTCATCCCACTCCAGCCTCCAGGGCACACTGCATAGTTGTGCTTCAGTGGTACAGCATAGAGAGGAATGCAACCAATATTACTTTAAGGAACACACAAATCCGCAAGCAGGGTCTTCATATAGGTGCAAGGCAAAGGTCGGGCTTGAAAGGGAAACTACAGCTTACAAAAATGATGGATGGAGCCTTGTCTGCCATACTGGTGGTTCCCTGCTCTATTTCAAGTCATAACTAGAGCCGGATGGTGGCCTACCAGCAAAACCCTACATAACTCCCTTCAGGAGACCCGATTCAAAAGGAATAGTCATTAATCCACACCCCTGCATGTACTACTACCAGGGCTTGATTTGTGAAAGAAAGTGTGCCAGTGCCCGAAACTCAGCTCAGAAGCCGGCAGCTGATGCAATTAAATGTCAGTGTACCAAATACCACGGCTGGCAGACTTTGATTCACTTCCAGACACTCCTTGACCCTTTTTCTCACTTTTGCCGGCTCCTACTTTCGCTCTTTGTTATTGTTTTTTTGTCTTTTTCTTCCTCTGTCTGTCCAAACTGTGTGTTTCTCCCTCTTTTGCACTTGGTAAATGGCTAATGTTGAAAATAAGTGCCGGTGCCCCCCACCGGCAACCACCGGTACAAATTAAGCACGGACTCCTAAACATGGCTCTACATTAACAAGTGTAAGCAACTTAAATAAACTTCTTGTCGCTTGTACGCCTGGAAAGCTACACCGGTTGTAGTTTCTGGGCATACTCCTGTGAAAGGCATGTGACTTATTTAACTGCTGGTGTTCCCCCAGTTTAGAATTATACAGAGTGCATTTTTTTCCCCAATGAGACAAACATTTTTTACCTTAGAAAAACTCTTTCTACACCACTACAGAATCTGTGGTAGGTTTATTCCCCTCCACACCCTAGAAAGGGATTTATACTAGGGTTACCTTTCAACTATTTCCAGGGCGGGCGGGAAAAGGCAGAGAGGAATGTTCACAGATGTGTTTTGGGGCATTTTTGGCACATTCTCTTAAGCACACACACGGTGATACAGCTGCCATTACTCCGATTCTTTCCTCCCAGGCCTTTGTATATAAAGAGGCTCCACCTCCCGGCAGCACGTCCATAGCATATCACACATTTATTAACTCGCTCCCACTGCCCGGCAGCAGGTCCCATAAAGGGGACCATACCGAGCCTCCTGGTCATAGCACACTAGCCCAGGGCTCAGGCCTAAAAAAAAGAAGTGGGGGGGGGGGGGGGACTCACCCAGTTAGGTAAAAGGAGTGTGACATTATCCCGTGTGACATCACAGGAAGTGACATCACTGCATGTAGCATCACAGGAACTGACATCATTGCGTGTGACGTCACCGGAAGTCACAGCACAGAAAAGTCACATCATGGCCCCTGACATCGCATGTGGCATCACAAGAGGCGGCATCACAACCCATGACCTCACAGGAAGTGACGTCAGATCTTACGAACTCTCACGTTTGGAAGGTCTATCGTGAGTACATTTGAGGGCATTAAAATATTGAACAAATCGATTTTGCATTGGGGTTGCGACAAACTATTGACACAACCCAGACGCATAGTCTGGGCCTCAACGTATACATTTATTTCTATTAAACCCTGCCACAAAGAAATTGGTAACAAGGAGAAATGTGGCAGTTAAACTGTTCTGCTTAATTGGTTGCAATGTCTATATTTTAAATTATCTTATGGGTTAAGGCACCTGCTGCAGAAATCTTTGTGTGCCGGTTAAATCTCAGGGAGTAATAATATTGGTAAGATAACCCAGGAGGATAACACATGTGCTGGAGAGATCTGTGTTTTGCCTAGTCCTAGTTTTGAATCAAAGTAGCATAGAGGGTTAATATGTCTCCTGAAAAGCACATCATGTAACACGCAGATGACAGATTCTTATTTTATGTAAATGTGGAGGTGGGTTACTGCTTTCAAGACAGAGATCCTTTTGTTACTTGCAGTTCATACATTGTAACCCTTCTAATATATCACAGTGAGGCATCAAAGATATGAGGCTCCACACCTTGAAACCGTCACTGACTTTATGTAACGCATCCTTGATATTGATGTACACACATGATTTATAATCAATGTATAATGTGTACATGTGATGTAAAGCGCTCTGACTCCCTGCATTGGGATGAGTTGTGTCATCACTCTTACCAATGCAGGGGTCAGTGCCCTTTACAACACATGTACACAAATAACTATTTAAACACCACTATTTTGTTTTATTTATTTTGTGGCCCTTTAGCGCTACTGTAGCGCTAAAGCGCTACAGAAGAAATGCAATAAAATAGTGGTATTTAAATTGTTATTTGTATAAATACTGGGACAGACCAACACTTCTGACATTCTTGCAGTGCCTGCATATCACTTATACACAGAGACTGAACAAAGTCAAAAGCATTTCTCTCTCGAGTACGTGTGAAGTGATGAGATGTGAGCCTTTGTTTCCCCTCCATTGTATCTAGGTGTGAAGCTCCCGATAGCCCCCAGCCAGGACACTCCAACAAAAAGAGGCCTAATGGCCCCTTAACTCCGGCCTTTGCTGTGGGTCCAGCTGGAATCTGATAAGCACCTTCCCCGCCTGCACGCTGCGGCTTGGAACAAAAGCAGACAATGTGCAGGTGCTGCTGAAAGTGTCCCGAAGTCAGAAAATGGCACCGGGACGAGTTCAGCATGGTGAAGCAGCACTCGGCTGAAAGCGGGCAGCTTTGCAGCAGGGTAGGCGGCGTCTACCCTCTGAAAATAGTGGGTAGACGGCATCCACCCATGTCTAACCTCGACTCGAGCCCTAGCCCCAATTAAAGCTGCAGGTCAAATGAGGAGGGATGAGGAGATTAAAAAAAACCTTGGACAAGTAAGAAAGAAGCAGAGTAAAGGGCTAATGATAATTGTCCTGAGAACCCCTGTCCAGCCGGTAATGGGAAACAAAGGTAGGAGACGCCCAGCTGGCTGCTGAACAAATGTCAACAGCAGAAACATGTTGAGCTTCTGAGCAAGACTCAGCCTTGCCTCTAGTTCAATATACTTACCCAGGTCCAGGCAGATCCCTGCCCACAACCTTCAATGCCAGGAGATCCTAACTTTACCCAAAAACTCAATATTCTTGAAGAGAGTTTTAAAGCTTGAAGAGCTGCCCAGTGGCGGCACTTTAAGAGAGGCATAAGGACGGAACTCCTGCACCTGCGGCCCACCACATACTACCCCTTGCCTCTCCCCACACTGTTCGTTATTTTAATTTAGCAGTGTTCCTGAAAACACAACTTTTGCATTTTCATGAAAACTGCCAGTGTGATCATCTGCCAGGTCTTCCTCTCTATGGTCCTGATGACACGAGGAACAGGAAGAGGATGGGCGGACTGAGTGACAATCCATCTACAGAGACCTGTCTAAAAACACAGTATTCCATAGGTGGATGTCTTGATTAAGCATGTTCCGAGGGTAATTTAGCTATGATCCCCTCACACAGGCACAATGCCTCTGATTTAGCAGACGTAGCGCGCATGCCTCAGGCAGCACGGGATATCTGCTCAAACAGGGCTGCCAGGAGCTATACAGAGCAGTCGGGGCAAGATCACAAGAACTGTCCCAGCTTCTTTCAGGGTTGTGCTTCCAGTTCTATCAAGAAGCTGGGAGACGGGTTGAGGTGTATCTTCTTTGGCCCTGCTGCTCTGTCCTGGAGCTTCAAAGTTGACAGCAAAGAAGCAAGAAAAGTAAAACAAACAAACAAATATACATACATACATATTGTTGGAAGGCGTTCCCCGGGGAGGTTGCGGAATGTGTTCCTGACCACCCTGAGGCCCACCTTTCCCAGAGTTAGGCCGAGCAAGAGCAGGGAGGCCCTTCCTGGAAGGGTCTCGCACCTAGGATCGCACACGCTACGCTTACTCTCTTCTTCGGATAGAGGGACACCACACAGTAAATCGTTGTAAGATAATAAGCTTTTATCGGTGGTTATCAGGGATCTTTATGATCCGGCAGGCAGGTGCAGAATTAATGCCACAAGCGGCAGCGATCTTGTGATGGAGGGAAAAGGGGTAGCGGGACAGTCTTTCACTCAGTGGCTCTGCGAGGTATCCGGCGCCCAGCTCTCAATCCTCGAGCTGAGGGGATGTTGCTTCTCTCGGCGATCTCTGCCGACTCTCTTGGAGGAACGGGCCGCGAGTCACTCAGCAGGCACCGGAGGGTCTTAGTTCAGGGAGCCGCGACGGCGTCAGCAGGGCTCAGATGGTCCAGAGTTCGGGGAGCCGCGACAGCGTCAGCAGGGCTCAGATGGTTCAGAGTTCGAGGAGCCGCGACAGCGTCAGCAGGGCTCAGATGGTTCAGAGTTCGAGGAGCCGCGTCAGCAGGGCTCAGATGGGTCGGAGTTCGGGGAGCCGCGACAGCGTCAGCAGGGCTCAGATGGTTCAGAGTTCGGGGAGCCACAACAGCGTCCGCAGGGCTCAGGTGGTTCGGAGTTCGGGTAGCGTTCTTCTGTTCGGGGAGCGATCGAGCCGCGACCAAGTCCGCAGGCTCTCGTCAGTCCAGGTCTTCTCTGCCTCTCGTCCCCTCAGCACCCCTTGTTATACTCCCCCCTCCTCTTTGAAATCCGGAGTCCTCGCGGAGAGGGGTCTGGTGCCTGGGGGGCGGTGTGTCGGGGTTTCCTGTCGCTCAGCCCCTTGATCTGTTCAGGTGTGTCCGGGAGGGACTCCAGACGCCTAGCAGGAGAGGCGCCCGCTCACCGGGGACCTGGTGGGCGATCGAAACCTCCCTCGGGGAAGAGACCAGAGGTGTGACAGGGTCGGCGCCTCTCGGTCTGGTTTGGGGGGGGGGGGGGTTTCGTTCTCCCTCGGCCGGGCATGCGTGTTGGGGATCTGGTCGGCCCTCGGGATGTTGGTCCACGGAAGCCGGAAGGCCGTGCCCACGAGGTTCGGCGTGGTTGTAGTGTGACTTGCTGGTCGGGAGGGCCCACGCCACGAGGCCGGTCTCACACGTGCCCCCCCAGCTGAAAGGCGGGGAGAACTACCCATCCACTTGGGAGTTCTCGTCGCTGAAGCGGAAGAATCGGGACAGGCCGTCCGCGTTGGCGTGGTCCGTCCCGGGGCGATGTTCCACAGTGAAATCCATCCCTTGGAGGGAGATGGACCAGCGTAGCAGCTTGGGGTTTTCCCCTCGCATCTACATCAACCACCGCAGGGGTCGATGATCTGTTTGCACTCGGAAGTGTGTTCCGAACAGGTAGGGCCGTAGCTTTTTGAGAGCCCAGACTACTGCGAACGTCTCTCGTTCAATTGTGCTCCACCGCTGTTCCCGGGGCAGTAACCTTCGGCTGATGAAGGCTATGGGCTGATCTATGCCTTTGTCGTCGTACTGTGAGAGGACTGCCCCGATGCCATGTTCCGAGGCGTCCGTCTGGACCACAAACTCCTGGGCGTAGTCGGGTGCTTTGAGCACTGGAGCCGCGCACATTGCGGCCTTTAGGGTGTCGAACGCCTTCTGGCAGGAGGGAGTCCAGTGTATTTTCTTGGGGTGTTTTTTGGAGGTTAGTTCTGTGAGAGGGCCTGCGATGCTACCATAGTTTTTAATAAACCTTCGTTAGTAGCCGGTGAGGCCCAGGAAGGCTCGGACTTCCCTTTGGGTTGCAGGGGGTTCCCAGGACAAGATGGCGTCAATCTTCAGCTGGAGGGGGGCGACCTGCCCACTCCCCACCTGGTGCCCCAGATAGGTTACGGAGCCGTGCCCAATTTGACATTTGCTAGCTTTGACGGTGAGGCCGGCTCGGCGCAGAGCCAGCAGGACTTGACGGAGGTGCTGGAGGTGCTCGGTCCATTGGGAGCTGAAGACCGCTATGTCGTCGAGGTATGCTGCGCTGAACCCCTCTAGTCCGGACAGGACCCTGTTCACCAGCCGCTGGAAGGTGGCTGGGGCATTTTTCATTCCGAACGGCATCACCCTAAAGCGGTAGTGCCCATCCGGGGTGGAGAAGGCGGAGCGCTCCTTGGCTCCCTCGGTGAGGGCAATCTGCCAGTACCCACTGGTCAGGTCGAAGGTGCTGAGGTAGCAGGCGGCCCCAAGGCGGTCAATGAGTTCGTCGGCACAGGGGATAGGGTGAGCGTCTGCTCGGGTGACCGCATTGAGGCCTCGGTAGTCCACGCAAAATCTCAGCTCGGAGGCAACACCCGGGGTAGTCGCTTTCGGAACCAGGACTACCGGGCTGGCCCAGGGGCTGTCGGAGGGTTCAATCACCCCGAGGTCTAACATCTTTGCCACCTCGGTCTGGATGCAGGTCCGGACCCGATCAGGGACACGGTAGGCCCGATGTCTCACTGGCGGGCTGTCTCCGGTGTCCACGTCGTGGGCACACCAGCTGGTGACCCCGGGGGTCAGGGAGAAGAGATCCGCGAACTGCCCTAGTAGCTGGCGGCAGTCGTCGGTCTGTTGGGCTGTGAGGGCGGTCGACAGTCTCACTCCCTCCACGGATCCATCGGTTTCCTTCACCCCCAGGGGGTCTGGAAGGGGCTCGTTGTCGTCTTCGGCCCCATCGTCGGTGGCCAGGAGTAGACTTAATTCGGTCCGCACAAAGTGGGGCTTGAGGCGGTTCACGTGGAGAACCCGGAGGGGGTTCCGCGGGGACTGCACATCGATGAGATATGTGACTTGGCTCTTCCGCTCGATCACCTTGAAGGGCCCAGTCCATTTATCTTGGAGGGCGCAGGGTCTCACCGGGGCCATGACCCAGACTTGTTGGCCCGGCTGAAACTCGACCACCGTAGCATTCTGGTCATACCAGCGCTTCATTTCTTCTTGACTGGCCTCGAGGTTTGCTTCTGCGAGTTCTCTGAATTTTTGGGTCTGGTTGCGGAGCGTCAAGATGTATCGGAACACGTCCGGAGGGGTCCCCCGGGGGGTTGTTTCCCACCCCTCCTTGACCAGGCTCAGGGGTCCTCGGACGGGGTGTCCATATAATAGTTCGAATGGGCTGAATCCCAGGGATTTTTGGGGAACCTCCCGGTAGGCGAACAGGAGACATGGGAGGAGGACGTCCCACCTCCGGCGTAGGGGTTCCTCGAGGCCCAGGATCATTCCTTTCAGCGTCTTGTTAAAGCGCTCGACTAGTCCGTTTCCTTGGGGGTGGTACGGGGTGGTGAATTTGTACGATACTCCGCACTGCTGCCAGAGGGATTTCATATAACGGGAGATAAAGTTCGTACCCCGGTCACTCACAACTTCGCGGGGGAACCCCATGCGGGAGAAGATCCCCATCAAGGCCCGGCCCACCACGGGGGCCGTCACGGTGCGGAGAGGGATGGCCTCGGGGTAACGGGTGGCATGATCCACTAGGACGAGGATGAACCGGTGGCCCTGGGCGGTCTTGGGGTCCAGCGGTCCCACAATGTCGATTCCTACCCGCTCAAAAGGGGTACGGACGACGGGGAAGGGCTGTAGCGGAGCCTTGCGCTTGCCCCCACTCTTTCCGCTGGCCTGGCACGTGGGACAGGACTTGCAGTGGGCCTCCACATTTGCTCGCATCTTGGGCCAATAGAAGTGGGTGACGAGCCGTTGGTAGGTCTTATCCTGGCCTAAGTGTCCGGCCAGGGGTACATCGTGGGCCAGGCCCAGGAGGAGACTTCGGAAGCGTAGGGGTACCACTAGTACCCGGGCTGATCCCAACTCGGCCGACTTCTGTTCGCTGTACAGGAGGCCGTCCTCCCAGTATACCCAGTGGGTGCCAGTCTGGTCGCCTGCTGCTTGGGCCTCGGCCTGTTGTCGGGGCCCGATGAGGGACGGGCAGGTGGATTGTTCTTGGCAGAATTCTTCACGGGAGGGGCCCCCTTCGCAAGGCCCCTGGGCCAGTTCTGGCAGGTCCTCGAGGTGGGTCAGGGTTTCGGGGTCGGATGGCACTGACCCTTCGTCGGGAGTGGTCGGCTCGTCCAGAAGGGGGTCGATGGCCTCTGGGGGTGTATTCTGGATCTCGGGGGAGGTGGCGGTGTCTAGCGGCATGGGCTCTTCCCCCTCGGAGGGAGGCACCCGGAGAGTCATTGAGCGCGTGGTGGCGCATACCCACTCGGGGAGGCTCATCATCTCGAGGTGGGCTCTTCGTTCCACTTGTCCCCACGGGGAGTTCTCAAGGTCGTTGCCCAGGAGGCAGTCCACGGGCTGAGAGGTTCGGACCGCCACCTTTAACTTGCCGGTGACTCCCCCCCATTCGAAGGGGACTAGGGCTATCCGACAGAGGCTCTCGGAATTGTCTGAGGAGATGACGGGGCAAAAGGCGCCAGGCAGGATCTGATCCTCGGAGATCAGGTGACAATGAACCGCCGTGACACTCGCCCCCGTGTCCCGGAGGACCTCGATGCGGTGACCGTTGACCGTCACCTGCTGTCGGTACTTCTTCGTGTTGGCGGGCAGGGACGTTCCTGGGACCATCTCTCGATCCCCTAGGGAGACCAAGGCCATGGCGGCTGGTTCCCATTCTTCGGAGTCTTCGATCTCTTCCCCCAGGGCTACGGAGGCCATCTGTCGAGTCGGCGGGGTTGTTGTGGTGGACCGCTGGTACAGGGGACACTGGGGGTCGCTGGCATAGTGTCCGGTCTGTTGGCAGCGGAAGCAGGTAATCCTCACTCGGGGCCCCGGCCTCCCTGGTGGCCCGGTGCTGGCCGGAGGTGGAGCTGGAAAGGGCGGAGATTGTCCTCTGGGAGGGCTGAGCGGGGATACCCCCGGAAGCTCCCTTTGCCGGCCTTGATTCCCTCCGCCCCTCTGGCGGGGGGGTCCCTGACTGTGGCGACCGTAGTCCCCCACGGGGCCCCGGGAGGCCCGGGTGTTCACCCATCGGTCAGCCTCGACGGCCAGTTTTCGAGGGTCTGTGAGTTTGCTGTCCAGGAGGTGCTGGCACAGCTCTACGAAGCAATTCGCGGACAAGTGTTCCCATGCGATTAGGTCGAACAGCTCCTCGAAGGTGGAGACCTTGCTGGCCTTGATCCATCCGTCCAGGGCCCGGCTGTAGAAGTTCACGTACTCCACCCAGGTGGTACCGGGTATCTTTTTGCAGTCTCTAAACCGATGCCGGTACATTTCAGGGGTGAGCCCATATCTGGCTACTAGAGCCTCTTTCATGTGACTGTAGGAGTTCATCACGGTGGAGGGCAGGTCCAGCAGGGTATCTCTCCCCTCGCTCAGGAACCGGCCCCACAGCCCAGCCCCCCAGTCCTTCTGCGGGACTCGGTGGGAGGTCATGGCGACTTCGTAGGCCTTGAACCATTGCTGAATATCGTCGTTCTTATAGTATTCTTTCACCACATCTTTGGGGATGTGGACCTTTGGTTCCACGGTGGAGGAGATGGGTTGGGTTTCCGAGGGTCGGGCCTCCGCCTTCTTAGCCTTGAGCTCGATTTCTTTTAGGCTACGTTCGTGCTCTAGTTGGAGTTTTTTCTCGTCGTGTTCTCTCTGTCGTTTCTTTTCCTCTAGTTCTCCTTGTAGGCGTAACTGTTCCACCGACAGTTTTTTCTCAGCCAGCTTTAGCTCTCCTTCGATTTTTAATTTTCCTAGTTCTAGTTCGTGGTTGCGATCTCTTTCTCGGTCCGCTAGTTCCTCCGGGGATAGGCCCCTCTCGGGGGTGCCGTTCCTCCCCGGGCTGCTTCGTGGTTCGTTGGGAGGTTCTCCTTCTGTTTGTGTCCGGGGAGTTTCTGCCTCGACCCAGGTTTTTAATGCCCCCTGGAAGTCCTCTTTCGTGCTTAGTCCGGTGGTAGCGATTCCAAAGTCTTTGCAAAATTGTTTCAGTTCTCGGTGTGTATAAGATTCTAACTGGTCTTTTTGGAATGCCGCGCTCGGGTTGGTGCCTGCGGCACCTAGGGAAGTTTCTCCTTCCATTTTTCTTGGTAGTGCGTACGTCGTCTACTGCACGATCTCTAGGTGTTGGCTCGGATCCCGTCGCCTGCCACCAAATGTTGGAAGGCGTTCCCCGGGGAGGTTGCGAAATGTGTTCCTGACCACCCTGAGGCCCACCTTTCCCAGAGTTAGGCCGAGCAAGAGCAGGGAGGCCCTTCCTGGAAGGGTCTCGCACCTAGGATCGCACACGCTACGCTTACTCTCTTCTTCGGATAGAGGGACACCACACAGTAAATCGTTGTAAGATAATAAGCTTTTATCGGTGGTTATCAGGGATCTTTATGATCCGGCAGGCAGGTGCAGAATTAATGCCACAAGCGGCAGCGATCTTGTGATGGAGGGAAAAGGGGTAGCGGGACAGTCTTTCACTCAGTGTCTCTGCGAGGTATCCGGCGCCCAGCTCTCAATCCTCGAGCTGAGGGGATGTTGCTTCTCTCGGCGATCTCTGCCGACTCTCTTGGAGGAACGGGCCGCGAGTCACTCAGCAGGCACTGGAGGGTCTTAGTTCAGGGAGCCGCGACGGCGTCAGCAGGGCTCAGATGGTCCAGAGTTCGGGGAGCCGCGACAGCGTCAGCAGGGCTCAGATGGTTCAGAGTTCGAGGAGCCGCGACAGCGTCAGCAGGGCTCAGATGGTTCAGAGTTCGAGGAGCCGCGACAGCGTCAGCAGGGCTCAGATGGGTCGGAGTTCGGGGAGCCGCGACAGCGTCAGCAGGGCTCAGATGGTTCAGAGTTCGGGGAGCCGCGACAGCGTCCGCAGGGCTCAGGTGGTTCGGAGTTCGGGTAGCGTTCTTCTGTTCGGGGAGCGATCGAGCCGCGACCAAGTCCCCAGGCTCTCGTCAGTCCAGGTCTCCTCTGCCTCTCGTCCCCTCAGCACCCCTTGTTATACTCCCCCTCCTCTTTGAAGTCCGGAGTCCTCGCGGAGAGGGGTCTGGTGCCTGGGGGGCGGTGTGTCGGGGTTTCCTTTCGCTCAGCCCCTTGATCTGTTCAGGTGTGTCCGGGAGGGACTCCAGACGCCTAGCAGGAGAGGCGCCCACTCACCGGGGGCCTGGTGGTCGATCGAAACCTCCCTCGGGGAAGAGACCAGAGGTGTGACAGGGTCGGCGCCTCTCGGTCTGGTTTGGGGGGGGGGGGTTTCGTTCTCCCTCGGCCGGGCATGCGTGTTGGGGATCTGGTCGGCCCTCGGGATGTTGGTCCACGGAAGTCGGAAGGCCGTGCCCACGAGGTTCGGCGTGGTTGTAGTGTGACTTGCTGGTCGGGAGGGCCCACGCCACGAGGCCGGTCTCACACATATACATATTATATATAGCAAAAACAAGGAGTTCATGGTACTCCCAAGGTCCGGTGCACTCACGGGGTATGTGTCGGCTATAAAATATCCGCAGACGCGTTTTCTGGCTCTCGCCGTCATCAGTGCGGAAAAGCAGTCAATAAAAACATCCCCTCGTTCTAACAGCGGCAGGCGAGGGGATGTTTTTATTGACGGCTTTTCCGCACTGATGACGGCAAGAGCCAGAAACGCGTCTGCGGATGTTTTATAGCCGACACATACCCCGTGAGTGCACCGGACCTTGGGAGTACCATGAACTCCTTGTTTTTGCTGTGTAATAAGTGGTTTCCACCACCACTTCCCGGTTGCACCCGCTGCGAGTTCGGCTGGCCCCAGGTGAAATACTGTGTTTTGGATATCTATATATATATATATATATATATATATATATATATATTCACTTAAAAAACCATAGGTTTCACACATGTTATAGTTAGGTGGATATTTCACTAGTAAAAAAACAATGAAATTCCCCCGTTATAGTTAGTTCAGATAACTATAACTCGCTCTACCGCACCTAACATCACCCGCTTCCTCCGAATAACTGCCACACATTTACATCTTCCGGACTATGTGTGCGCTAACCAAGGATAAATATATTCAGTGATTGGTACTACACTCTGCTCTCACTCATGAAACTGACAAAACACCCGTGCAGACACACCCACTCAGAAGAGCCACAGTCCCAAACACCACTGGCCACACATCAAGTCAGACTCCATTCAGTGAGGGAAACATGAAACCACTTTGAAAAGGCAGCCCTTGATTTGGAAATCTTTACAATGACATACAAATTACACTTTGTATTATACACACATGCTACACCACAAAAACAACATGTCCAAGTTCAGGCCCCACTGCCTTAACATTCTCCTGACCAGCATTTAGCAGGCAGCAAAATACCAGATACAGCCCAGTCCTGTGTGGTCTGCCCTATTCCTGCACACATTTTACGGGTCGTGTCTCGGGTTCTCCCCCAGACCACATTCCCACAAATCGCCATCCCCGTAATTCCAGATCCCTCCACATTCATCAGTTGCATACCTGCCAACTTGAAGAACAATCTCACTGTGTGAGGAGGGACGGTGCCTTGAGGGGGGCGGGGCCTCACGCCAAGAAGTACCTACGAGGCACATTTGAACCCCCACCCCGCTGTCAATCCCTCTCCAACCACCCAAAATGACTCTGCCGAGAATGTTGCCAATGTCCTGGGGTGTTTTCACACCCCTTAATGGACGTCGATGATTCAAAGCTTCGGCTGTTTACAGTGGTTTTCAGCTCATTTGCCCTGCCACTATGTGACCGTGCGATGGAAGCCGATATCGTGAGTCACACAGGGGGACTATGTGAGTTGGCATGTATGTAGTTGTGGTCAGCACTCCGTAGACATATGGCCCCCTCTGACCACACTTGAACACCCAGAGGCTTCCATCAGCCTCGCTCCCCACAGCCCTATCCACAGACCAGGCAGCGCACTTACTTTCACATTTCATCCCTTGGTGGATCAGCCCGTACAGCAGGGAGCCGCAGTGGTCACAGAACGTGGGGCTGGAGTATGTGTGGATTTTAAATCTGTGTTTGCTTCGAGGGTCCTGAAAGAAGCGAGAAAAAAAGCGTATTAGAAACAGAAATGGACAGGCAGGGCCAGGTGAGGATGAACACACACCACAAACACAGAATCTTGTCAACACACTACACAACTGACAACCTGAAAAAGTCCCTGGGCATGCAGCCACTTCTAGGACACAAACAGATATCTTCTAAGCAGCAGTATGTCAGAGTACAGCTCATTCAGTGTGCAAGTATTCAAGATATTTGAGGGCTCGGAGGGAGTTAAGCAACTTTCTCAGAGAGAGAAAACAGAGAAGAGTTAATTCAACTTTCAATCTAGTACTAGGTTTTAATATATTTCTGAGGCCCTGGTTGCAACTCTGGGACCAATCCCATTGGATTCCAAGTCATTCCAAGTGCAAATGGGAATTTGCACACTAACACAATTAGCCCCAGTTGTACCCAGATCTCTAAATCATGAAAAATATAAGAAAAAAATGTATCGCTCGTAATGTGTTAAATCCTGTGGCTTAACAGAGAAACATCCTAACCGCCAAGTTTGTTTACGAGGAAAACCAAGCTAACATGCAAAACCTGTTGAATGTATGGAAGGGAGGTACTTCATTCCTTAAATACATGCTATCAGAAGTCTACTCTACATGGTGACTGGCGCTATCCTTTGTACACATGGAAGGGGGTCATTTATCCCTCGTAGCAGATACTAAAGAATCACTAATCTCCAAAGTGACTTTTAATTCAATTCATGACATTTGAAAAAAAGCATTGGCATAGCCAATAGGTCTCGCTTTTGGGACCTTATAAGTATTTAGTTATGCAACACAATATCCTTGCATTGCTAAACACTTATAAGGTCCCAAAGGCGAGACCTATTGGCTATGCCAATGCTTGTTCTAGTGGGGGGCTCATTCAGGTAGACTGTGCAATCATTTCGTGGTACAGCACAATGCTTTTAGAAGAAAGACTCTGAGGACTCTTTGTATGAAGCTGCTAGGTGGCCCCAATGTATAATTCTTATCTGCGAATCACTATGCTCTTCACTACAGATCGGAGTAATAGTCAACGACATATTAAATGTCCTGCATCCATAGCAGTGGTATACTGTTCATCATGCTGTACAGTAGCTAAGGCATAGTTCACTTTGGCTAACAGAAATGCCATTTGTGCTTACAATTATTACATGTCTCACAAAAGTAGCATTACACTAAAGTTCTCTCTGTTGTGGGCCAGAAAGGGGGAGAGTTCAATGTTGAAGGCTCCCTTATAACAGGAGACAGAATGTTCTTGTTAATAACACTGTTAGTGCCATCTGTTTTACAATCTTCAGACAAAGAAAGCATATATTTAAAACAATCCACAATGCCAGACTATTCCCTTGGAAACTTCGGAACACTCGTTCAGTTATAGGGGAAACTAACTCTAACCCACTTTCTGGAGCCTGGCGTTCACCCACCATCGTTGGCATCAGACACATCAGAGTAATGTATGGTTCCTCTAGCTGCAAGAGTAATATTTTACACTAGGTCTTCCATCATACAAGCAAATAACATCTTTCTGAGTAGGTGCAGTAGAAGTTGTAGCCAAACAACTGTGTGGATGCAGAGACAGGTTGTCAAAGTCCAGCAGTATGAACGTGTGTAATTGGAGTGTGAATAAAGACATGCAAAGCCAGATTCAGGCGTTAAGTAGGGGAGGTGTACAAATTAGATAATTGCGACAAGATAGTAGCTGCTCTGGTTCTGGTCGCACCTCTGGGATTAAAACGATGTCCGTGTTTGTTAAGCCTTAAATGTCCTCAACAGTGACTCATGATGTCCCACGAGGGAGTGAACTGTAGTCCAAAGGTTCAAATGCAAGAATGAGCTCGAGAATTTGTAGGTCTAAACATTTTTACGTAAAGTATAAAAAATATATATATTTGCTGCTCTTAAATTAAATTGGTGTTTAAAGCACCCAGGGCGATTTCAGATTCCATCAAACTTTATCACTTCTTCGGGTAATGCAGCCCATTTTCCGCTCATAAACATTTATACTCTGTCTTCACGTATTTTAATAGGCTCCCCACAAAACTCAACTAGTATCTGGCTTAGTGAATGAAACGTTTAGAACGTCATGTCCTAGAACACAGTGGCGCTGAATCCCAATACTGTCAGAATGTGGCCAAATTAACATCAATATGTTTGCTATGTTCTTTGGGTTCCATTACGCTCACATGCTTTTAAACGTTTGTTCAAATTATTTAAATTCAAGAAAAACGAAAGGTCACTCTGAATTCTATGATTGGTGTAGAATTGGACACAGTGGAAAAAAAAAAAGAGCCTCCTTCGTCCAGAAATGCCCTGGATTTTGAGCTCTGAACTGGAAAAGTTTCAGATATGGCTTAAAAAATATATATATATCACACAACACCTAAAAACTTCCAACACAAGCATAAAGACAGGGGTAGTCTAACGTTACCTCACTGGCATTTGTGTAGCACAAGTTATTATGATGCTAATGCCTCATTCATAGCACTTAAGTGAATCTCATCCTATACAGTTTAATCGTATAAACAAGTCCCTTAAAATATATACATTTTAATCATAAACCTGAAGAGCCAGAGGTCAAGTGTCAGTGTTCTTTACATTATGGTACACGTAGTACTGGACGTATGACGAGGTCAGCAAAAACACATCTATCAGAATACAAATAAAAAGATAACTGCGTGAGAATTGGCATCCCATAATGATCAATCCGACTACGTGTAGTTGTAGCAGTTATTACAACATTCTACAATCACATTCTACAATCACAACACATCCGACAACTTAATATTGAGAGCTATCAGCCAAAATCTACCTTGACTGTCGGAAGAGGGATTAAGGGTGGGCGCCACTTCGGAATAGGGTCTGCAGCACAGTGGCGGGTGATGCACGAAGTATTTTAAGGGCGAGAACCAGGTTGGCATAACGGTTCTAGTTTCTTGCCCACTGCTTGGTAACAAATTAACACCGGCCTCTCTATTATATGCGTGGACAAACGCCCGGTCGAGAAGTACACTGTCCATCGTGGTTTATCTTAGGTTACATCAATATTGGTGGCTTTATCGAACAGTTTTAACATAAAAATAGAAGATGAAGTGTCTACAAATCTGCAGCAATACTGCGGTGTCTGGGCAGCCCATCCTGCCTCCTAAACTCTAAGCCCGGCAAGGTCTAACCTTCAAGCACTGCATAAGTGCACACTCCCTTACTTACCTTGTGCCCTGAAGCGTGCGCCTGACCCCTCCTCTGGTTCACTTTCCACAATGTAGACCACGGACTACAGCCACTATGAGCCTCCCTGAATGACAGACAACCAGCAGAGCAGTCAGCTGATGCCATCATATGACGCGGAGGTGTTGTGTGGTCACGTGACATAATCCAGAAAGAATATAGTCTCATTGCTTGAGATTCCATAGAAAGAGAAAACGTTTTACTGATAAACTCAGATGCAGCAGTAAGCCTCACATGCAAAACAAGCATTGGCCGCGCGGCCCTGAAAGTGACGCGGCTGCGAAAGCGAAAGTGTTCTGCTTAATGAGAAAGAGAGGGGGGGCGGGCAGCGCGGCCCTGAAAGTGACCTGGGAACTGCTTAACGAGGAAGAGAGGGGGGACAGGTTGGCGCAGCCCTGAAAGTGACGCGGGAAAGCGAAAGTGTTCTGCTTAATGAGGAAGACAGTTGTGTGCGAGCGCGCGCTAAACCGAAATTTTTTTAAAAACACACGAGTGTTAATGCGATCTGTGGTAGAGGTGGGGGAGGGCATTGAAGTGCAAGCAAAGCGGAGAGAGGCACGCAAGGCTTAATGAGCCATGACACAAACCCACATGGTGGCTGCGCTCGTGACCACAAGCTTGAGGCCAGCAAAAGCCTCTGGTAGCACTTTAAAACCCCCCTTTCTAAATGTCTCGCAGAGCAGCGCATGTGCTGGCTCAGGCGAGACCTAAAAAGCACACAGCTACCTCCGTAGAGGTGTCCCGGCGCTAGCGGACAGCCCAAAAGAGATAAGGAGAAATGAACAAATACTTGGCCATAAGATGCGTATCAAACAGGAAAGTTTTGAGATTGCTTCTAAAAACTGATTCCGAAGGGCTGCAGCGGAGACTAAGTAGCAGAGACTTCCACAATGTGGAAGCCAGATAAGTAAGGAACGACCACCTCATCTAACTTCACAAATGCGGGGAACATAAAGAAGTGTCAAATAGTTGGATTTCACGAATCTGGACTGGAAATAAGGCCTCAGTCTCCTCTTAAGAGAAAGAAGGCCCTTGAAGTTGTAGGCTCTAAAAACTAAAGTGAGACCCATAAATTGTATTCTCCTAATAAAGGGAAGCCAGTGAAGATGTCTCAAATAAGAAGAGATAGGTAGACGAGAGGGGAGCTTCAGAATAAGGCGATCAGCCGAATTCTGGATATATCGAAGCCGCTGAATAAGGAAGGTCCGAAGGACTAAACAAGACTGCTGGCAAAGTCCAATTTAGCTGCGCCCAAAGCATGGACAACTGGTTTTCGGGAGTCCATCTGAGTCAAGAGGTGCATTCTTCTAAGGGATCTCAGCGTGGCAAAACAAGCAGGAGAGAGAGATCTGATTTGAGGTTCAAAAGTAAGCTGCAAGTCAAATTTTACCCCAAGTTTTCTGGCCAGGAAGTAGGGGTCGGAGGAGTTCTAGCTTCAGGAGGCCACCACAAACGATCATCCTCGGCAAGCTTAGTGCCAAAGGAAAGCACCTCCCTTTTATCTGAGTTTAGTTTAAGACCGCTTTCCTCCATCCAAGTTACCACATATTTCAGACACTGCTTAAAAAAGCTTAGAGACGAAGGTGCATGTTCCTGGAAAGCAAGATATATATCCTTTGTATCTCAGTAGAAGGAGCTTAGTTCCATGCAGCCCACGCTAAAACATAACTGAGCCAAGGTGATTTGCAATGTCTTTGCTACAGACTGTGGTGAAGCTTTATTTCTTCTAATAAATTCAATTAGATCACGAAACTCCAGGGCCCTTTGCAGCATGCTTAGGGCTGATTGTAGTGGTACTTTATTCCTTAAAGAACCTACTATAAGATCAGTGGACTCCATGCTAACTTGCAATAGCATTTGTATGCGGTAGGGCATACTTTATTCCATATAATGCATGCGATTGTGTCACTGAACTTCAAAGCGACTTTAAATATTGTTCGGACTGCTCACTATTTCTCATAAAGCATGCAATGTAGTCTCTGACCTCCAATTTTTCTGGCAAAATCCTTTGCACACATAGTTAGTGGTAACTTATTCCTTGCAATGATCAACTCTAACATGACTTACAATACCATTTGTCCATACTTTCTTCCTTATTACTTCACTCCATCTTGCGACCTAATACGTGATGCTGCGCATCCTGGGACATAAAAGATGCACACTGAGCAGATATTCAGAAAATGCCAGAAAGATAGGTCATGGCGTTTCCCACTCAAATCTTCTATGGCCTGTGGGCCATGTTTTCTAATTCTAGCAAGGCCATCGCAACCCTCCATCCTTCCAAGGTTGATAAATTGAGATAAAATTAATTGGGCAATAGTAACACCTGTTATTTACAGCATTTAAAGATGAGATGCAATGATGCAGTTTTGTCTGCTTTATGAAGAAAAAGTTGTTGTCATCACAATGATTGTTGATTCATCAGCTCTTCCAGGTAAAACAAAGCAGTGTGTAGCACAGCACAGACTGCAAGTAAATGTAGTGTGACAAGGGTGAGAGTGGGGTCTCTGGACCTCTGTCCTATAGGTCAGCAGCACTGCCCTGCAACAGATGGCTTTGAAGTGTTTTCTCATCACCTCCAGCTAATGGCTCTGCAACTTCAGAAGTTCACAATAAAGGCATTTGAAAGAGGAAAAAGTCGCCACAAGTCATTACATGTTACTCTCTGTGCAGGCAGTGTGATCACCTTATGCAGTGTGACGCCATCTATAGCCTTTAATAAGCACTCTACAGCACTGGGTTGACAGTGACGTCACCGGTAGCCTGAAATAGATTACATGATACCCCTGACTTCAAGACTAGACTGAAATAAAGACATGGGGCATACGCAGATATTACAGGCCTTCCACTAATTTTAAAATATCCTTTTCTCTGCAAGCTGCTCGCCTTACAGGCGTTTCAGCTTTGCGGCACTAGCTTCACCCATACTCAAGAATGGTCGATCAGGTGGACGTCCCTTAGCAGGTCTAGGGGCTAAGATGTGGATCAGAACAGATCAAAAGGAGGTGGGGCGGTGGGGGCTAAACATCCAAGTTTTATGCGAGCTGCCTGTTAGGAAGGCACAGCATGGCCAGGGGTGGATTGGGGTTGCAATTAGGCCCGGGAAGTCCCAAAAAAGTGGCCCACATTCGCAGATCGTGCCCTTTCATGAAACATCATTTGGTTAGTCTCAATGGACTCATTGTTAGAGAAATGTTTGGTAACCTAAGCATTTTAAAGCCTATAGAATCAGTAAGATTGGTGAAAATGAGAAGCGCTGCATTTTGGCCAGGCGGGCGAGGTGAAATAAAATGGCGCGAGGGCCACAATACCTGATCTGGCTATGGTTGCCACCTGGCTGTTTTTTTACAGACATGACCTGTATTTTAATATCTTGGCCGCTACAAAAATGAAGAAAATCCCTGAAAGTCTGTACTTTTTCCTCTGATCAGTATGTACTTTGATTGGTCAATGTAAGGCGAAAGCACTTTAAAATGTGTTCTAAAGCTGCTTTACTCATCCGTGACTAATAGCTAAACTAAACAAAGACAGAAAAGCCATGTTAAATAAAACATCATTTGGATATTTTTATGTAAAGAGTGCTCTCTAATTATCATGCTCTGGCCCTTGCATAATTTGATAACATGAATAAATTGCTGTTTTTTTTCTAATTGCTTTTTTATAGTTTTACATAGGGTGAACTCGGCGGTAGGGCATTGGAGCGATTTACATGAGCACCAGTTACACTGCACAAGAACAAATTAATTTTTACTTGGGAGATTAAGTGATTTGCCCAGAATCACAGGATGCCGAGCCGACGCTGGGACTGAAACCTGGTCTCTCACGGCCAAAGTCAGCAGGTTTAATAAATCCTAGTTTAATAAAAGCTTAATAAAGGCTGCCTCACAGCGAGGCCTATGCACATACACACACCCTCCAGGAAGGCTTCTCTTTTGTCCCTCTCTTCCCAGCCCTCCATAGCCTCAGGGCGAGGGCCTTGCAGTGAAGGGGTCAAGAAAATGGACACTGCTACTGCTGCTCCAGTGGGGGCTGAGGTGTAGATGGTCCATAGCCAGAAAATCCTGGTCTCCCTAGCAAGGTCTTTCCAAACTCCTACCCTCCCTCACCCACCGTTGCCCGACTGTGATGGCCCGGCAAGGAGGGGTCGGAGGCGAGACACTGCTTCTGGGCCAAGCCGGGCCCACGGGGGGGGGGGGGGGGGGGGCGATGTAAGAATGGCCGAACAAATGGAGCAACAGCTGGCCCCCAGTAAGGCCGATTGTCATACTTACCACCATCACCCGCCCACCATAGTCTGAAGTGCGATGGCCTGGCTGGGCAGGCATGAAGCAGAGGCCCTTAAATATCAGCCCACATGTCACCCTTAGGCACCGGCCCATCGCCCAATGCACAACTGCCCACCTTCCCAATCCAACCCTGTACATGGCTATGTTATCCTTTACAATCACTGTCTGTCCTCCTTCTGTTTGGGAGCTAGTGCCATGAAGCTATCCCAAGCTGTACCAGTGCGTGCAGTGCACGTCTCTCTAACACGTTAACTCTTATGCTCTGAGCAAGTGATACACACGGATGCAGTCTTTCACCTGTATGGCGATGACAGGCTGAATAAAATCACAGACCTATAGCTCCTTATTTTGACTTTAGGAAATTAACAGGTCTGTGGATTGACACAGGCTACAAAGCCCCGCCTCTGACAAACAGCATAGGATCAGGCATTGAAAATGGGATTTACCACTGAGCGGGAGGTGTGTCCGACCCTAGAGGAAGGGCAGCTAACCACTCCGTGGACAGCAGACAAAGGGTGCAGCAGACACAGGGGCACGAGAGTGCGCCAAGGAAAAGGCCAATAAGTGACCAGGAAGTTTGAGTTCAAATAGCCCAATCAAGAAAGAGGTGCATGGTCCCAAGCACAGACTAAAATGCGACTAGGACAAGCAGTCCCCAGCTTTGTCACCAGAGGAAAATGATCCCACTCACCCACAGCAGAAAAGGTGGGCGTCACAGCCGCAGTGTGACGAGGGGGCGGGGAGTCACGAGGTTGAACAAGAAAGAATCTTCACATAAGGACGTAAAAGGGCAATTGTCCGGACAAGGTCCTTGGGTTGCCTTATGGAGGGATACTTGAGGGCAGACAAAAGAGTAACAAATGGTCAGCGCTGGGCGGACACAACACCTGCAGCCCTGGCAAGGTCATAGAGGCACGAATGCCAGATATTTGGTAGCAAGTTGAAGCCTCGAAGCCATGACCCGCTGTAAGTGACAGAAGTAGAACTGTCACGACAGTTGAAAGTTATGGCTATTAGTATGCAATAAATTATTGGATGTACACAGTATAACCTGTTACGAAAATGCCTTATATTGTAGTCCAAGATAAGCCGAAATGATCATGTTGATGACCAATGCCATCACGACAAGTGTGCACCAACCTATTATGTGAATAAACTGCGGCCGTTCTAACACCACAAAAAGGTCTTGGTGAACATAATTAACGGAAAGGAAAGAACAGAGGGAGGGCCCGGGAGTTGCTCGCACAGCTGGGAGGGGGGGTTATCGCACCTCACCGCCATCTCCTCTTTCCCAAGGAGAGGGTGAGCACAGCAAAGGGATACAACGCAGGCCTTTTACAAGCAGGGTCGGTCAGGGGCTGGCACGCGAATCTCCCACCTTAAGACCGGCCATTGGACTAGTACAGAGATGCTCGTAGTCACCGCCCAGGGGAGAGTAGGATAGAGCATTGCCACCACCACACAGACCATTGTGTCTCTAGGTACGGAAGCCGAGAGGATTGGCACAGGGGCAAACCTCTTGGAAAATATAGCTGTATATCTGTTAGGATCAGGGGCTCTGTGCACTGGTTCAGAGATATACAGATTGACCCCTAGGAATAGGGCTCAGGGTTGGACCCGGATACGAAGCCTGGCCCCTTTAAGAGAGGATAACATTGGGGACTGACACAGGAATGCAGACCCTCCTTCTTGTAGATAGGAGGTAGGCTGGCAGAGAGATCTGAAAACTGCCTGTCTTGGAGAGGGTAGGCTTGGGGAATTGGCACAGAAATGTAATCCCTCACCCTGGAAGGAAAGGATAGTCCCAGGTGACTGACACACAGACCAGTACTTAACACCTCTCGCGCCTCTATTGTCGGCCTACACAGAAGATGGGACAAACCAAGCAGCACCTCACAACGCCCCCTCTTCATTAGCATTTATTTGCGAGCACTGGAAGGACTTGTCATTCTTGATTTCACAATTTAGATCCAGATGTATGACCACTCTCTGGAGACCCAAGCTGTGCTTGCCTGGGATGATTGAAAGAAACGAGTGGGCCACTTCTGGACATGAGAGAGTCCGCTCCACTGGCTGATACCATTGGGAAGACCCAGTGGGAGTGGTCTGGAACAAAGGGGTGCTGCTCAGCTATAAGAAATGATTTTAGGGTTGAGCTTGTTGGGTACTGAAGAACCTTAATTGTGATCTGAGACAGGCCAAATACAGCCAACCCTTCCTCTCTATGGCTTGGAAGAACCCCTTCGATCTAGATTGATCTCTGGGGCGGAATCGGGTAAGGTGATGGACACAGAACATCCATAAGGGGTTCTAAGAAAGCTGCAGTGACCGGGAATAAGCCCTTCAAGCTCCCAATTATTGACAAACTTTGCAGCCACATCCAGCCGCAGTCGAGATCCTCCAATGGTTTCCAAGTCCCAGTATGTTAGATTCAAGGTGCTCTGTAGCCGTCTCAGGGAAGTCCGCTACATTGTCCCGCCAAACCTACCCAACGATGGTGTGTGCGTAGAAATGACCAAGAAAAACACGCGGTTCTAGGTTAATCTAGCCTATGTGCAAAGCGGAGAACGAAAATAATTCAGATTGCCATCTCAAGACATTGGTTCAAGTAGCTTGAAAAAAGTTCAACTCAATTTTCATAAGCAAAAATTCTGTTTTCCAAACCACTTCCGGTTCCAACTCTTAGAAAGACATTTCTCTGAGTACTGCCTGGGTTCTAACTTTCAGAGGTCCAGGCCTTCATACCATCTAGCAGGCGAATAAGTGGCAGTATACCCCATGCTACTGAGGTTACCACATGACTGGGCTATCGAGCATTGGGTGCTACAACCTTGGGTTTTCAATGAACAACCTAATGCTTTGCAGGAGTTGTAATTCTGGTTTTCTTCCTCTGATTCAATTTAACAAAGACCTCTGACAGCAATGCTGAGCAAAGGAAAAGCCCAGGCCTGGATCACTGGTAACAGGCAGTCATTTGGTAAATGCAAAGTTATGAATATTCAATACGTACATGCACACACGTTTGGATTGGTCAGAAAAGAAAGATCCATAGAGATGAAGGCTATGGTCTCCAGGCTTGAGTGGATGGTTCAGGGATTTAAAGCCTATCACCACTAGGGGGCGTGTTGTGTCATCACCCCATTAACTCTACCCCACACAGTTACTGATATTGGTGGTAGGGACTGCTAGCTCCGGGGAGCAGAATTTATAGGGCATTATAATGGGACCCTTAGTTTCCTCTAAGAAATGAGGAACTACTGAAGGAATCGGTAATTTAATGTCCAATTTCCCTGGTGATTCCTAATTTCTCCCGTGTTTTCCTCCAAGGGATTTGGCCAGTGGCGGACCCTATCATTCCGATGAAACCTTCACTGGGTTACTGGTCCCACTGGAATAAACGGGGCACTTGTAACGAGGCACTAAGACAGCCAAACATCACCCATGGGATAGGGGCAGCTGTAAACTGTCCCTCCTCACCAGATATGGTAAGACCAAGGTGTTGGTTGGCAAGCTCATGTGCACAGCACCATGGCTGCAAAAGCTGGGGGTGAGCCTTAATATCACAACAGAGATATAGAACCAACCACCTGTAGAAGTGGACTGGGGTGCCACAGCAGCTCCGGCAAAAACGCTCAACCCAGCCCCACTATCTTCCAGTGCTTAATTTGAGCCGGTGATTTCCGGTGCTCTGCACAGGCACTCAATCATCAACACTGACACTTTTCATGAGCACCAGTTAAGCACACATTCATTTTTGGTAGGCACGGGGAGATTAGGTGATTTGCCTAGAATCACAGGATGTTGAGCCAACATAGAGACTAGGACCTGGTTCCCTAGCTCCTAAATTGGCAGCTCTGGCCATTACACCACACCCTCTTCCCGCTTTCATGGTCAGTAATTAGTTCTGTTTTAGGTGGCTTTAACAGCAGAAATGGGCTGGTGCAAGCTGCCTCTTGATGAGAACCCCAGCACTTATTTTATTTTTTTATATATAAATTAACTACTGCTCTGTTTATCTCCTCGCGCAATCTCTCTCTTTCCAGGAATCCATGCATTATCTCCTCTGTGATCACTTTCTCTCTGCCTTCCACCTCCCCTCCTCTCTCTCCAAGCCTCCTGTGCATGCTGCAATTAATCACGGGGAGGTGGGAGAAGTGACAGAACCAACAGGAGCGGCCTTTTGCCTTGAGAACTGACTCCAAAGGTCTAGCCCACAAGGGAAATGCCCGGCGGACTAAAAGGCGTTTCCGCTCTGCTGACTTAACTGGATATAGGGGTGCAAAGCCTCAAACCTGGACAAGCTCATAGCAATGGCACAACTCACAAATACAGTGAATGTTTTACCGCGTCGGCACGCTAGGGGGCGCGCCTGCTCTACGACTGTTTTATGATGCACCAGCGTCTATGTCAGAAGTACTAGTTCCCTTTCTCTAAACGTGTATAGGTAAATAACTGCCCACTTCACGCCTTTTGCAGTATTTCGAAGAGCCATAAAGGGGATGGGCAAGCTGCCTGCAAACAGAATGCCACGTGCTGCTGCAGTGGTGATGTGAACCCCCTGCTTTAGCAGCTGAAGTGCTGGTTCCCACTGGACCCGAAGCCATGGTAAAACAACCCACTGGTACATGTATTAGTTTAATTTTAGATTTTGCACTTAAAAAAGTTTAAGGGAATACCAAGTCAGGACTAGGACTTGGGAGACGAAGACTGTTAAGTGAGCCAACTTAAATTAAGGAGACAGAGAAAGAGATGATAAAAACATCGTAAATGGAGAAGCAGCAAACAGAACAAAAGGAGAAAGGTAAGAGGGAAAAATTAGATGATTAAAAAAAATACATATTGAGGGTAGAAAAAGGAGAGGAGAAAAGGATGGAAGAAAGGGTGAAAGTAAGAAAATGTGACGGAAAAGAAGCAAGACAGGAAGAAAAGCGAAAGTATGACAAAAGGAAGGAAAGAAGGGTAAAAAGAACAAAAAGACGAAATGTGGCAAGTATGGATGAAATGATGGTTGGATGGATGAAAGGTTATTGGATAGATTGGTGGACGCATGGACTAGTGAAAGGATGGATAAACGTGTGAACGGATGTAGGATGGAGAAAGGTGGGATGGAAGTGCGGGATAATGGAAGGATATATGAATGCAAGGAGGATGAAAGGATTGGAAGACGCATGCATGAATGGGTGAATGGAGCCATTCTTGGAAGGGTCGCTTTGCTCACTGTCATTAGAGGTTTAGTTCTAAGTAGGGGGTATTTCAATGTTCCGCGGCTCCCTTGTGCTGCTCATAACTCGTAACCGAAGAAAGCCAACATCACCCCCACAGGGGGGTCCCCCCCACCGCGGAGGAGCCTCCTTCCTCCCAGCATAATGGCTTTTCTCATCGCGCAGCGGGAACCCATTTCTCTCCCTGACAGGAAAGGACAAGGGAAATGTTAAATGCTGCCTGGGCGCGCTGCCGCCTCGCGCGCGGAGGGGAGGCTCCTGCGCGCCTGCGCACTGAGCCGCCTGACACGTGCGCAGAGAGTGCCCAGCGCGCGAGCACCTCAGACGGCGCTTTACTGTCAGGGACGCAGACCAGGTAGGTCCCTGCACTACTCGGTGGGACAGAGGGCGTCTATTATACGGATTAAAATTGAGGTATAAAAGTGGAGAAACTCGGTATACTACAAGACCCGTTTGCTACTCAGAACTCACAGTAATCTCCCATTGAAAGCATCAAACCCCTATTTAAAGCACTGGTCTGTTGTATTCGCCCGCTCAGCCAGAGGGATGACGGGTCTGTCGAATGTGTATTTTTCTAATGTGGTTGTAGAACTTTGTGCAATCAGATTAGATGTGTCTGGTGAAGGAGTGCACACTTCTATTAATTTGACCTGTGTAGCCCAATGAGACAATGTGTTCCTATTTGCAAAGAAGGCTGAGGTATTCCACCTTAGCCTGAAGTAAAGTATTGCCTGCAACATCTGATATTGGTCGGGTCTGGTGGCTTAGTGAACTAATGCGTCCACTGTAGGGGCCTTTGTTTGACTTCATGGCCACAGGTTAAAATCCCATTGGGTTCATTCAGCCTTTCATCCTCCTGAGGTCGATAAAATGAGTACCACTGAGTTGGAAATAATAAACATCTGTTATTCAGGGTCAAGATGCCCAAAGGTGAACGTGCGCTTTACAAATACACGTTAAGTCATGTTATATTGCTTGGAGCCAGAAGACTTGCTCGTCAATTGGCTGCAGAGATTTATTCTCCCCACAGTAACTCAAGGCAACCAGCCCTATCCTTGAGTAACAGTGAGGAAACTCAATGGCCGCCATCTTTAGCCATACTCGATGTCCTGCCTAGGGAATTCCAGCTACAGGCAAGAGGAAAGATGTGGGTCCCCCACAGGGCATGTATGTGTGCGGCTGTGCGGTGGTATGTCTGCAGTTCTATGCAGCTGCAGAACGTTCCCCATGTAGAGCTGCACCACTTGTTTTGCAGCTTTACATTTTTTTATTTGTTTCAGCAGCTTTGTTTACACAATTTTTATAAAATTTGCAAAGTTGAGAACCGTCTAACCATACCATTTCGTACAACCCTCATCGGCAAGCTGAGCTGTGTAAGCCCTTGTTCTTTGAGGGATGCCGAGCACATGTATATAGCATAACAAGGTTTTATGCAAAATGGCTGCTCTGGTCCAGAATGTTCTAGTCTCGTTAATGGCCAATGTCTGTATTAAGCAATTCAACCTTTTACTGTCCCAGTCATGGGGGTGCCATTTTGAATCGGCCCCCCAGATTCAGATCATGTGACTTGCAGGTTTCATAACAATTTCTGCAGCTGATGCCTGACCCCACCGAGCTATCTTGATGAACATGGTGATTTTGCAAGATGATATTCCTAACTCATCCTGACACTCTACCCTACACCTGCTCCCCACATCCTGGTAGCTCCCGACGGACACAGAGGAACAAAAAATTGCCTGCAACCCTCCCTCCATCTTGTCTACATGTCATTGGACTGTGAGCAAATACATGGGCTTATCTTTACTACACACACTGGAAACCGAACAGCTTCTAGGCACTTATACCTAGTCTGCATTGTACGGATGGCAGAACGTGCGGGCCTGGGTAATGAGAACTGGACCAACGTGGATTGTAATTTTGGAATGAAAAAAACTGGACAAGAGGACAAAACCAATCAAAAAACATTTCAACGAGGGACAAAGAAAGGCACCCGTGAAGCAGAGCAGTATGAAGATATTAAAATCAAACTAGGAGGGAACGCATTTGGATCTGATAAATGCACACAGTGCTCATATATGTGGGTTTGCTGGTTTGCTTGGCACCAGTGTCGTACTGGCCTACTGAGCAACCTGGCAGTTCTAGGAGGGCTGGTCCAGGGTCCGGGTGGAAAAAATAGGCCCAGGCACCAAAACAGAAGTGGCCCCCGTTAGTGAATTATATTGCTAAAAAAGTGCCCTTATTTGCAAATTGAGGCAGTTTTGAACTAGTAAAGACTCGCTGCATACATGTTTTTCACAGTATGGAAGAATGCATGGATTTGTGCTTGCTGCTGGCAATTTTTATAGTCATATGATGGAAGTCTACAGTAAAAACTGGCCCACCAGACCATAAAACAGGCCCACAAGCATCCCAAAAATACCACCCACACACTGAGATGTCAGACCAGCCCACGGCCACTGCCTGATTGACCTGCAGACCAGCATCCCTGAGCTGGACTGACGTCAGTGTGTGGGCTGTGTTTTTTGGGTGTTGTGTGGCCTATTTTATGGTCTGGATATCCCGGATATTATCACAAACATGCCATCTTCGAGACCTTGTAAAACATTTATAAAGCATGTCTTTAAAAGTAAAAAACTGCCTCGATTTGCAAATGTGGGCCACTTTTTAGCTATCACGGGCAGCATTACACATGCAACACATTTTCCTTCCTTGCGCCGGGCGCACCTTTAAGAAGGTGCGCCCGAAGGAATGAAGGAAAATGTGCCACATTATGGGGAATGTGCTGCCCCCAGGGCTGCAGCGAAATTCTGGCTGCCCTGGGGGCAGCGCAATCACGTAAAATATGGAGCGGCTGCTTTAAAGCCGCTCTGTTTTTCACAGAGCAGGAGGCAACCCTCCTGCTCTTTTAAAGGAGATTAGAATACCCCTTGCAGGAGGGTGTAATCAATGACTGCACCCGCCTGCAAGGGGATGTCTGGGGAGTCCATAGGACCCCTCTTACCCTCTGCAGAAGGCTGCCATCAGGAAGCTCCCTGACAGTGCGCCATCTTTAAGGTGGTGCACTGTCAGTGCACCTCCTGAGAGCTTCCTTGCCTCTGTGCCCACGTCGGTAATACGGTGCAGAGGCAAAGGGATTACCTCATTTGCATGTGGCACCCTCTCTTGCAAATGAGGGTGTGCCCACTTGAAGATAGCGCTGGCACTTTATGTGCGCCAGAGCTATTTGTATTACAGAAAGGGCTGCACAAGCATCTGCAGCCCCTTCTGTAATACCAAAGTGCCCCGGGGGCGTGCAAAGCGGGTGCAAACGCCTGTTGCGCCCCTGGGACACTTATGTAATACAGCCCCAGGTTTGCTAGTATGGGGGCACTTATTTCGGTGCCTGGACCTATTTTCTGCCCCAGTGCGACCCTGCTTTAGCATCATACTAAGACAAAGGGCGACCTCATTCAAGCTGTGGTGGCAGGAGCTGTAGGTGGCACAGTACATTTGCACATCGAATTGTATATGTCACACAAACCTGTGAGGTTTAAGCAAGGCAACTGACATATTTGGAGGGCTGCTAAGCCTCCCCGGACTCAAGAAGGTCTGCATGTCCCAGGTGAAATGTACCCTAAAACTACATGGTATAAATGTATTTCATGCTCTTTTTGACTGGAAATCTACAATCTTTTTTTTTTCTTCCTCCCTAGCAGTGTCGTTAAAAAACTAAAAAAGAGGATTGCTAAAAATACCAGGCAGAGAACACCCTGCACAGATGCATGCTGGGAAATGAACATTATGTAAATGCGAAGAGAGCCCCTGCTTGCCAGGGTATGCCTGAATAAATCGGGCACTCTTTGTTCATACAAAGGAAATCATTGCTTGAGGGGCACACCCTTTCAGAACAGCATATGGAACGGATACTGCAAGGTACTGGGAATGTATGGGTTACAACCAGAAGAGGACACCTTGCAAACACCCCCCTCTGACTACTCAGTAAGGGTGCAAGGATTACCAGTCCTACAGGCAAAATATGACTTTGCCGTTGGAGGACCGCACATCAGCTAACAAAAAGGCTGTTTTCTGACTATTTTCATGTAATGTTGGCACCTCTATCAACTGCCTTACATCCATGTACAGAAGTGCTAGCCCTGTCCCTCCGTCAGTGGCTATGTGTCAGAGAGGATAACCAAAGTCCACTTTGCTTTGTTTTGGTACCGTTTTGTAGGGTGCCAAACATGCAAATGGGGGTAGCCACAAAGCACCTGAACAAGACCGAGCATCAGAGTGGATGACCCATCTGAATGACTATTAGGTAAAGCAACAGATTTTGAAAGATTTTATGAACCACGAGTGGCTTTCAGGTAAGATGAGAAGAGCCCCATTGTTTCAGAAGAAGTCTACCAAATAACCTGTGAGACGGTGCTAGAAAAATAGAGTATTGCATGGGTTTCAGTGATGTTCCTATGTTTTTCAGTACAATAAACATTTCCTGTTCAGATTAAAACACATTTTTTTACTTCATTTGAAATAAACTATATGTTATAAAAATAAATATGTGGCAGGTTACGTGCAGTGTAACCAAACAAAGACATGTTAGTATTTTGATGCCATTTAAAAACAAGCATTGGAAAAGCCAATAGGTCTTGCCTTTATAATGCCAGGTTGGTTGGTTAGCCGATGTTTGCATGTAAAATATTGTTAAAAAAAGCTATAAGAAAAAAAACATTCAAAATATTGGAGGAAAAGCAAACACACACCTTATGGTATCTTAAAATCACATTGAATTCAATGTTTTCTATCTTTACAAAAGGCATTTTTTTTTTTTTAAGTTTACTTGGGATACTCGGAACAAAATATAAAAAGAATAAAGAAATGTCGGTATGTAAAGGGAAATATTTGCCAAGGCCTAAATTACTTTCCACAGTATTCAGTAAACCAGGGAAGAGATTTATGGGCCTCTAGGAGAAGTGTCATTCTAAGCACACCTTCTTCCTCAGATGCCAGCTGATTAACTGCATCCATAATCAAAGGAGAGTGAGCTTTGTCGGTCCTGCGGGGTCTGGATTTCTCAAGTATTGACCCAAAACTCTCAACCAATCTTAGCCACTGGTGGTGTAAGTTATCACCACTATGGTGTACTGGTGGGAGGTGTCATCATTGGGTTTCGCACATAGGTACTCACTTCATTTAGTGAGCACAACCTCCTTCCGAGGGAAAATACTGGTGGAATCTGTATGGTGATATTTAAAAGTACCCCCTGTATCTCAAAACAATTGTTTTAATTCGGTGTGAAGTGTACAGGGGCAAGGTTAAAAAGTGAAGTGAAGTGGTGACATTCTACGGATGTGTAAATTGTCCTTAACATCACAAGTAAGTGTTGAACATGTTTCAGCCTATAGTGCTAATCAGGGTCTGGGCTTTCATCAGGACCTAATTCGAAGCTCAAAGGGTCCTTTATTGTTAGTTTTTGTTGGCTCGTAAGTCGATTACTAACGTGTCATCATTTCGTCACCCTCTGTCGGAAAGTAATATGGGTATCCATTGAGCCTGTAACTTTCAAAAGTCTCCTGTTCTGCCTCATAGGTACGGTCGAGGTGGGGTATTGTGGCAACTTGTCAACGGCGGGCCCCCATCGACTTGATCTACGTCTTCCTCATCCATCCTGGATGGAGGATAATCAGGTATACAGGAGCTGCTCGAGTGCAGCAGATGGCCCTTTGTTCAGTTTCCAAAAAAGACTTTGTGTGTTAAAGTTTGTGCTTTCAAGTAACATATGGAATGCAGGAGATAAAACAAAACAACCCTTAAAGTCTGCTCTTCAAACATACCCCAGCAAAAATATCCCTGTTGCTCTGCTTTTACAGACAAGTTGGGAGGGGCCTGGAGCAACACAGCACACTAGGGGGAAAGGGAGAGGCAAGTATTTAATAGGCGAAGCAGCACTGCAGGGAGATAGCTAGAAAACACATGCATTCTCAT
This sequence comes from Triturus cristatus, assembly GCF_964204655.1. Taxonomy (NCBI): domain Eukaryota; kingdom Metazoa; phylum Chordata; class Amphibia; order Caudata; family Salamandridae; genus Triturus; species Triturus cristatus. The sequence goes on along the minus strand of NC_140593.1, from coordinate 1,138,844,937 downwards.
GGAGTACTGAATAAAAAAGAAAAAATGTGTTCCTTAAATGTGAGCAGTAGCAGGATAGAGTTAGAACAATCAAAAATACTGTAAAGCGGGTGGGCACTAGGAGAGAGACAAACACAAAGAGAGGAAGACAAACCATTAAGTGAGAAACAAGCAAATGAGAGTGACAATAAAGTCAACCATTGGGAAGCAAAGGCTGAACTGTAAGCCCAGTGCATGCCCACAATCAAATACTTGACATCACGACTTCACTATTATGACTAGACAGTATATATTAAGATACACTCAATAGCAATACATATTCTCCTACACATTCATTTTAATGGGAGGCAGCAGGGGCGCTTGGTATGTCCAGATGCTCCAGCAATGGCTGCATATTGAATAAAGCCAGCAATTACAGCTTATATATTTGGAAAAGAGCGATACTTTGAGGCTTCTGCGATGCCATTGATGAAGAAAGTGGTGCTGTGATACATAGGGGTGATTAGGATGGCTGGCGAATTGCCACTGCCGGCCAGGCGGTGGTGATCCGCCCGCCATTGCAACCCGATTTACCCCCCGCCATATTATAATGGCGGGGGGTATCGCGGCAGACGCAAAGTGTGTCTGCCGCTTTTCCGCCGGATGGCAATCGGCCGGGCGTATTTGGGCCTCAATGCCATCCATATTAGGATGTGTGGTTTTAAAGGCCTTTCCATGGCGGCGATGCCGCCATAAAAAGGCTGGCTGGGAATAGCTTTGGGGGCCCGTTGCGGACCCAAGGAGGGGTGGAGGGCTGCACATGGGGGATACCTATGGTACCCCCCTACATTGCCATACACAAGGTGGCAGGCACCACGTGGTGCCTGCCACATTGTGCATGGCACTTTGGCATTGTGGCGGGTGCTGCTTACCACAGCACCCGCCGCAATGTCAAAAATGCAGAATACAACCACCAGGGTGGCGGTCGCATCCTAATTAGCGGTGCGGGACCGCTGCACGTCTGGCGGCCAGTCTCAGCACCGCTAGGGTGGCGGGCGGACTAAAGTCTGCTTGCCATCCTAATAACCCCCATAGTGTTATTAATGATGTTACTTATCATGTCATCTGCATGTATTAAGTAATCTTTCTCCAGATACACTTAACATTAACACTCTCTTTCCCCTTCATTGTAATTGGAAGGCTGCAGTACCACTTTCAACATGCAGATGTCCTCATAAAGGATTCATATGTAAACAACGCTATGCTTACATGGTTAGCAAAGAGATAGGTAAAAGAACAGTCCTGTGAGACGTCAGTGATGCCTTCAAGGATGGCACGGGCCTTGTACTAGGAGTTGTGTACGGTGATAAAAGTGATAAAGTTATTGCAGTGTAAATAAAAAATAAACATTGCTGTACTTTCAATCAACAGCAATACAAGCTTCTTATACATTTAACATAATAATTAAAAAGTTGTAAAACCACTTTTAACATACCAGGTCCCCGCATTGGATAGAAGTATAAACAAGATTATGTGTCTGCATCAGCACACAGATGGGGAACAGAGCAGCGGTTTGTAGCCTCCACTAGATCGTCACTAAATGTCAATCGTGATGCCTTTCATTTCACCACTGATGTCAACGATGATGTGTGAGGTTGTGAGCAGTGCGTGGGAGATATTTAATTTTGCTTAGTTAAGTTAACTCCATCTTGGATTGCAAGTATACCATCCAATCAATCACCTGGGCTTTTTATTTTACTTTTATCATTGGAAAGTTACTGATCACAGGAGGCAACCACAGAGGGCATTCTACAAAAATTCATGACGGTCTACACATATACTGACTCTACAGTATCGATTGCTAACGTAATCAAGGTAGGTAGATGTGGAGTCAGAAAAGAAAAAAAAACATATATATGATTACCTCCTCGCCTTGTTTATCGTCTATGTTGTGGGGTTGTAATACATTTAGGTCAATATCTGTGCCTAAAGATTTTGACATACAATCACTCTAGTATTCTTTAATGTACATTGTGCGCATCGTTGTGCTTCATAAACAGAATTGGCTATTTTCCGTGAATTCTTTGGGTTTTGAAGGGCTGAACTTGTGAACCAGTGCCCAGGCCCCAGCTCAGACGCATTGTTTTTACTTTGTACTGGGTTTGAGGTCCAGGAAGAAGAGGGATTAAGAACCAGCCGAGCCCTGCGCTCCAACTTCACGTTTTATTTGTGTTTCTTTTTTGGCTGTAAAATGTGGCTTTCCACCCCTCCAGGGCACACTCTTGAACCTATAGGACGCCATCATTTGTTTCAGACCAAAGAGGGAAAAGAATCAGCCTCTGTTGTTTATTTATCATAATATTTTAATGTGCAACAAATGATGGGAGTCCAATTTCTAGGAGCAGTAAGTAATCTTGCACGTACATAATCTAATATGAAAATATATAAAGAAACAATCGAATATTAGAGCCTGCCGTACAGAGTGAAGGAAGGACTAGCAGCTAAATGCGAGGGTGAACAGAAAGCTAGAAAAAGTGTAGGGAGGGCGAGTAGGAGAGGCTTGAGCGGTGACTAGAAAGGTTTCGGGGATGAAGATGGGGGTGTAAGAGGTTACGAATGTCAGAGTGTGGAGCAGGAGCCTCCAACCTTTTCTGTAGTGAGAGCTACTTCAGATCAGTGAAAATCATTGTGAGCTACTGAAGGCTAAGCAACTCGCGCATTGTTACTAGACACCTCCACACCGAGTTTAATTGGATCTAAGCCAAAGACTAGGATTTGAACAAAATAATTTGACTAGGGGCACTATGACAGGGCAGCCATGTGTGTCAGTGAGAGCGTGGTTTTGGGGATATATGTACAAGTGTAAGTATAAATAGTATATATTTGTATTGGAAAATGAGAGTCTAGGTCGTCAGTACTTGTGAGAGAGGACATGCCTTTTGCCATAAGTGGACCTTTTACATGTATAACAGAAGCATACAACCATTTTTTTTTAAATGGGAGAAATTTAAAGTGCAGACAAAATTTTTTGCAAAAAATGTTCACAATTAGGAAAAGTTTTCTGCACTTTAAATATCTCCAACTTAAAAAAAACGTATTTTTTTCAGTTCTAAATATGACACCGTGTGTACCAGCCACTGGTAGCAAGATGCCTGCTGTGTGTAAATGTTACACTTTGAAATGGGGGAAAATTAAACTGAAGAGTAAACTATGTTTATAAGGATTCCATAAAACTCATCATTTAATTTTTCTCCCATTATAAAGTGTCACATTTACAATCAGCTGGCATCTTTCACCCAGTGTCCTGTAGACACAGTTACATTTTTATAACAGAAAAATACAGCCATTGGTTTAAATAGGGGGAATTGAATGTAAAGAAACATGCTTCATAACATATTAAAACGTAATTGGCTTTATTGAATCTGTAGAAAAACTTTGACTTAATGTTTCATAGAAATATTTGTATCCACTTTAACTTTCTCCCATTTGAAAAAAATTACAGTATTTTTGAGTTATGAATATGGCACAGTGTCTAGTGGACACTGGGAGTAAGAGGCCTGATGTTTGTTAATGCAACACTTTGCAATGGGATCAAATTAAAAAGAAGAGTTAACTTAAACATTAAGTTACCTCTTCATTTACATTTTCTCACATTTAAAACTACTTGGAAATATCATTTTGTTCACAGCTCCAATAATGAGTAGACAAGGACTTTTGTTTAAGAGTAAAATGCCTCAGTTCTTCACCTACGTCATAAATGTGACTCAAGCGCTGCTCATTATCAGGCCCTGCTATCTGCAGCCTGATAATGTAAAATAAACATAGTATTCCCTTGACTTTAAAAGGAAAATGTGACCCTGTCTTTATTTAAAAACAAACTCCAGGCTAAGAGCTACTCTGAAGGTGCTTGTGAGCTATTGGTGGCTCATGATTGACTGGTTGGAGACACCTGGTTTAGAGGTTTGTCATCTCATGAAGACTGAAGGGAGGCTTTTGTTTCTAGGCCAATCAGATTGAGTTTTTTAACACAATGTTTCAGCATAACTGTCTCAAGAAGCAAAGTGTTAAACAACTAAAGGATTTTAACCTCTTCAGTGCCCATGACGAGATAGTCTCGTCATGGAGCACGGTTGCGCTGTGCCCATGACGAGACTATCTCGTCATGAACCCCACCCACTAATGCAACGCCCGGCACAGGAGGGGGAAAGGGCGTGGCACTGAAGGGGTTAAGTTTGAGTATTACTTTACAGTCTAGCATGAAATACATTTGACTACCAGTCTTTGCTGGGCGCTTGAGCAAATATTTCCATTGAAGTTTAAATGGGAAACACCAGTGTTTGGGCCCCTGACAACTTTGCCGCTCAAGAACAATCAGTACGAATTTTGGAGAAAAAAAATTCAACGGTGGTCAAAAATGTTTTGTGAACATTTTTTGTGCAGATTCAGCAAACCGAGCTAAAGTGCTTCCCCATCAAACGTTTGTGTTTTCTATCGACTCAGCAGGTCACCCATTACTACAGCATCGCAATCGCAAAATCTGTAATACCAACAGTCAGCGATAGTCGCTCTAATCATAGTGTATGTGGTTAGTCTTTCGGGAACGCATTTATTTGATCTGCAATAATTCTGGCTTCGTTTTCTGAATCTGCATATTTTTTTTTATAAAAGGTACTTACACACAAGTTTGAAACTGGAAGGTTTTGTGCACATTGATGAAAGGAGGGTAAAGTTCGAGAGTCTGCATAAATCCAGCTAATTAATGCCCATTGAAACTTTATCGAACACGACTCATGTTTAAAATAAAAACAGTGGATGGCCCTGAGGCCAATGACGTTTCACCCGACGGCCACCGATACCTGTTCATATGACCACATTAGCCCAAGCAAGATGGCTATCAATGACAGCACAGTAAAACTGTTCCAGATATTAATCTGATATCATTGTAGCAGCAGAAGACCATTACGACACCACCATGGTGAACCAGCAGCCAGTGCAACCTGATCACATGATGACGACAGCATCAGAAATAGGTGAGGCAATCACCCCTGCGACCTGATCACATGACAATAACTTCATCAGGAATAGGCCAGCCAATCACCCGTTATGTTAGGTTATCTGGAATTTATAAAGCGCGCGGCTACTCCCAGGGGTGTCCCGGCGCTGTGACCTGATCACATGACCACAACAACAGCACCAGCAATACACCCGATTATTGTTCTTGACCTAACCTCCACCACTTGTTCTTGCTCCTCTAATGAGTCCATTATCCGGGCAACCAAACCAAAAGGCAAAAAGTCAAGGGCCGGCTTGTTGTGCTTGTCAGGGTGGACTTGAATCCCTACATTTACTCTTCAGATAACTCAAATGTGCTTCCATAATACGAATTCTCTTCACTTCACCCTGAGACACCTTAAAAACCTGACATACACAAGGCTAAACTCCACCCACGCATCAACACACCATAGACCAGCAACCCAAGCGTCAATCATATCATTCCGCTCTGGACACATAACTGAGACGGCCATCACTCATATAGTAGACGATGCCCTCTCTTTGCTTGATCAGAATGAAGCTTGCCTACTAATACTACTCGATCTCTCATCTGCATTTGACACGGTCAAACATGACAGCCTTCTGAACCTCTTGGAATGTAGGATTGGGCTCTCGGGCACTGTCCTAAAGTGGTTTGCCTCTTTTCTCAACAACAGAACGCAAGGAGTCAAATCCAATCAACCCTCAAAGCTTCCAACATCCAATATCACATGTATGCAAATGATACCCAACTGTACAGGAAATTATCTTCACCTGAAGATATCCAGTCACTCAGCGGTACCCTGCACAAAACCTTAAACTGGCTAACCTCCAACCACCTCAAACTAAACACCCTTCAAACGGAATTCCTCCTCATTTCACCCACTAGGCAATCATTTGCAAACTGGAGCAATTTTCCACTTATGAAGACACTTCGTAAAAATGTTTTGCAAAGTTATGGGAATGCGTGTATTTGTGCTTGCTGCAGGTAATGGTTTAGGTAATAGCAGGTTTATGAACAGTAAAAAATTGTCTCACAAGACCATAAAATCAGCTCAGACACAGCCAAAACCCGACCCAAACACTCACCTGTCAATCCAGGCCTTCTGCTCAGCTAGCTTGCCCCACAGGCCAGTCTGACCCTGAGCACATCCTTCAGATACCCCCATAGGATGGGCTCCATCAGGACCAGCCCTTGCAGCTTCTTCAGACCCCCACTGTTGATGCTGAAATCCTAATATAGTGCCCTCTTCCCAGTCACCCCCACCCCAATAAAGACAAGCTCTACAAATACTACCTGATATACCAAGTGGTACTGGCAGGACCTCCCTGGCAGCACACAGCCTGCTAAACACCAAGAAAAGAATCAGAGATACTCCCGCCCGCCAGATAATTTCAATGCCAAGAAACAACCGTGCATATGCACCGGCAACTCCCCCTTGAGGCCATGGCTGCCCCCTACAAAGACTGCGCCCGCAAGGCTTCCAAAAAAAGTGGGGTGCTCTAGAGACATCAACCAATGTGCCAACCCTATTTCAGTTCCTACACTCCTGACTTAGAAGAGAAGTACACAGCCATTAGCAGTTTCTTCAAAGAAAAAAAACACATTAGACCTTACTCAGCACACTTCTTCCATTCCCTTCACCTTTCATCCTTGTAAGGAACCCAGTGGTTTAACTTGAATCATCACAGAAGGCGTAAAGCCTAATCCAGTGCCCAAATGTCATTTCCTGGCAAAAGGACACCATCCGACTATCCTCCATTGTTGGGGCGTTGTGTTGGAATTGCATTCTCTTGCCACCCTATGCCCCGGCCCCGGGCGAGGCAATGAACGGATCATAAAGGAGTCCTGCAGAGAAGTCTTGACAATGCGGCTGAACATCGTTCCCATCAATGCTTCAAGGCACTTTCCCTCTTGACTCTAAGACCAGGAGAATCCGGACACTCCTCAAAAATTCAACCTTGTCAAATATTGCCCAAACATGCACCTTCGAACTCTTGGAATGATCTGCCAAAAAAAGAGGTTACCTGTGACTTACAGGACAAGGCCAGCTCACCTTTGCTGGGTTACTGGTCTGGTTTGAGGCCTTAGTGTAACAAACAACAAAATGTATGTATGGATGCGGGATATAGGGTGCACGCCTAACTACAAAGCAAAGGAGCCCTTGGAAGAAGAGAAAGTGAACACAATAAACAACTGTGATGCAAGGCAGGAGTCGGAGTGGTAATACAGTGACGCACCACGAAGGAGTGGGTGGCATCTAGAGGGGAGTGGGAAATGGGCATGGTAGTGGGTATGGGAACAGGTCACAATAAACCCTCCCATCTCTCATCAGAATCATCCCTCACTCAAGGCCTCTTCCCAGAAGCTCTCAAGGCAGGCCAGACCCACCCTCTGCTAAGGGGACCTAGGAGAGACTCTGATGGCCTGCCCATCTAGCAGCCCATCAGTTAGTTATAGATCAAAATATCGCTGACAATAAGATTGGCGATAAAAATATCACGTAAAAAATATCGAGGACACATACATCGACTTTACATACTTTGCATGCAAAGTCCCAACTATGGATGGTTGAAAAATGGAAGACCACAGTCTCATCATAAAATAGGTAAGTATATGGAATGTTAATTGATATGTCCTATGTTAACTTTAAAACATATATTGATTTTAAAAATAGTGTTACATTGTGAAAAATATGCACTTATAAAAAATAAAACAAATTATAAACTTTAGACAAGTATAGTCACATAAAAACAGTAGAAAGGGAACACACACAGGGAGAGACAACACCCTCTGCTTCTGGGGGCCAAATATTCTATTGTTTGTTGCACTTTAAAGCTTAGTTCCTACCAGACAATTCATCTTCATAAATATTTCAAGGTAATGGCTCCTTTCATCCTTTCCTTGTCCTTAAGTAACACAGTGGATACAGGAGTGCTACATGTACTTTACAATTGTTTAGCTCTCCAGTTTTTACTCACAACTGATTACAAGGTCATTCCTTAAGGCTTTTGTGGCTTTAATAAAAGTTATTTTGCAAATTAATCTTTAAGTTCTGTTGGCATTCTATCCAGAAGCTGCACATGAATTTGCATAATTATGCCCCAGTATTTCCTGAGTCAGGACAAGTGTGCAGACAGTAAACCAACATTTCTCTGCTGCAATGAATCAGTTAAGACTCCTCGCCAAGTTCACAGTCACCCTCTGGGCTCACACACACACTCTGGGTTAATGACAATGTTCTTGCATCAGCACCGCAGGGGCTCTTGATAGATCACCACAAGTTCTGTGATCTCAGGGACCATCTCTTATCCACTCTTTCGGAAATAAGAAAGCCATGCTCAACCACTCCAGACAATCAATACGGGAGTCTGGGACCGTCCTCACGAGGGGCACAAGGCTTAAATAAATGCTTTCCTACCAGCTTCATCAGGTGTGGGCATTTTCAGGGCACCAGACCGGCTTCAGGAGCCGGCCACCTCCTGATTCTTTGCCGGTCACTTTACGACTGCCAGGACCCGGTCGTGCCACAATCAACCGCAGGCCGTGCGGGCATAGGCGTCACTAGGGGGGTGCGGGGGGTGCGGACCGCACCGGGTGACACCATCACATGGGGTGACACCGCCATGACTGCATTGGTTCCAGTCTCGCGCGGCTATTTGGTTAAGTTATTCAACCCCATTAGTAATAATAAATCCTGTTTCAGTTACAGGCTTCACTCTTAGACCCGCACTCTCACGTTGTTCCATTTGACTATGATAAAATAGGAAGTTGTAAGTAGCTAATTATTTTTTTTCTCTACAAAGAACACTCGGTCCGTAAAAGAAATCGAATACAAGTGCTGGATAAGTTCTGTAAAAAATAATAATACCCGGGAAAGATGTGGGAGCGCGCTATTCAAAGAGCAAAATCCATCTCGGGAGAGCTGCTAAAATGGCGCATTTCAGCTAAAAACGTTTTAATCAGCTAACCTATGTTGGATTAAAGAGAATGTATTCTGCTGCAGAAAGCAAAATGGAAATCAGAAATAAACTCTCGTTTACAGTGAATCGGTTATCAGTGGCGACGTGTCCGCTTCTCGTGGAAGGTGGGAATTGCTGCCGTGGGAGATAGCGCCTGGGCTGCAGGGTGTGGCCTCTCTAGGGGTGGGGGGGCTCTTGTAATGGGATACTGGATTGATTTGCATAATTAGATGCCTGTCTATGTTACAATTATCCTTTATTAAATTGAACAGCCATGTTTACGTTTTTAAGGTCGACCCCTATCGGTTATGCTGCGTCAGTAGCGCCACTAGGGGGGTAACACCATAAATTAACGCACTGGGTGACACCAACCCTAGTGACGCCGCTGCGTGCGGGTAAGAGCGGTGGAGCCGGGTGTGGGGGGATTTCGACAGAGGACGTTGGGGGAAATTAAAGAAATAATTAATTTTCCTTCCTCGTCATCTGTTGAAATCCCCCCCACCCAACCCGGCCCCACTGCTCTTACCTGTAGAGGCCGCTGCTGGCCACTACGCCTTTACTCTGATATCACTGCCCGCCAAGCCATGGTCGCCAGCACAGTGCAATGTCATACAGCCACAACCACTCAAATTCAAACAAAGCAAGCATAAGTGCTGCTTCCCACACAATCTCACAGTGAAACTGCATAGAGACAAAGCCCAGTTAGATTAAAATAAAGGCCCAACACCCTTAGATATCCAGCCTCCTTGTAAACTATCAAGAAACCATCTCAAGGGGTATTTACCGCCACGGAGTGCTCTGACGCTCTCTAGTTAGGTTGGCGGCCCTATACAAATCCCGCTGCAAGAATACAGGCTTCTGCTAGGAGACAGTGGCTTCATCACACATCCAGAAACGGTTCAATCAGCACTGTACAAAATACATAGATGACCCTGAAAACATAACTGATGAACAGATTTGTAGTCAAAACAGACACAATTCACCCTCAAGGAGGACGAGAGCACAACAAAGAGGGGCCGATTATACCCTTGGCGGAAACAAATTGGTCATAACTTGACTACAATTGAATTGAGTAATAGTAACACCAGTTATTTACAGTGCTTAGAAATACCAGACTTGTGGAATGAAGCGCTACATGGAAACAAGCGATTTTTTTTATTAATTGACACAAGGCATCTAATGAACGACATTGGTACTGAAACCTCGGGTTTTCAGATAAACTCTCACCATCAGTGTAAACGCTGGCTTTCGAGTAAAACGCATTGACCAGAATGACAAAGATGTTTGGGTCATCTCACAAGTCGCGTTATCAGTGATGTCATCGATGATGTCATTCGCGAAGCTAAGCATTGCTATTTGTTTTTTGTAGATATACTGTTATACCCCCAAAAGGACGTTTTGCTCCTATAGAGCACTGAAAGAGGATGTACCACGAATGATTATTGATTAAATAACTAAGCTTTAAGAAATGTGAGAAGCTGAAGGTGATCTCCCTTCAGCAGGAGGTTCAGGAACAAAAAATTCCAGAGGGTCGGGGCTTTAATAAAACAAGGGGCCATTAGTGTGTACCCTTCTGAAAGGTGGGCCAGGATAACCAATCGTTTGTACCAAAATCTCATTAAATATGTTTGAGTGGGTTTAGGAAATGTCTCTCCCAGTAATGCCCTGTGGTAATTGTTAACTAGAGATCCCATGAGCCCAAACAGGTGCCCTGGATATCTATACATGAAAACCAGTGGCGGCTCCGTCGCTAAGGCGGAGGAGCGTCGCCCTACTGCTTTGCAGCGGTGAAATAAAAGAAAAGTAAATGATAACTCAAGCTTATTATCATTTCATTTTGCAGGTGAGACAGGGCTGCTCTGATGACAGAGGAGCTGGGAGTGGTGTAGTGGCACACTAAGTAAGTGCGCATGACTGTTTGGCTGGCTGTCTGGGTCCGGCCAAACAGTCATGCGCACTTTGCATGTTCTCCACCCAGGCTGCATTACAGCCTGGGTGGAGAACATGCCCGGGCTCCCATTCCCTGGCTGAGCACTGAACCACGGCGCTCAGACCATTCACATTGCAGCGTTTTGTTTGGCTTAGGAGATCCTAGGTGCTTCCTGTTTAGGGCCCGATGCGGAGGAGAGAGACGGAGGAGAGACGCATAAGGAACTTTTTTCCTTCGTTTTTTACACCCTAGCCTGCCACCCCGACCCATGCCAGCCGCCACTGATGAAAACTCTGTTAGCAAAACTATCATCACACAGAAATTGTGTGTCCTAAATATTCCCAAAAATAGCTGTCCTTTGGGTCTAGATGTTTTATTATTTACCCCAGAGGGGTGGAGATATTTTTGTAAACAATATTTAGGACACAATATTTCTTCCAGTTGGCATTTTGCTTAGAATATTCGGTTACCTTACCCTGGGCTCTTATTGCATCATCGCCCATCACTCTATGGTTGTAACTGCCCAGAGTGCCGAAGCAGCCTCTCTAGCCATGGGCTGCCAGAGCAGCCTCTGTCTCAATCCCTGTCCTCCAATCCGAGCCAGCACAGCTTCCAATCAATCACCCCGGAGCCCAGATTATGAGGGGGCGCGCGGAGGCGCAGCTCCGAAGATGGATGCGCGTCCCCAAGAGAAGTGAAGGGCGACCAGGCGTCATCCATCATTCGCCCGGCGGCCGGAGGAAGGCCTGCTCGTGTCCTGACAGTTACTTCTCCCTTCGGTCATCCCTCCCCTGCCTATCGGGCAATGAGGCGTGGTGTTAATCCTTTTAAATGCCTCCCTCCAAGGCCCGCCCTCTCGCAGTTTACGAGGGGCCTGTGTTACCGATCGGACAGGCTCATGGCTCTTAGCCCCGGCCTGCTCAGACATTAATTAAAGCTTCTATTTAAGCTCTTAATGAGGTGCTGCGGAAAAACTCTTCCGAACACCGCGCGCGAGCAGCCGGCACAGCTGGGGCACATACACGAGAGCTATTTGTAGAAAAGGAGGCATTTTTAGCCCTGCAAGAGTGAGGCAAAAGAACGTATTTCCTGTGTGGCCCTCACAGCTACAGAGGGCACCTTGTTAACCAAATTATGGTAAAGACAGGGCCACTGGAATTATGCGACAGGAGAGGCCTAAATTATATGGCAGGGTTAAGCAAATTATGTGGCAAGAAAAGGAAAATTATGCGGCATAATGCAGCACATTTTGTAATAGTATTACTTCATTATTTTGTCATTTTTTAACTGTGTGACACTCTCTGAAAATTGGTTGCACCTCATTAGTACTAGTTTAACACCCAAACTTAGCAATAGGCAACAGAAAGATGACCAGTGCATTGTAAAGGGCTTTGCACAATGTGGCAACTCGTGTCGTCGCCTTTTCAGTACATTTTGAACTGTTTGAGCTAGAAACAAAAATGTTTTTATTAAAAGTTGCAGATTACACGGTAGATGATGGATTATGTGGCAAATGCGGCAAATCCATAATTATGTGAAAATCGTCGCGGCTGCACAATCTCATAAATCCAGTGACCCTGAGTAAGGATGTCTGCAGGACGGGGCACGCGGGCAGTTTCAACACAGTGACCCTCCAGTTTCCGGATTCGCAAGCCACCCAGCTCCCCTCCTGGAGCATACATGCTTCAGTCCTGCTATGCCGTCGCGTGGCCCTTTTCGGGCTGATGGAAGCGGGCCAAACCTACAGGTTTGAAAGGATGAAAATCCTTTTATCGGCCGTAAATAACGGCAGGATTATTCCCCAGGTCCCTTCATAACTTCACTTCTGTATTCCTCATTTCAGTATTTACAGACCCACTGGGCACGGATGGGAGGGCGCACCAAATTTGGTTTCACCCAGGGCTTAATCTGTCAAAAGACAACCTCCAAGGATTCCTCAGAACAAGCAATCCTTGAAAAGTTACTAAACCACTCGATAGAGGAATCTTGACCTATTCCCTCTGTAGGTCCCACCTTCCAAAGTGCTCCCATACGTTTCCACACTCCATTCTGCGTAATACCAAGTACCAGACAAGATCGCAGACAAATCACCGCTGACCTAGACAGTAGGAACGTAAGAACTGGGATGAGGAAGGGAGAATCAGAGTAAGAAAGATTACAAGTAAGTAATGCAGTTATTACCTTATGTACCCAATTCTGTACTCTATGAGGGTATACAAAGCAGTGTGACTGTCGCAATCCAGAGCGCAACAAACAAAAACTTATTACTCAACAGAACGTAAGCCACACTGAACCACAGATAGAAAAATGCCAGATCACAAGACCCTGAGAACAAGCAGGGTAACCAAGCAACCCAGATCACCTTAAGAGCCCAAAGGTCCACCACACCAGCACTTGTCAGTTTTAAGAGCCAAGCCCACAGGACCACCAACAGAAATATAAGATCACAGGAGCAACTGACAAAATGTAAGACACAAAGGACCTGGCCATGAAAATTCAACAGACCTGACCTCTCCTGGCAATAAGAGACACACATGAGCCAGACAGTAGAATGAGACACAGGACCCATCCACAGGAATGAAACACACAGGATCCCGTCATCAAAGTAAATCACCAAGGACCCCACCACGTCCAGACCAAACAAACGAGCAACGATGGACCGAGCTACAGAAATGGAAGCGTTGGGCCAGCCCGGGGCACCCCACAGAGCCTAACGACAGAAAAAAACATAGATGGAAATTAAACATGCACGACACAGCCACAGAAAGAGAACATAAAGGAACTAGACGCGGATATGAGAGACACACCAGACCTAGACCTGGAAAGGGCTCAAAGGGCACCGGGCCCCAGAGACACAGGGCTAGACCACAGAGGCAACATGCATACATTCAATCTACAGGCAGAGGAGCACATAGGAGGCAGCAACTGAAATACAACACACAATACGCCAATCACAGAAATACAGGACACATAGACCCCAGCAAATCAAGGAAGAGCAGCACATTACCCAGCCACAGACAGAAGAACACACACATGGCCCAGTCAGAGAGATTGGGCGTGGAGGACTCAGCTACAGAAATAAAAGACAGACTGTTCACACCAATGCAATGACAGTTGCAGGGCCCAGCCATAAGGATGAGTAAAAGACAGACTGGATATAGCCAGTGGAATGAGACATTCAGGGCCCAGAAATGGTATCCCTGCAGATCTCTCCAAGGCTCGCTTCTGATATTCCAAGGAGAGGTCTTCCAACCCGTCAGCTGCCTCCCCAGGTCTTGAGCATCTCGTCCAACCCTTGTAGAAGCATTAGCGTTCGTTCGCTCTTCAAGTCAATGCAGTGGTCAAAGAAATCAATCTGCAGCTCTCCCTACATGGAACAATCCTCTGAATACTCCAAACTGACCACCAGATTGAATGGTCAAGAGTCCTTTACTGGCACAGCCTGGCGACTTCAGCATCACCTACATTGGTCTCCCCAAAAAACTCATAGCCAGGTTACAAAGGCTACATAAAGAATCAGGCAGCCGTGAGGTGTGTTCCATGTTTTGTCTTCCCACTGCGCCCCACTTCCACTTCCTGTCAAGAACTGCTTCGGATACTGTACGTTGTCCCCCGTCCTGGGAAGCGCACGCTGCTATTCTGGACTCTCATTGCCTTGAGTGTGTTTTGTATTTCATAAAAAATGAAACTGTTTTATCCGATTGCTCTTGACCTATGGCCACGGCCTGTTGCATATGCTCACGAACTGCCGGGAGCTTCGCCTCTGGTTTATTTGAATGTGTGGCGTTGCATTGCGGGCCCCTCGGGCTCTGTAGCGGCCGGCCTTGGAGGTTGTAGGCCCTTGTATGTATTTTATTGTGTAAATAAAGGTTTCTTAAAAAAAAAAAAGTAGCCACTTCCAGTTGCAGAAGTGACTTTGACAAAGACCGTGAGGTTGAAACACGTCAGTCAATAAACCTTTTTTCTCTATAAACAAAAAAAAAAAAAAAAGAATCAGGCAGCCAGTTGTGCGTAAAGCTCCGCAAATGTGCTCTCGTCAACTGAGCCCACAAACTCCCACTGGCTTCAAGAAGAAGCTCGGATTAATTCAAGGTGCTTTTCACCATCCGTAGGGCAAAGACCAAGGATACACGGAGTAACCGTCTCCACACTAGAGCCCAGCCGGGAGACTCGGATCATCCATTGCACGCTTGATCCACTATCAGTCTTTCAGGAAGCCCTCGGCCCCAGACAGTGACGCACCCTCAACCCTTCTTTGACCCAACTACAAGCGTCTCAGGAAACCTATCAAAACTGAACTATTCAGACTTGCTTTTTTAACTGAACTTCACACAGATTTGGGGTCGCGGGTGAAGAATATCAACTGATGCTCATTTTCCCTGCCTCTTTCCCCAAACTGAACATTTTCTACATCCACTAGTACTCTCAAGTAATCAAAAACGAAGACGTGCCACTTTGTTCAACGTATAAATAAATAAATACAGAAAACCACGTCGATCCCATTATCACAACCGGAGCCTTCGTTACTGCATTGATTGAGAAGACACAGCGAATGCGCAGCCATTTTAGCGCCAGCTCCAGGGGCAAAGCAACGGGTGCCGAGATGGGATAAATGTCTATTAGCAAATATCAGAGGCCCGACGGTCTGTAAGTGCCAGAGAGCGGCTGGGGTCTGTGGCGAGGAGAGGGGCAGAAGCGGTATGACTGGGGCGGAGCGTAGAGTGCCCCGCGGTGACTGCGCGGATGAGCAGGGGATCACTCGCTAAAAGGAATCGAGTGAGCAGCGCAGTCAGTTCCAATGGAGGCAACTGTGGAAAGCACTGAAGGCTGGAAATGGCCATTAGTGACAGAATTAAGAGGTGTCTGCAGTGCAAGCGCAAGCGCAAGCAAGTCGATGCGTACATTTGGAGCAATGCATTACCCTAAGGCTTCAGCTCTTTCTAAAACTGCAGTAAGAACACTCTGCCCCCCCCCCAATGAAAGCTCGAGACCACAGAGAGTAACAGATCATATGTACAATAGTCAGGCAGCAGGAGGAAACCATGTATTTAAAAGCATTGGCGAAGGCAACAGGTCGTGACTGAGTCCTAGTTGCTCTGCCAGTGCCTTTGTATGGCCTGGTACTTGCCTAAAGTCCCCCTCCTCTTCACCCTCAACCCTTGGGGTGTGCACCCTCCCTGCTCCCCTGGGGCTCACCCCCCCCAAGGCAAACAATTCAAGCACCACACTGCTTTAGATTAGGGGTTGTAAAACCACGGCCGTATTTTATTACATAAAATAAGCAAACATTAAACATTTATTCTTATTTACATTATGCACGCTATACGCAGAAAGTCCAATGCACTGATGGGTACAAGCTGACAATTGGCTCACCTTAACATGCTTCTAATACATATCCGTTCCTATCGTAAGCTAAGCAATGAAGATATTCTCTCTCTGCGTATCCCTGTAAGAGCCTACGGCAAGGTCAATGACTGGCGGCCCTAGGTCCAGATCAAGCTAGGTCCCAACCTCCAACCCGAGTGACCTTGCGCAGGGGGTCCAGCTTAACGGATGGATACCTCCACCGGGCCCCCCACGCCCTTAAAGGTTAAACTCCATAAAAGGGGGCCGCATGCAGTTATGCGTCCTTGTGCCCCTGAATGCATGCGCGAGCAGGGATTGGCCAACCAGCCTAATGGAAGCGTGACCTCCCTACCCCCCCTCCCGCACCCTTCCAGCCTACCGGCTGTAACTGCCCCTGGAGTTCCATGAGAGACCCTCTGTCTCCCCCTCGGGCATCCCCATTTTGACCATGGTTATGCCCGCTAAGGACCGAAAACTATTCTCACCAATCATGACCTTACCGCCACAGGCCAGTATAGTTGACCGACTATCTGGCCTCCCCCCTCCAACTTCTAGAAAGGTCATGCTGCGCTCCTTGTCCTATTGATCCGTGCCCATAGGTTTTCAGAAATACTTCCTTACCCCGTCCAGAGCGGTGTATGTATCTGATCCTGCCATTGGCAAAAGCATTCCTAGTCGTCCCCCGCAGGACATTAAATTGTATCCTCGCTTATGACGCCAGGCCCAGTGAGCCTTAACCTATGCACCTACTGTGCCGACTCGCTTTATGCAGAATTAGTCCTCCTCCTCACTGGAATGAGGGCTCGCCCAAATTTACTTGGTAACAAACCTGACCCAACCGCTGTTCCGGGGTGCTGTACAGCATGCGTAACCCCAGGTGCTTCTAGAGAACCGGGCGCCCTGCGCAAGACCACTAACACAGCAAGGTCCATAGCTAATTAGAGGTACACTGGTGCCGGTGTCGGGGGGAGAACCGAGCTTGAAAGGACCGGGCCCATCGTGCAAGGTTCCTGCACGCTGGGGATCGGCGAAAAATAGGCCGTCTGCTCACTCTACCAGCCTCTTATACCCTTAATGAGGAGGGCAAACCGGTCCCGACCAGCTTGCCCCAAGGCTGTCCGAATGTGTGAACCGGAAACACTAATAAGTGCTTCCGGTTCACGCGGGCCCACCAGCCAGTCACCAGCTGACCCAGGGGAAGCCCGGGGCACCGCGTCACTACTGTGCACGGCGCGCCCCGCCTCCCATTGATGTGGGGGACCGGCACGTCTGCCATAATGGCGGCGTGCCCGATTCCATGCCCTGCCTCTCAATTCATGCTGTAGAGCATCTGCAAAGGCTGTACAGAATAAGCAAAGGAAAAGTAAAAAGGTGCAATTATGTGGCCGCTGGCGGGCGCACAAGTCATGAGGTATGCGCTTGACGCAGCAGCCATTTTCTGTAATTTACCTATCCTGGATGGATCTGTAAATTTGAAAACAATTACAATGAAGTAGCATGGAGGTGCTTTTATCTGTAAAACTGAAGGGTCAGCAGCAAACCTGCTGACTGGCCCTTCCCCCAAAAAGTGTAATTATAAACAAAATAGAACCAGGGATGGCAGACAGAGAGGCTGGGGTAGCGGGTGTGAGGGATGGGGAGGAAGGAAAAAGCACATGAGAGAGGAAGCAGCAAGGAAAAACAAGAAGGGGAGAGAAACACAGGCGGAAGAGAATAACTTGAAGGAGAAGCACACCGACTAGAGCAACAGGGAACAAGCAGACCAGAAGCACACATGTTAGAGACAACAACACAGTGAGTGGCAGAGAGGAGCACACAGATGAGAGAGAGCAACACGGAGCTAGGGGAAGAGAAGGACACAGGGGTGACAGCTGGAAAACACATGCACCCTGAGAGAATGCTTAAGAAAAAAGAAAAAAAATCCATAAAAAGGAAGGAAGTGGAACGTCACAATGAAGAGACTGAAGGTCACAGCCAGCCATTGGATAAGAAGCAAGCACATGAGAGAGACGATAAAGCAAACTATTGGTAAGAAATGGGTGGGCTTAAAGCACACACTAAGTTCTTGGTAGTCTTGAATCGGTCTTTAGCAACCCGACAGCTTGCACTGCCAGGTAGGCTCGAGCTCAAAAATTGTGAATGGTGCTTGGCTGACGGAAGCCGACAAATCTCATGAGTTGCTAGACAAGTCGGACTCAATTCACGCAAAAAAAGAAATCATAAACCTACTTGCGTAGGTTTACGCATAAACTGAGCTGACTTATAAACAACTTGGAATGTTCAAAGAATCCCAGAAGTACTCAGATGTGTAAACTGTGACACATGTACGGGTACAATGTTTTAAAACTACACATAAGGAAATACCTAGCAACACTGGAAATGCACCTCTTAACTTTTTTCTGCTTTGGCCAAATAATTTACCGTTAAGAAATCCTACCACTAAACCCTTAACAGTTTTTGAGGAGTTCCTCACTCTTCCCACCCTGGATATGTATTTAGTTCTGTCCTTGAAAGGAGAATGTATGCATTTATTTGGGTTTTATAAAGCCCTCTAGCATGCATAGGCATCTTGGCGTGGCAATATTAAATGACAAAGTCAGAGAGTAAGTAGTAGGACTATTGTGGTGGCAAGAGTAAAGGTTTTAGGACCTTCTTAAACCATAGAAGGTTTTTCTCTTGGCTGATAGCTGGAGCAACTTGGTTCCAGTGGACAGCAGCAGCCTTCACAGACAAAGCTCTACCTCCCGTCTCCATGTTTTAGTTTTAGGCACTAAGCGTACGGACAGGCACTACTACGGAAACCAATTAGAAAGAAGTGCCGCATGGCTACAGTACATGGTCTTATGAAGTAGACACATGGGCTTAAAAAAAGTCTCTATTTAATTGGTAGCCAAGGTAAGGATGCTGACCCAGATATTATTTGATGATATTTGATCTTGTTTTGATAATCCTGAATCCTTCTGGATCTGCTGGAGTCTGGAAACGGAGCCGGTCGAAGGTCTATGTAAAGTGCAATGAGTAGTTGGCATGAGCCAAGAATATGGCCTTCATAATCATTATCTTATGTGACAAAGAAAAAAAATCTGCAATTATTTTCAATACACAAAGAAGAAAAAGTTGGTCTGTGAAAAAAAGACTTATTTGAGGTGTAAGATTCAGGCTGGTGTCTAATGTAACTGTCAAATTCTTCACACAGTTGACTGGTTCTGGACGCGTCCCAAGCTCTGAAGGCCAGGAGTGGCAAAATGTCGTTGGAAATTAAGTGGCTAATATCTCAGTTTTATCATCCTTGAGCTTAGGTTGGTTACAGCGCATTCATTTCTCAACTGGTTGCAAACAGTTGGACAAGGCTCCAGAACTGCCATATTAGACACGAGACGCCTTACGTCCAATTTGTGTGCCTTCGGCAATCATAAAGTATAGTGGACAGAATCATAAAGGCCGATGGAAGGACATAAATCTGAACTAGTAAAGGGGACAGAGTAGAATAGGTATTCCACAGATGTGAAATA
The DNA here is from genome assembly GCF_964204655.1 of Triturus cristatus. Taxonomy (NCBI): domain Eukaryota; kingdom Metazoa; phylum Chordata; class Amphibia; order Caudata; family Salamandridae; genus Triturus; species Triturus cristatus. The sequence continues at coordinate 1,138,825,197 of NC_140593.1, read as the reverse complement.
AATATAAAGTGGAATAAAGCAACTTTCTGTGAGCGAGAACGTTCTGAAATCAGGTTAATACCATACCCTGGGCACCATCATCATGCCCTGGGCACCACTGCCACGCATATGTGCTAGCAATATCAGTAGTCTATGGTATCTAACTCTGCTAAAATGCCCAATAGTATCAAGGCTGCTGGCACAGCTGGCCATGATGTCAATCGAAGTTGTCTAATGCAGCCACTATAACCGTTTCGGTCCTGCATCCGAATCAAAAGCTGGCCTTCAGAGGGTGAAGAAGATTTTTTCCTGTAGTAGGTTATATACTGAGCTCTCAAAAAGTTTGGACATGATTAGTAACTGGGATATCAGCAGGTAATTGGCAAATATTACAGGATTCAGCTTGGCTTTCTTTAAAACAGGAATAAGACGGGAGGATTTCAGTCTACCCAGTGGGTAACGATGCATTGATCGGCATTCATACAGGAGTGTTGTCTATTAATAATGTCTCTTTAAGAGGTTTGGCCAGTAGTATCTCTTCAGAAGAGCCTGGTGCTCTGCCTGTCCTCTCTACTGAGGCTCGGACCTCCTCAATCAGTAAAGAGAAAACTGAGACACGTGATGTAGATCTCGCCATGTGTAACCCATATCTATGGTGGCAATGTGCTTTTGGAAACATTTGTGTAGTGTTGTATTATATGCAAGTTTATCATCAGTTTAAAGGTACAATTTCATGTTTGGTGCACTGTAAAAGTATATTTTCATTCATAAATAATGCCATTTAAACACTTGGGTACTTAGGCCTGTGAATGGCTTTTGATATTTGAAAAAATGGGCTATGTTGGGTAGTAAAGAATACATATTATTAGGTGTCGAAACCATTCCCCTTGGTATTATGTGCTATACATATTTTGTGTGTAATTACACACAGCGACAGACATTGCTGTTATTCATACAAAGCCCACATTCCTACATGTAAAGACAGCTTGATTGAAAAACACTTTTAAGTGTCACATTCGCTCTTGTAAACTTGTTAAGTGATGCCTAAGTATACTTTTGTTTGTTCTTTAACTTGGAGGCAAGATTCCAGCCGTCCTGCTTCATTTGACTTCCAATCATTTCCAGAGAGACATTCAGCGCGAACAAAAGAAATTAGGGATTGTCCCAAAACTGAAGCATTTACTGATGGACTGAGTTTGGAAGAAAACAAGAGCCTTTCATCTTCAAGGCTGAGCCCTGGACTTTGAAGGGAACTAATTGTATGTGATCCCCCTTAATTTGTCCTGGTGTCGGTAAAGAGCGTCAAGACATATTTAGGAAAATGATAGGGTCTGCAGATCATAAAGGAAGCATATTTATTCCAGGGCTAAACAAGCAGCAGCAAAGTCAATCGGTCTGAATTGCATTTTGAGTCATGCCATGTCAAGAGTCAAACATTTAGAAAGCGTGCTGCAATGAAAAAAAAGAAATAATATATTGATTTATGTATATCATGCATCCATGAGAAAAAATAATTTTATGTGTGATAATTCAGAGTACTTGTGAGATATAAAATAGTCCCTCATGCAATGTAATGCAAGTGCTCTACAGGAGGCAGAATGATACACCAAACATCCAATAACGTGAAGTGAAAGAGAATGGTTTTTCTGGGTGAAGCCAAAGCCCTTCTATATATAAAGAATTTGTAGCAACAGGTTTCCAGACAGCAGCCCAATCAAGCCAGACCTAAAAGCAGGAGTTGCTGTCTGTTAGAACACTGGCAAACCGCCGGCACGTATGTGACTGTGTGCTTCTTCACTGGTAGTATTGGAGATACTTCAGGTCATATTTGCTGCAACAGAGCGCAGAGGGGTTCCCGAAATAGTTTAAGTCTGACGTTGCCAAAATGTGCACTCATGTAGGGTAGCCACCCTCTTCCAGGTCCCCCTCACGAATCAGTTGCCAGTCCTGGACCTTCATGTGACAACCTTTTACATTCTGTCTATTATAGACTTGGTTTGGCTCACACCTAATGTAATTGATTAGAAATATAGCAGTCTAGTTCCTGAAATACCCGAAGTAGTATTTGTAATAACATGGTGTTTCGTTTGGCCAACTGAAAAGAAGTCTGTGAAGCAGGGAATCTGACCTCTAGGGAGGAACTATTCCCGAACAGCGTACATCTTATGTGTTAAATAAAGTACTTGCTGCGTTCAAAGAGAGGTACTCTCTATTGAGCGCAGCAGTCTATCATAGCGCTCAAGTTTCCCAGGTCCAGGAGTGAGTAAGTCATTCAGTCCAGGTTTTTTTTCTCCATAGGACAATTATTTTCCCCATTGAAAAGCCCCAGCAAATCTTGGGTGATCAATTCTCCTTTACACCATGGAATGGATTTACACCAGCCCTGTGCTGGGGTAAATGTCCTACCCTTTCCAGGTTGGAAAGAAGATTGATCTGAGCTTCAGAATGGCCACAAGTGTACAATTTTGTGGGAATTCCCAAACATTCAAGACAACTCACTTACTCTTTCCTAGAGTGGAATTTACCGGCTGCAGAGATCACTACACATGAAAACGGGTTTACATCTACCAGTAATCCCTTTGTGAATCCCTGATGTAAAAAATTTACATTTGGATATATAAGTATGTTTACGGTTGAATTTACTTTTGTGAATAGGCTCCTAAGATTTTTTTTCAATTGTTTTTGAAAATGTTTCCTCCTAAATGTTAAAATATTTCTGCAGATTTACAAAATTATTGTTGTCTTTTTCTATAAATTGTAACCGTCTCTATCACTCGTTTGAGGTGATTTAGTGTGTAAAAAGTTTGCTAAATAAATGTACTGTTTATTATTTTATAATTAATTTTATATTGTCATTTATTTTAGAATTAAAATGGTGCAAAAAGTAAAACTGTGTGAAATCCACGTCACTTGCCTTCCCGTAATTACGGGAATTGTGGCAAAAAATGCAAAATTAGGCATAATTAAGTGAAATACAAATTCTGTCAATTAGCCCTATATTTTAGTGCAAACTACATCCTTGCATCAATTTTTGACGTGAGGACTAATCTTGTGGTAATAAATGCCACAAAAACCACAACTGCCACAAGCAACATTTGCTTACGTTATGGTTGGGTGTGTTGTTCCTGTGCTTGCATGCTATAATTTAGCTACGAACTACAGCATAATAACATAACATCATAAACGGTGTAATTTCACATGACACACATAATGCGAAATTCAAGCAATGACGCCAACGTAATTTAAATCTCACCTAGCCAAAAGTCACTCACATGCCAGAAGTTCCTGCTGCACTAAGAGCCAGCAGTGTCCCAGTTAGGGTATATCCCCAGGTTCAGAGGCTCGTGGGCTGTGCCTGCCTAACACATGAATCAGAAAAATGCTGACACATTGTGTGCAGCCATTTGGTAATTCCTGGCACCGCCCTCACCCCACAAGCTCTCCATGGTGTTCTTTCCCCGCCACCTCCCATGCCTTCCTGCTGTGACAGCAGCAGCCATATAATCACACAGCAGCCAGGAGGATGGGCATTCCCAGTATCTACCCAAGAAACCACCAGTCACGCCACCAAATTAACACGGCTGTCTTCCCACGCATCATGCGATGCTCGGAGGCGGAACTCAGAGTAAGAAGCCTCGGTTTAGCTGAATGTGAGTGGGAGAGAAGGGAAAATTCACAGAATACCCTCAAGTTAAAAACAAAAAGCTTTGAAGGAACGCTGTGAGAGGGAGGGCAGCAGAAACCATCTGAGTGCCCGCCTTTCACTACAATATTGCAAATTGGTACTCCAGTCGCACCCAGGCAGTTGTAGTCTGAGCTACCTGGTTGCACCAACTTAACCAGTAGGAAGGGCGGTAAATTCACCACTGAACATTAAAGCTCAAGGGCATCGGTCATGGGTTACACTTGGAAAGAACGAAAAGCAGCAAACTCACTGCTAGATAATGAGCTTGATGGATGCATGTGGTGTGATGTGTTGTGATACCCCGAAGCCGGTCCTAGGATGCTTATTTGAGGTCCAGGGAGGACCTGGCCTGGCAGTTCGGGCTGGACTGTTCCCATGGGGAGCAGGGTCAAGACTGATTTGCATATGGCTGGGTACAAACTGGGGTGGCATTTTGAGCAACAAAACAATGGATTTAACCCAGATCTGTGACTGGGGATGAATGCTTGACAAGGTTCAACATTCCGTCCATCTTTTTGTGTTGCTATCGTGTGATGTTTCCAACCAATCATTTTGAGTCACTAAGGTTTAAATGATACAGACCACCCTTGTGGAGGCCATGAAGCCTCGGGTGAGGGTCAATCATTTGCAATCTTTTAAGAAGCTTTTGCTTACTCTTGTTGTACTTCCGCCTTTTTAGGTCTCGCCTAGCTATTGCGTTTACGCAATCGCTATGCGAGACTCTAGTAAGAGGGGCATTTCAAAGTGCTCCCAAAAGTGGATTGCATGGCGAGCACGCGCACAATCACGTGCATCGTGCCGCCATGCAATCCGTTTGGGAAGCGCTTCAGCCCACTGGCGCGTGCACGTGTAGCCACAGCCTCGGCATCATACTTCAAAGGGTCCGCTCCCCCGCCTGGAATGCGCTCCCCCGCCACAGCATGCCGAGAGATTGTTTCCTCATGGCGCCTCTCACAACTGTCCCTCCCCCACCACAGGGCTAGTCTCACAGAAGCATTGCCATCCATCGATTTCACTTTCATGCCCGTGTTCTCTTTGCCTTTCAGCACACAGCCCGCCCTCCCCCCTCCGTGTTTTCTTGCAGCTTTGCCCAGATCTGAGTCTCAAACAACCAAAATAATAAGTTTGCCCTGCACGCTTTCTGCGCTTACAAAGTTAACATATGCCGCGCTCATTCCCTTTTCATCCTTCTAAGGTCGATAACATTAGCTCCATTAATTCTGCATCTAAGGATTTAAATAACCATATGTTTTCTTGCAACTTTAGGAACTTAACACACACAGCCCCACTGCTCACACACACAGGCATCAAGGTAGCAACAGAATGTTCTGAGCCCCACCAGTGTTTGCCACACACACATGCCTCTCGCATCTCGTGTTTTCTTCCAGCTTTGGCCCATGTTCTCTTTGCCTTTCAGCACTCAGCTTCCCCGTAACCACCATTTAACTAACATCCTGCCACACTCATTCCATTTTCATCCTCGCTTTCACTTTCATGCCTGTGTTCTCTTTGCCTTTCAGCACACAGCTTCTCTGTAGCCGCCATTTAACGACCATCCTGCCACACTCATTCCATTTTCATCCTCGCTTTCACTTTCATGCCCGTGTTCTCTTTGCCTCTCAGCACACAGCTTCTCCGTAGCCACCATTTAACGACCATCCTTCGGTAAACACCATTTGACTACCATCCTTTTAGTTAAAATAAAAGAATTGCCTCTAAGGGTTTAAGGAACCATAGAAATACAAGGCAAGGCAACATACACTCCGAATGCCACTCAGAGCCACATAATTACATGCCACATAACTACAATGCACTCGATACAACAGACACTCCAAAAACCAATCAGTGCCACATAGTTACATACCACATAATTACACAGCGCTCAATGCCACATACACTTCAAATACCACTCAGCGCCACATAATTACACACCACATATTTACACTACACTCAATGCCACATGCACTCCAAATAACACTCAGTGCCAATTAATTACAATGCAAACAATGCAAGATACACTCAAAATAATACTCAATGCCACATAATTACACGCCACTAAAATCAACATACCCTCCACACAAAACCACTCAGTGCCACATAATTATATTCTACATTATTACACTCTATGTATCTATCGCCCTCACTCTCTATCTATCTATCTAATGTATCTATCTTATCTATCGGACTATTCCACTCTATCTATCTATCTATCTATCTATCTATCTATCTATCTATCTATCTATCGCATCACCACAGCATCACTTAGCACCACCACAGCATCACTCAAGGGCACCACTACATCACTATGCGCTACCACAGCATCAATTAACGCCACAGCCTCACTCGACACCACCACAACATCACTCACCGCCACCACAGTATCAATCTGTACAACCATTCAACAACAACTGGCTCTAATATGTTCTCTCAATATTTAGGCTTTATTACAAATGGCACAAAAAAAATGATAATATTTAACTTCTGTTCTTGGATTTTAGGCGCAATTAAATACACTAAACATAATCTTCACAAGAGTTATTAACAAAAGTTTAAACGATTGCCATTATAATTTACATTAACTTTTATTTAAGTATTAATTATTTGCAAATATTAAAAGCCATTGTTATTTGTTATATCAATACATTTAAGTCACGTAAATACAACACATATTGCATTACAAATGCTATAGGTGTCACATTTGCAACAGTTAAAACTATTGACATTGTACATGAGAAAGCTAGTAATTTCAATATTTTCAATACCAACACATAAATAAAAAATTAGTCAATTTACAATACAAAAAGCTCAAACTTTCCTAATGCGAGACCTATTGCATTGCAAATGCTTGTTTGGACATGCTTTGAGCTTTTACCTGGAGTGGACTTTGGGCTCTCTCGCTTGCCGCTGACATGGTTTGGTGTTGTATTGCTGGACTGTTCTAGTGTTTGGTTCTTGTGTCACTAATTTTCAATATGTATCTACTGGAGGCTGTCACCATTGTATTTGGAAGACGTCCTGACTTTTTCAGGCACAGATTACGGAAGGTGCAGTACTGGGTGTAGATTGAGTGCTGTCCTCCGCCCGGCACTTGGTGATGCTGGTGTGGCGCATTACTGCAACTGGGTGTGGGGTATGTTAGAGTACTGGTGCACTTTTGTGAGTGTGTAGGTGCACTGTGTTGTCTTTGTTTGGATATGTGTGTGTTCATAGTGGAAAATGCAGAAGGTGTGGGAGTTTGTAGTGCTGTGTAGTTTAGAAAAGAGATGTGGATGTCTGTGGACACTGCGCAAGAGTGCGGTTCTGAGGACAGGTATTGTGTTTGAGTTTGGTCAATGGAATTGAGGTGATGCATTGCTAAACTTTCCAACTTTGTTTTGTTTTGTGCCTTGAAAATCTAGACTTAGGAATGATGGGGCAACCCATTGTCGAAGGAAGCTGGTAGGTAATCTGTACCATGTCCGTCACATGACTGAGCGTCTGTGTCTATATGTCCTGCCTGCATAAATGTTGTATGGTGTCATTGTAAGTGTGCAGACATGTGGTGGAAGGGCATCACGCCTGAGGATGTCGCAAGACAGCCCATTTCAAACGGTGCCTAACTTCTCTGTGAGCTTCAGCATTCTGCCCTATCACATGGAGCACATTTTAACACAAAGTAGTTCCCCTTGTGACAAGCTTACTATTGCAACATGTGCTTTTTGGGTACCATTTTTTCTTCTTTTAGATACATTTTTTAATATCTCAAAGGCCCAGCAGCTCCCTAATAAAACATAGCAAATCAGAGCTAAAAGGCAGTCAACGGGCGAAAAGTTGACTTTGCCAATGCTTGTTTTGTTTATCTTGCCGTTCTAAGTATGCATTGGATTTATGTCCACAACCCTAGCTCTGAAGCAATTAAGTACTGCACACTGCATGAGGGTTTGGGAGACTATCGTAAATCATGGACATTAAGCGTGGATTACACAGATACATTTTACCAACACTTAGGCACAGGGCGATTAGGTGATTTGCCCAGAATCACACAATGTTGGGTCTTATGGCGAGGGCAGGATTCGAACTTGTGTTCATAGGTTGCGAAGGCAGCAGGTCTTCACATTTTTTCTAATTTCAGGAAGGAAATTGCACAGCAATTTGTTGCCAGGACACACCTTTTTCAAAACAAAATGGCAGCTATGTCATGCATAAATCTGCATATATCATTACGCTGACCCACCGTAGCGTTCAGACGCATAAGCATGCATGCATAATGATGCATGGTCAAGTACACCTCTTTTTTTATGTTCAGCGTCTGCACAGTGGTGTAACAAACCTTGAGACCCCTACCCCCCTGCAAAGTACATGAAGAGGGCCCCCTCCGGACTCACTCAGGAGCTCTCAGGCCAGGACACTGTTCTGAGGGGGCCTCCTGGAACTCGGGACCCCCCCCCCCCCGCACTGCAGGGGCTGCGGGGCCTCTGTTATGCCACTGCGCCTGCAAAAAGCATTGTCAAAGCCAATAGGTCTGCCCTCACAGCCAAAAGGCGAGACCCAATGGCTTTGCTAATGCTTGTTAATCATTTGGCCAGTTGAGGCCTTTTCAAAGCCAGGCAAATCCTGTTGCATGGTCCCCGCCGCTTTTTCAAGTTAATATGTGTTCAAGGTTATTGTGGCGGTGTGATGTACGAGTTGTGGGCTCTGTAGAGTGATGGAAGCCTGGACCACAGCCTAACCTTCTCTCAACAAAATATGAATCCATATTAACATCAGGTAGAGAGAGATCTTAAGAGTCCACATGTGCATAGCCAATTGACTCAATAGCAACTTTCACATCAGATGTTCAGGTTATGCATACATTAAATATTTACAGAAAATGAATCGAAATGAAATCTACCTGCATGGTCCTTTACCTGGAGGATGCGTAGGGCCTTTTACTTATTTATTTATCAATTAATAAGCACCCAGATGCCACTAAAGTCTAATGAGGTGCTTGATGTTTCAAGAGGGTGAGTTTGAATCCATGGAGGGGAAACCACATCCAATGAGGGTGAAGGAAGTGGACACAATACAGTCGGTCTTTGCTAAGGGCACAGTGAAGCTAAAACAACCAGGCAACATTCCAGGAACACAGCCTAGCGCGCAACCAAGATGGCCGCGTAGGTGCGAGGCTCCCGAGGACCTCCGCGACCTCCTGCATAAATCCTGACTATATCCTGTCCTAGATGAGGGGACTGTGTTCGTGAGACCGAGCTGAGGTGCCACCCGTTTTCCGTTTCCAAATCGGACCTCGGACACCGGCGGGAGCATCGATTGAGGTTTGCGGCCTTCTCCACGCCGGCCCCCCGGATTGGAGTTGTGGGGCGATCCGGAGACAAAGTGAACAACAGCAGCGGGCGAGGCTGGGCGATTCGCGTACCCCGCACTTTCACTTTCGCTTTCGCGCCCTCCTTGCTGCCAAGCGAGGTAGGGTCGCGAGGCGGCGTGCGGTGGTGTGACTTCATCGGGGTGCCCTGCCGGCCCGCCAGCTGTGATCCGCCCTTCGGAGCTGTGGTCGCCCTCCCCCGGAGCCCGTGAACCGGTCTGTCAGCCCTTTTTAAGGAGATTGGCACGATTTGGGGACTGGAGCCATGTCCACGAAACAAGATGGCGACCGGGCAAAGGTGAAATCGACCCGCCGTGGCGCAGCCCCTCAGTCTAACAACATGGACCGCTACACCCTCCAGAAGGGATCTCCAGAGGCGCCGCGTAGGTCCCCTGTTGGCCCGACTGATGCCCCTGCTTTGCCCGCGGATCTGACCCTCCGGGACGTCATGGGCGCCATCGCCGAGATGAAGGCCTCAGTGGACCAGCGCTTTGACACTCTGGCGCAAAAGATTGACTCGGTCCTCGTGGATGTGGGCCTGGTGAGGGCCGATCTGTCCAAGACGAATGACCGGGTCGACTCTTTGGCCCACACCACCTCGGGCCTCACAACGGACGTGGCGGCCCTCCAAAAGGAGGTGCGCCGACTGGGCCAGGCGAGCGCCCTGATGGATCGTCGACTGGAAGATTCCGAGGGTCGGGCCCGGAGGAACAATGTTCGCATTGTCGGGGTGCCGGAGGGACGTGAGGAGGAGGCGGCGGATCTGTTTGTGGAGGACCTGATCCTCACCCGTCTCCGGCCCCGGGGGCTGAGTAAACTCTTCGCAGTGGAACGTGCCCACAGGGTCCCCGGAGGGAGACCTAAGATCGGAGCCCCTCCGAGGCCTCTCATTGCCCGGATCTTCAACTTTCGGGACAGAGACGCTATCCTGCAGACTTCTAGGCAACAAGGACCGGTCAGACTCGACAATATGGACGTAAACTTCTATCCTGATTTTACTCCGGCGGTTCAGAAGCAGAGACTGAGTTTTCTCGGAGTCAAACGTCGCCTACGGGACCTGAACCTCAAGTATGCGATGCTTTTTCCAGCGAAGTTGAGGGTAGAGGTGGATGGCCGCACGCACTTTTTTGATCGTCCCGAGGCGGCCGGGGACTGGTTGGACACTTTGCCCGGGGACCGGGGCCGGGGGAGTGGGGGGGGCGCGGTTGGTGGGGAGGGCTTGCCGGATCAGGACTGAGGGACTAATAGTAGGCCTTGCTCTGGACAACATTATTGTCATCATTGACTGATTGTGTAAGTTCCCCTCCCGTGGAGGTCGTACGGGGTCTCTTGGGGGCTTTCCCTCCTCCTCTGGGGGACTAGTTAGTGTTTTCATCTATGGGGCGACAGGCACACTGCACTTTGGGGGGCTGTTCGGGCTCATGCAGGGGTGCAGGGAGGGGGGAGTTCTGTTGGGACGGGTGGGTTGGGGTGGGGTGTTGTTCGTTTTTACCGCAAGGCAAACCCTTTACTGTATTGGTGTTTTTGAGGTGCTCTCGGGGGGACGAGTGATGGCTTCTGTATGTGATGGGGGTAGGGACTTGACTTTGTTGTCTTGGAACGTTAATGGACTGGGGGATAGGATTAAGCGAGGTGTGGTCCTGCAGTATCTGAAACGAATTTCGCCAGATGTGGTCTTTCTGCAGGAGACACACCTTATTGGTAATTCCTTCTTTGCCATGAATCGGCGTGGCTATCGTTTGGTGGCCCACTCGGGCTTCACGTCTGGCTCGCGGGGGGTGGGCATCATGGTTAAGAACTCGCTCCCGCTGGAAATAGATGAGGTGCGCCATGATGAGAGGGGACGCTACATTGCCTTGGTGGGGAGAATGGAGGGCAAAGTGGTTGTCTTTGTTTCAGTGTATGTCCCACCGGGGCTACAGTCTACCACTTTTGCGGACCTGGGGCGCCTCCTCCTTGACCTTCCGGGGGGGCTTCTGGTGGTTGGGGGGGATTTCAATGCGGTGGTTTCTGGGACTATGTATCGTCACCCCCCTAGGGACCTCCCCCGGGCGCAGGCGTGGCTGTCCGGCCTTTTAGATACATTGGGATTGGTGGACTGCTGGCGCTTAAAACATCCCACGCAGCTGCAATACACCTTCCATTCGGGTGCCCATGGTAGCCTCTCACGGCTTGATCATATCCTTGTCCCTGCGGCCTATGCTGGGAGGGTGGGAGAGGTGCGCCATCTGGCGCGGGGTATTTCAGATCACTCCCCGCTCCTGTTGCACTTTGGTGTCCTCCCGAGGGGGGAGGGCAGGGTAGCTCCAATTAATGCCTGGTATCTGCGCGACCCCACTATTCGCGCTGACTTGATTAAATCCTTGCAGCGGTATTTCGAGGAGAATGTGGGGTCTGTCCCTTCGGCTATCTCCCTTTGGGAGGCCTTCAAGACAGTTATTCGGGGGGAGGCCCTCTCCTTCATATCCCATGCCCGGAGGCGCGAGCAGGAGGAGGTGACCCGAGTGGAGGCCGAAATTACTGAACTAGAGGGTGATTTGGGGAGTGGGGTGACGGATGCTGCACTGCATGTTCTACACCTTAAGCAAGCGGCCTATAGGGCCCTCGTCACGGAGGCAGCCAGGGGCCTCAGTAGAGAGCAACAGGGGCGACTGTATGATGTGGGTGATAAGGCTGGTAAATTGATTGCGTGGTTGGATAAAAAGGAGAGAGCGAGTCGTGTGGTTCCGCTGATTGAGAGGATGGATGGTGTACGTGTCACCGAGCCAGAAGACATTGTCTCTTGCTTCGCGGATTATTTCCGCGAGGTGTATTCCCCGGTCTCCCCCTGCTCGGAGGCGGATTCTCATGCCCTGCTTCGAGATATCGCGCTGCCCTCCCTTTCGGTGGAGGACAGGGAGTCGTTGGATGCTGCTCCTACCTCGGACGAAATTGCCCTCGCTATACGCTCGGTTGCATCTGGCAAGGCCATGGGCCCGAACGGCATCCCTATCGAGTTGTATAAGCTGCGACCGGACGTACTGGCACCCCACCTCCGCGCGATGTTCCTTGCGGCCCACTCGCGGGGCTCCCTCCCGCCGGACCAACGTCTGGCTACAATCGTGGTGATCCACAAGGAGGGGAAACCCCGAGACCGGGTTACCTCCTATCGGCCTATCTCGCTCTTGAATGCGGAGCCCAAAATCCTTGCCAAGGTGCTTGCCAACCGGCTGGTCGGCGTGGTGGGCGAGTTGGTCCACCAAGACCAGTCTGGCTTTATCCCCCATCGCAACACGGCCCTCAATCTGCGGCGCTTGCACGGGGTGCTCGCGCGTGTTCCGTTTGTGCGGGAGCCGGCCATCTTGGCGTCCTTAGACGCCACCATGGCGTTTGACACGCTCGAATGGCCATACATTTGGGCGATGCTGGCGAAATTTGGTTTTGGACCGGGATTCATCAGCTGGGTCAAATTGTTGTACTCGGGCCCGTTAGCGCAGGTGGTAGTGAATGGGCGAGTCTCGGCCCCGTTCGCGCTGGGACGGGGCACGCGACAGGGTTGCCCCTTGCCGCCGCTCCTGTTTGCATTGGCCTTGGAACCCCTGGCGGAGTGGTTGCGGTGGCACCCTTCCATCCGTGGTCTCCGTTGGACCCCCGAGTATGAGGACCGCGTGTCCCTCTACGCTGATGATATCCTTTTGTACCTAGCCTCCCCGCGCAAATCCCCGATTGTCCTGGTTGATGTCCTGCGCTCCTTTGGCCGTAACTCAGGCCTTGTCATCAACTGGGCTAAATCATGTGTCTATGTGCTTTCCGGGGAGGCTCCCGTCCTCCCGCGGGGATGTCCGATCCAGATTGCCTCGCAGGGGTTTCGGTACCTGGGTGTCTATATCACGCTGGACCCGGCGGCCCGCTACGAGCGAAACTTGCTTCCCCCCCTCCAGCACTTGAAGGAGGACGTCGCGCGCTGGCGGCACCTGCCGCTTTCGCCGCTCGGCCGGGCGGCATTGTTTAAGATGATGTCGTTGCCGCGCTTCCTGTACGCTCTCCAGAACACTATGGACCTAGTCCCGGCGCACTACTTCCGTGAGGTGGAGAGTCTACAGCGCCGCCTGTTCTGGGACGGGAGGCCGCGTATAGCCCTGGCGAAGTTGACGCTCCCGTGGTACGACGGGGGGATTGCCCTCCCGGACATTAAGCGGTATTACTGGGCCTCCCAGCTAGCTGCAATTAATCACGGCCTCAATGGGCCCGCCTTGAACCCGGCATTTGAAATGGACAAGATGCTCCTGCCCGGTGGCGACTACAATCGAGCACTCTACTCTGGCGCGCCGGATCCCCGCTTGACGGGGCCCACGCGTGTCATGGTGCGGGTGTGGCACGCGGCCAATGCAGCTATGGGGTGGAAGGACCGTTTGACCCGGGCGTCGCCGTTGTATGCGCCTCAGCGGTTGGGCTCCCTGTGGACCTCGAAGGGCTTCGAGAAGTGGGACACGATTGGCATCAGTAAAGTGGGAGACCTCTGGACGAGAGGGGGATTTAAAACATTCGAGACGCTGCAGACGGAGTTTCAGCTGCAGGGCAGTGAATACTTTCGGTACTTGCAGGTCCGTCATGCGCTGGGCTCCGTCTTCCCAGACGCCGCCTCCATCCCGGAGTCTTCCCCCCTGGAGGATAGAGTGCTGGATGGCCACGTTCCGGATAGCACGATCTCCCTCATTTACAAAAAATTGATTAATGACCGCTCGGGCCTGCTGACCGGCCTCCGTGAGGCTTGGGTTGCCGACGGGCTGGAGTTGGACGACGAAGACTGGATTTCCGCGGTGGCCTCTCCGAAGGAGGTGGCCATACCGGCTCGCCTTCGCTTCGTCCAGCTTAAGATACTCCACCGGGTTTACATGACGGGGCCAAGGCTTCTGCGTATGGGTTATGCTGAGGATGGGTTGTGTAAGCGTGGGTGTGGTGCTTTGGCGACTTTTTTGCATATTTTGTGGGAATGCCCGAAGGTGGAGCGATTCTGGCGTGGTGTGCATGAGGTCCTGCGTCTGGTTACGCATGTCGCACTGTTGCCTGAAGCGAGGAGATGCTTGCTGAATGTGTGGGAACCAACTGATTACTCGGTTCCGCAGACGCGATGGGTGACTCTGGGATATATGATAGCTAAGCGCGACATCGCTCAACTGTGGGGATCCCAGCGGCCCCCGGCGGTGTCGGCCTGGAAAGAACATATGGATTGGTGCATGTTCCGAGAAAAGGTGGTGTATGTGGCGAGGGGTAAGCCTGGGGCATGAGTGAAAGTATGGGGCCCCTGGAACGCCTACCGCGGGGGTATTTGCGAGCCACCACTGCTGCCTGCTGCCTCACCGGCTCCGTCCCCCTAGTTGACCCCCTCCCCCAGCCCCGGGCACAGAGTTCCCCCAGTCCTGGACTTGTTTCCCTTCCCCCTCTTCAGATTCCTGTGGATGGTCGGGGTCCCTTATTCGAGGAGCACGTGTGGTTACCTTCGATTGCGGGTTGCCTTGCGGGTGTGTTTTTCTATGTTGTTGCGTGTGTATAAAATGAAACCGTATTGTGGGCTTAGAGTCATGTGGCTTACGTCGTTGATGTCTCCTGATTTGCTTCTCTGTAACGCCAAGTGCCCTTTTGTTAGTTTGTCAGGTGCTCCTGTCACTCTAGCGGCCGGCCGGAAGGTTGTAGGCCCATACTTGTATATACTTGAGATTGCAATAAACGGTTTCAACAAAAAAAAAAAAAAAACATTCCAGGAACAGAACGCCAAGGCAAGTGCGTTGACATGTTTCAGCTTCCTATGACTTAATCAGGAGGTGTGGTGGGACCCAGCACACACACATAGGGTTCCCGGGCTTTATGTGCGAGGCTGCCATCCTCACAATTTACCAGGACGGCGGCAGTGAGTGAGTAGCCATCTTTGAATGATCAGTGTAGACAGCAAAGGCGACTACATTCCAGCGCCACATAATGAAGAGGCGCGAGACTCCAGGGCTTCTGACGGGAGGAGGGGGAGGGGTGTCACACAACCATTAAAGGGGGCGACGAGCCAATTCAGGCTTCTCCAGAGTCCAAAGTGCGGATAATCCATTATTGATTCCTGCCTTCCCATTATCACCACGTCCAGGGAGCACTGCTGTGATTTAACAATGCTCGTTTACTGGCTGATGTCTTTTTTTGCAAACGAGAGCGTAGAAAAACCAGCACTGCCACCCCCCACAAAGAACTACCCACCCACAGAGTTCAGTCAAAACGGGTACGATTCTGCCAGCTGGGCAGGATACCTGGTAGAGCACACGAGGCAGGCGAAGAAGCGCATTTGCAAGCAAAAAAATAATATATTTTTTGGTCTGCCCCCAAAAGAACACGTTTCCTTCGAAATAATCTGCACGTGTGCAGCCTGGTGCACGCGATGCTCTGCAGAGGAGAGAGGTCTGGGGATTGTCTACTGCAGGGCCTGCCACTTATATTTCGTTTTATTTTGTCATAAACGGTGCACCAACGATTGTCTGCATCGGTGTACTTTGGAGATGTGGGCAAGCCCAGTTGCGCAGTACCCGGTGGTAGGAAAGGCTCTGGGGAGACAAGTGTGGGACATCTAGAGCTGGTTGAAAAGGAGAGTTCGGTATTTTGCCGAACTTAGCAAAGTCTGCCTTGCAGTGGAGTGAGTTGTACAAGATAAGGTCCTAGTAGGGCCAGAGAGGCTGAACCTTGGCGTTTCACTGGTGTGTTATGATGGAAGAAGTTTCACTGGACAGGACACCAGGCAGAGATGTTTAATTTCATCTCTGCTAGGCTGCGAGCCTGGGCAGTATCTTCAAGGACAGAGTGATGCAGATGTGCCTTGGTACGCACAGGTTCATCTCGTCTCTGCTAGGCTGCGAGCCTGGACAGTATCTTCAAGGACAGAGTAATGCAGATGTGCCTTGGTACCCACAGGTTCATCTCGTCTCTGCTAGGCTGCGAGCCTGGGCAGTATCTTCAAGGACAGAGTGATGCAGATGTGCCTTGGTACCCACAGGTTCATCTCGTCTCTGCTAGGCTGCGAGCCTGGACAGTATCTTCAAGGACAGAGCGATGCAGATGTGCCTCGGCACCCACAGGTTCATCTCATCTCTGCTAGGCTGTGAGCCTGGACAGTATCTTCAAGGACAGAGTGGTGCAGATGTACCTTGGTACCCACAGGTTCATCTCGTCTCTGCTAGGCTGCGAGCCTGGACAGTATCTTCAAGGAGAGAGTGATGCAGATGTGCCTTGATACCCACAGGTTCATCTCGTCTCTGCTAGGCTGCGAGCCTGAACAGTATCTTCAAGGACAGAGCGATGCAGATGTGCCTTGGTACCCACAGGTTCATCTCGTCTCTGCTAGGCTGCGAGCCTGGGCAGTATCTTCAAGGACAGAGTGATGCAGATGTGCCTTGGTACCCAGAGGTTCATCTCGTCTCTGCTAGGCTGCGAGCCTGGGCAGTATCTTCAAGGACAGAGTGATGCAGATGTGCCTTGGTACCCACAGGTTCATCTCGTCTCTGCTAGGCTGCGAGCCTGGACAGTATCTTCAAGGACAGAGCGATGCAGATGTGCCTCGGCACCCACAGGTTCATCTCATCTCTGCTAGGCTGTGAGCCTGGACAGTATCTTCAAGGACAGAGTGGTGCAGATGTACCTTGGTACCCACAGGTTCATCTCGTCTCTGCTAGGCTGCGAGCCTGGACAGTATCTTCAAGGAGAGAGTGATGCAGATGTGCCATGTTTGCTTGCTGCTATCAGTACCTTCCAGGTCCATCTTTTTCTACAGCCATACCTTGCATCCTATGGAACATTCACTCCAGTCCCATAGCCAACAAACATTTCTCACAAAAACTATGAAAAACATGTGCCGGGTCCAAGGTTCTAGGTATCTGGCCTTTTGCATCCAAAATGGAACTCATGCAATGCTTTTCATAATGGCTATTCCAATTTTCACCCAATATAGCTTTCACGTGTCTGAAAAATGTTGCAGGAAACCATTTGTCACAGCCTTAAACACGTGGGGGCCACATGCAGTGACTGGCTCTCGCTAAAACCGCATACAGTGACTGGCTCTCACTGAAATTGCGTACATTGACTGGTTCTCACTGAAACCGCATACAGTGACTGGCTCTTGCTGAAACTGCGTACATTGACTGGTTCTCACTGAAACCGCATACAGTGACTGGCTCTCACTGAAACCGCATACAGTGACTGGATCTCACTGAAACCGCATACAGTGACTGGCTCTCACTGAAACCGCATACAGTGACTGGCTCTCACTGAAACCGCATACAGTGACTGGCTCTCACTGAAACCGCATACAGTGACTGGCTCTCACTGAAACTGCGTACAGTGACTGGATCTCACTGAAACCGCGTACAGTGACTGGATCTCACTGAAACCGCGTACAGTGACTGGATCTCACTGAAACCGCATACAGTGACTGGCTCTCACTGAAAGCGCATACAGTGACTGGCTCTCACTGAAACCACATACAGTGACTGGCTCTTGCTGAAACTGCGAACAGTGACTGGCTCGCACTGAAATTGCGTACATTGACTGGTTCTCACTGAAACCGCATACAGTGACTGGCTCTCACTGAAACCACATACAGTGACTGGTTCTTGCTGAAACTGTGAACAGTGACTGGCTCTCACTGAAATTGCGTACATTGACTGGATCTCATTGTAACCACATACAGTGACTGGCTCTCGCTGAAACCGCGTACAGTGACTGGCTCTCACTGAGACCGCGTACCCAAAGCGACACATCCAAACTTGACAAGCATCTGTGGAGACATGGATCCAAAGTATGACCTCAGAGATCAATCATTCACTCATCTCAGTTTCCCTTACACCCCCCCCCACTTCTTGTCCAAGTGTTCCACGCCAGAGATGAATCCAAACAAGTATTGGCAAAGCCAATATTTCTGGTCTTGACTGCAAGTCTTTTGGCTTTGTCAATCTTTGTTTTATTTCGTTTTTGTCACAGTTTTTGTATAAGTTTACTGTTAGAGAAGCTGCCGGGCCCTCGCCGGTATAAAAAAAAAAAACCTGCCTAAAGGCAAAAATATATTTTGTCCCAAAAGACACACACATTCCCATAGTAGTCCCTGGAACTGAATTAACGAATTTGCCTGTGGATGTGGTTCCTGTGATAGGGCAGAATGCCGTCACTCACAGTGAAGCCAGCCAACTGCTGAAGTGGGCGGACCCACTGCCACCTCCTGTATCATGTATGCTACAGTGGAAGAAAGAAAAGTGCATCCCGTTAAATTCCATTCCAACCCAAAAGATGCCAAGGCCAATTCCATGAGGAAGCCTTTCGTTTTATTTAATTTCATTTCAGAGAGACTGCAGCGTGGTCAGTTCCATTTCCAGGCGCCTTTCGGCTTCTGGCCTTGTTCACAGTTGAGCGGTTTCTCAATGAATCACTTGCTTTTAAGTCCAGTCAGCATGTGACCTTAGTAGAGTTCCCAGAATCCATCTGAACACACATAAATATATATATATATATATATATATATTTATTATCTAGTGGCGGTCGCCAGTAGATAGTTATAGTTAGGACCGAGTTTCCATAGGAAATCTGAAAATTCTATTTTGAATAACTTTGGCGCCGGTTGACGAATCCTCGCGAAATTTTCAAAACTAATGGGGCGCTCCGCTCAGCTCCTACCCTGAAAGTCTCGGGGTGATTCGTCAAGCGGGGGCTGAGAAAAAAGGGGGGTCCCAAAACACGTTTTCCCCATGCATTTTCCCATAGGACCTTTAGTCGAAGGTACAGCCCGAATGGCTGAACAGAATTACTTGAAATTTGGCAAAGAGGTAGTCCTCAGGTCAGGCATATGCCTTTTGCATATATGGTGTCAATCTGTTCAGTACTTCCTGAGAAAATAGCAGTTAAAAGTACATAAATATCTATAAGCGCGCACCGTGCGTGCACCATAATGTGCGCAAGCGTAATTCTGATTGGTGGTTACATGTCAGTCAACATTCGAATCGGTCGAAATCGGGAAGTGTCGGCCGCCATTTAGTGTGTTTTGTGTGAGACAGTGAAAAAGAAAGGTGGAGAACGTGAAAAGGGGGCAGGGTAGAGAGTTCCTGACCCCCTAGCCTTTGTCAGGGGGTCCCTGAAGGACCCCGAAGGGTGAAAAAAACATTATTTTTTTTTCAAAAAATCACGGGGTGCGCGCACCGTGAAAACCCTTAAAAAAAACAACAAAACACATTTTAAACGAGCCATTCCATATTACAGGATACAGTCAATCTATAACTATATACATTGGTAGCTTATTGTAAAATAAATATATAAAAAATATAATAATACATACATAACTTAGCATTTAAAAAACCTTACAAATTCACTTATAAAACCATAGGTTTCACACACGTTATAGTTAGGAATTAGCATTTAAAAAACCTTGCAAATTCACTTAAAAAACCATAGGTTTCACACATGTTATAGTTAGTTGGCAAATTTCTCTCGTAAAAAACCATTGAAATTCCCCCGTTATAGTTAGTTCAGATAACTATAACTCGCGCGACCGCCACTCTATCACAAGGATGATTTCATCAGTGATGTCATGAGTGATGCCACTGACCATGTCATGAGTGATGTAATATGTGACGTCATGAGCAGTGGATTGCGGGTGCGCGAGTTATAGTTATCTGAACTAACTATAACGGGGGAATTTCAATGGTTTTTTACGAGTGAAATGGCCAGCTAACTATAACATATGTGAAACCTATGGTTTTTTAAGTGAATATATATATATATATATATACATACATACATACACACAAACACACATATATATATATATATATATTTTTTTTTTTAAGTAAAATCAAAAAGGACTTGGATAACAGCAGACCTAAAAACACTAGCTTTGAACTGCAGTCATATTAGAAAGGTCCTATAGTGACATTTAAATGTACAGTAAGACAAAAAACTGAACACCTACTAAGCACAGTGCAAACATGCAACTGACTGACTATGACGGCGTCTACAAGCGGTTTTTCCACCAGCTATCATCCACACGCATACATTGGGCATGGGTACCAACTGAGAAGTCTTGTAAGAGATCTGGTGCTGTCCTCTGGATTTACCCGTCAAACTCTTACTTGTTTAACATTGACAGATTCACCTAAAAGAGATACGTCATCATTTACTCCACTGACCATCCACCTCCGAAACAACATAAAATCATCTCTGCGCTGGATGCCTCACAGCCACTTCTTAAAAGAGCTGCGATGCCATCATTGTAGAAGGTTGTATACTACAAAAATGCTAACTAGTAACAACGATACAGTTATTAAATATTAACTAAGTATATTTCAGAAACTGTGTTTAGAGTACCCCCAGAAATTGTTCCCCCGCACAAAACCAAAGTTTTAATAATGGTTCTAGGACAGGAACCACGTCAGAATTTGCCAATTTCAAATTATCCAAATCAGCGCTAATCATCAACTGTTTAGTTCTGAAATAAATTAAGAAACTATCTAGGTCTCGTCCCTCTACTATGATAATACTAAGTTGGAAAGGTTTAGGGTTTCTAGCAACAATAGGTGTAACTGTACGACATGTGTACTGCACCACAGTCTGCCCATCCCACCTGATGGGGCTTCATCTCCACACACAAAAAAACACAAAGCATTCTTTTTTTAATTTTTATTCTTTTTATTAAACATTTCAATTATGTAACATATAGGCCACACTAATTTCTTACAGACTTAAATGGTTTATCAATTCACATATTTTATGCAGATACTTTCACCTGTGATTTAATCCCGTACATCTTGTTTTAGCTGACCCTTTCCCCTGCTGCCCCAGTTAGTTCCGTCGTTGCAGAGATACAGATCTCTCCTCTGTAGGTATTCCATTTTCCCCATTTTTTGTCCCATCTTTTGGGGCAAACTGTACTCTTGAAAACATCTTTCTCTGCGACCATACATTTATCCATGTCATTCGCACATCCCTTCACTATTGGGGTCTCGCACGAGCCCCATTTTATGGCTATACTGCGTTTGATTAGTGTAAATCTTAGTGTGACCCATTGCTGTTCTATGGCCATGAGGTCTGTGATGTCCCATATGGTGAGCACGCCTATCTTGGGTGTCAAGGGAATCTCTTTTACGATCGCAAAGCATTCTTGATCCAAGAGCTCAAGGCTTTCGAAGCGAGATAGTCAGACCGGCTACCAATGGATGCCTCGTTATACGTTTCAAAGTCCTCTTCTAGCAGCCAAATTTCCAGATGAATTAAACACAGATAAGAAACAATTCCAATATGGGCTCAGAAGGTTGCGTGGTTTAAAAAAATACTCCTATGAGGGAAAGCTCAAGAAGTCACGTTGGGCAATTATAGAGAAAGGCAAGGATGGGATGGGGGGAGACGGGATGGGGTGGGGTGGGATGGGATGAGATGGGGTGGGATGGGATGCTGAGATCAGACGAAGAGGACTGGGAGACATTCAATTACTATGGGAAATAGAGACCGTGTAAGAGAGAGGCGACCATTGTTAAACAAGGAGTACTCCTTAGCTTGAGGCAGTTGGAGCTGGCTGGAGATAGTGAGGCTCAGAGGGAATCATAGGTGATACGGTTTTCAAAGGAAGATAAATGTAAGAGTTAAAAACATTTATGCACATTCCAAAATATCCTACAAAAAAGCAACAGTGCTGAGAAAGCTTGGGTGGGGCTGGAGAACTTGCCCAGCAATGGTCAGGTGGACAGTGGTTGGACAGGGAGGCCTGACGCCCCCGCCTGCAGTCCCCACCTGCAGTCCGAGTAAAGGCTTCTATGGTTTGCACGTCGCTCTAACAGGCATAGCTACGGTCACTGAGTTTATTAGCATCGACAAACGCATTGGGATTATAAAATCATCGTTGGCCAGAGCTTTGGAGCCGACACCAGCACGAAAAGCACTCAAAGCCTTTTAAAAAGAAACAGACTGAAGACAACCCCCCGGGGGCGAGTGACGGAGTGAATTAATGGAACCCGAGGCGTGGATGAGATGGGAGGATGAAAAATAGATGTTCTATAGATCGCAGCATGCGCCACGAGCAGAGCAGACGCCGTTCCATTAATGTCTACATTTAGATGTAAATTTCGATGCATACATTTTAGCGTTGTCAATGTTGATGACAATGCATGCATTCCTGTAAGCTGGTCTCTTTCTGCCAGCCATAGGAATGGAAGCTGATAAAGAAAATCCAACTTCTTCGTTTAGGTTTCGGAGGGCAGTCTCCTTGCATGGTGACGACTGCCTCTGTGAGACCCCCCCACTCCTAACCTCTACTTGCTGCAGTACTCCCTGCACAGAATCCTCTTCAGTCTGCGGGGTTGTGATTCTTCTGGCAATCTTAGCTCTCTCAAATTCTTGAACACGCGCTCTCGGCAAGATGATATTTTTCATCTCTTCATAAACTGGCATTCCCATCTCTCTTCACAAGTTGTCACTCCCCGTGTCCCACTGAGAGGGTTTCCAAGCTCTTCTCAGTTAGGACACTCCATCTGTCTTAAAGATAGCACTTCTGTCTCTCTCCGAGTTGACATTCACCACCACTATCTAGGTAGGCATTTCTCATCGCCCTCCTAGAAGGCATTCCTTGCCTCTATATGAGTAGGCATTCCCCGTCTCCTTCCCAGGCATTCCCCTTCTCCCTCCGAAGCATTCCTCATCTCCCCCTGTGTAGGCATTCCCCATCTCCCTCTGAGTAGCCTGTCCCCATCCCCGGGCAGGAATTCCCCATCTCGCCCTGTGTAAGCATTCCCTATCTTCCTCTGAGTAGGCATTCCCCATCCCCCTGAGTAGGCATTCCCCATCCCCCTGAGTAGGCATTCCCCATCTCCCTCAGCATAGGCATTCCCCATCTTCCCCTATGTAGGCATTCCCCATCTTCCCTTGTGTAGGCATTCCCCATCCCACCCCTAAGTAGGCATTCCCCATCTCCGTCTGACTAGGCATTCTCCATCTCCCTCAGCGTAGCCATTCCCCATCTCCCTCAGCATAGCCATTCCCCATCTCACTCTGAGTAGGCATTCCCCATCTCCCCCTGAGTAGGAATTCCCCATCTCCCCCTGTGTAGGCATTCCCCATCTTCCCCTGTGTATGCATTTCCATTCCCCATCTCCCCCTGTGTAGGCATTCCCCATCTTCCCCTGTGTATGCATTCCCATTCCCCATCTCCCCTTGTGTAGGCATTCCCCATCGCCCCCTGTGTAGGCATTCCCCATCTCCCCCTGTGTAGGCATTCCCCATCTCCCCCTGTGTAGGCATTCCTCATCTCCCCCTGTGTAGGCATTCCTCATCTCCCCCTGTGTAGGCATTCCTCATCTCCCCCTGTGCAGGCATTCCCCATCTCCCCCTGAGTAGGCATTCCCCATCTCCCTCAGCATAGGCATTCCCCATCTCCTTCAGCATAGGCATTCCCCATCTCCCCCTGTGTAGGCATTCCCCATCTCCCCCTGTGTAGGCATTCCCCATCTCCCCCTGTGTAGGCATTCCCCATCCCCCCTGTGTAGGCATTCCCATTCCCCATCTCCCCTTGTGCAGGCATTCCCCATCTCCCCCTGTGTAGGCATTCGCCATCTCCCCCCGTGTAGGCATTCCTCATCTCCCCCTGTGTAGGCATTCCCCATCTCCCCCTGTGTAGGCATTCCCCATCTCCCCCCGTGTAGGCATTCCTCATCTCCCCCTGTGTAGGCATTCCTCATCTCCCCTTATGTAGGCATTCCCCATCTCCCCTTATGTAGGCATTCCTTATCATCCTCGGAGTAGGCATTCCTCGTCCCCCCCTGTGTAGGTATTTCCCATCTCACTCTAAATAGGCATTTTCCACTTACCTCTGTGTAGGCATTCTCCATCTCCCCTTTAGTAGGTATTCCTTATCTTCCTCTGAGTAGGAATTCCTCATCTCTCCCTGTGTAGGAATTTCTCATCTCACCCTGTGTAGGCATTCCCAATCCCCCCCTGTGTGGGCATTCCTTATCATCCTCTGAATAGGCATTCCTCATCTCCCCCTGTCTAGGTATTTCCCATCTCCCTCTATGTAGGCATTCCCCATTTACCTGAGTAGGCATTCTCCATCTACCCTTTAGTAGGCATTCCTCATCTTCCTCTGAGTAGGCATTCTGCATCTCTATCTGAGTTGCTACTTCCATCTCAGTCAGAGTAGGCGCTCCGCATTTCTCTTTGCAAACTTGCTACACCAGCCAAGCGTATACATGCCCACAATCTCTACAGCGTGCCACCAGTGCATGGGGGCTTTGACACAGCAGGGACATTATTGCTGAACGTGTTAATTCCAAAGAAGCATTTTTTGCTAAAATGTAATGTCAGGCAGGATGCCACGTCATTGTGGCTGACTAAGCATTTTTTAGCTTCACAGAATCGAACCCCCCAAAGCAGGGTGTGTGTCCATGAAATAGAAACCAAGTGCCCATGATGCACTGGGACTTTTCTACCCCGGTTTGCCATGCAACGAGCAGGGATATATATATATATCTCACTCCGCCAAACATGCAGTCCTTCTGCCCCATATTGATGTAGGGGAACCACAGGGTTTCCAGAACAGCTTGATACGGCCCATCTGCTACTGGGCTGCCATCATTTGAAGGTCAGAAGACCACCCATATTTGGAGTGTGCGTTCTGGGGAGAGGGTGTGGCTCAACGGCTAGAGCGACCCACTTTGAAGCTGGGGAACCAGGTTTGAGTCTGGCGAAAGGCTCAAACATCCTGTGAATCTGGGCACATCACTTAATCTTCCTGTGACTAGAAATGAATGTGTCAGTCTATAATGCAACTGGTGTTCAACACCAGTTGCATTATAGACTGACACATTCAACTCACAATCACAGTTCAGATGTCCTGGTGCTGCTGGGGTGCCTTAGGTCTCTTGCAACAAGCCACTAAGGGCATCACACAGGTTTATAGGTCATAATTCCAGCATCATTCAGATTTTCTTCCACCTGAATGTCCCTCTTGCTTCCTCATCAGTATGCTTGGGCTTCAGGGTCACTGTGAGGCCAGGAAACTAAGCGTGTAGTGGAATCTGGTTGAACAGTTACCGGTTGCTCAACCCTCCCCACTCACCCACTCACCCTGGCAAAGAAGGCCTCAACACACACCAGAAGCACATGGAAGGTTTGCACAGCTCCCAGCTAGACCCCACACCTGACAGAGCACTACAGAACGGATCTCTCGAGAAGAGCTTTCTAGTTCATTGGTGAAAGGTGAGTATATGCAAAAACAACAGTTCATGGACAGAATGCAGAACAATGTCATACATTCACCCCAGTACAGAGATCTGGGCCTAAATCCATAGTTTCTTTGCTCACCATGCCATTCCAGTTTGAACCCAGCCATATGCAAATCAGTCTGACCCTGTGCCTCATGGGAACAGTCCAGCCCGAACTGCCAAGCCAGGTCCTCCCTGGACTGGAACCAAGCATCCTAGGACCGGTTTCGGGGTCAAGACTGATTTGCATATGGCCAGGTCTAAACTGGGGTGGCATGGTAGGCAAAAGAATGATGGATTTAACCCAGATCTCTTGACTGGGGGAGAATGTTTTGATTTGTTCTGCATTCCGTCCATCAATTGTGTGTCTTTTGCTTTCTCACCCTAAGTGCGCCGGGTATGCCTAGACGTAGGTCCCGGGCTCACTGTGCTACTGGAATCAAGCTATCCTGGCTGAAAAGGGGTGATACCCCGAAACCAGGCCTAGGATGCTTGTTTCCGGTCCAGGGAGGACCTGGCTTGGCAGTTCGGGCTGGACTGTTCCCATGAGGCACAGGGTCAGACTGATTTGCATATGGCCAGGTCTAAACTGGGGTGGCATGGTGAGCAAAAGAATGATGGATTTAACCCAGATCTCTTGACTGGGGGAGAATGTTTTGATTTGTTCTGCATTCCGTCCATCAATTGTGTCTCTTTTAAAAGGTGAGTATATACAGTAGACACGGCCACTACTTAAACTACTCGCCTCTACTGTAGGCAGACACATCTGGGGAGCAGGGCCTCTTCCCATCTGGAGAGAAACATGCCGCTTGCTGCACCACTTTCATGAAGCGCACTTTAGGCCCCAAAAAAGTGAAGGGTTTGTTCTGCAAAGTGCTGTCTGAAGAAGTCCAAAATCCATCGTGACTGGAGAAGTGCCCACCTTAAAGTCATAGAAACTGCTTTCGTTTAAACCTGCCAGTGAAACTGGGGGGGGGTGGCTGGGTGGGTAAGTGGGTAAGTGTGTGTGTGTGTGTGTGTGTGTGTGTGTGTGTATTCCAGCCCAAAGCCAGACATCTGTACAACAACCCATTATCAGGTCAAGGGACGCTGACAGTGACTCAGGCAAGTGAGAGGCATGGCCTGCGGGCTATCCATCATGTAGGCTGATGTCTCATCCGCTGGAACCCTGTCAAAAGTTGGTAATGCCAAGGATACAATACCCTGCTACTAACCAGACAGTTAGACCGTAGCCAGGCACGGGATGTTATCCCCTTCAGGATACAGGAGGGGCACTTTTGGTGCCAACCTTGAGCTCTCCTGGCAAGCACGAGAGCAGGCAGTCAGGGGGAAAGGATTAACAGGAGGACTTTGCAAAGGGAAACTGAACAAAGCGCCGAGTAAGGAAAAAGACAGTTGTGATACAGAATGGACTGCTGCCATTTACACATCCTCTCTCGCCAGCTCTTTCTTCAGTCTGGATGAAATCTTGCGCTCTCTCTCTTTCCCTCGGAAACGCTCTCTTTAAACTAACATTCGTCGTCTCCCGCTGTCTTAGAGCGGTTTCCCCTTCTCTCTCTATTGGCATCACCAGCCTCACTTGGAGTTGCCTTACACAGCATCTCTCTCTCAATTAGCATTCCACACCTCACTTCCGGTGTCTGTGCCGCGTGTTCACCGCCCCCACGCGCCCTCACATTCCTCATCAGGAAATATGCTAAGAGTTGACGTTTCCGCACTCGCAGGCCCGGCTCAGCACACTGCCCCGACTAATTGTCATTACATTAAAGTATATTGCAGGATGCACGCGCCACCACTGCAGCGTCAGGCATCGAGGGGAGCGTCTTTACCAAAGCGTGGAGAAAAAGCGTCACAGCGCACGCGCGACTATGGGAGGGGGTAAGGCTCAAGTGAGTCATTAAATCAGTGGCGGCTCTTCCGCTAAGGCGGAGTAGCGTCGCCTCCCTGCTTTTTAGCAGTGAAGTTATGGAAAGATAAAATGATAATAACCAGGGAATGAGTCGAGGGTACACGCGGGTGGACTGTGTCCACCCACTATTTTCACAGGGTGGACGCCGTCCACCATGCCAAGAGGTTGGGCCCACTGAAAAATATGCTGAATTTGTCCCAGTGTAACCGTGACACATTCCGCAGCGCCTGCATGTTGCTGTCTGCTTTCAATCACAACAACGTGCAGGCTGGGATGGGGCTTTCTTAATTTGGACTCCTGCTGGGCGCATAACAAAGGCCACATTTGAGGGGTCATCATGGGGCCTCCTTTTGTTTGAGTCTCCTGGCTGGCAGCAGTCAGGAGCCTCACACCTAGAAGCAAATGCAGCAGAGGGGAAACAAAGGCTCACACCTTGTTAGCGCTTCACACATACTTATGAGAGGCAGCTTTTCACTATGTTCAGGCTCTGTTTAGGAGATATGCCTGCACTGTAAGAACGGCAGATGAGTTGGTCTTTCCCAGTATTTACACAAAACAAATAGCATTTATATAGTGCTTAATACCCCTGAGGAGGCGTGGTAATAATTTAAATATCACTATTTTTTCTTGCAATCTGTAGGGTGAACCGTACGGATAGGAAACGAGGGGCCCCGTGGTATAATGACTTACTCAGAGCTCAGAAACGTGGGCTACGCAAACTGGAAAGAACCTGGCGGAAAAACAACAGTCCTGACTCTCGTAGTAACTATCTACGGGCTCTCGCTGGTTATAAGCAAGCGATTATAGCCAGGAAGTCCGAGTTCTACGAGGAAAGGATTTCTACGGCCACGAACCCTCAGAAAGAAGTCTTCCGAGTCCTCACGGAGCTCAGGAAGAACAAGGAACAGCCCCCGGACTTTAGTCAGGAGGACTGTCAGAAGTTCCAGGATTTCTTCACCAACAAAGTCATTGATTTGGTCACTGAAATTACGGCAACCTCGCAAATTGACTGTCCACCGGTGGATATCCCAGCCATACTGCCAATTATAATCCCGCTCTCTAATCTACCCTTGATTACAAAGGAGAGTTTAGTCTCCCTCACGGGACGGGTCAAGTCCGGCTCTAGGGCGGATCCATGCCCACCTGAAGTCTTCAAACTCGCACTCCCGGGCATTGAGGATGACGTGCTGAGTCTCCTGAACCTCTCTCTACAAACTGGTCAAGTGCCATCTGCCTTCAAGGAAGCCCGTCTGATTCCCTTGCTAAAAAAACCGGGGGCAGACGCAAAATGTCTGAAGAACTTCAGACCAATTTCCCAGTTACCATTCTTGGCGAAGGTCCTGGAGCAGCATGTCCTTATCACCCTTTCAGAACATCTGGAAAGCAACACGCTGCTAGAGCCGAATCAAGCAGGCTTCCGTGCGAATCACAGCACGGAGCTGGTTATGTTGTCAATCGTAGACGAACTTAGGAACAGAGCAGACAAGAAAATCCCGGGGGCCCTGGTGCTGTTGGACCTCTCCGCGGCATTTGATACCGTGTGTCATGCACAACTACTGTCGCGGATGAGGGACTTCGGCATTCAGGGCATAGCACTGGCATGGTTCACATCCTTCCTTCAAGGGAGGACGCAGAAAGTGCAATTAGGTGACATGCTCTCTACCGCAACCTCGATCACTTGCGGAGTCCCACAAGGGTCTGCTCTGTCACCCCTATTGTTCAACATATACCTACAGCCTTTGATTCGAATGCTTAATCAAATGGACTGTCAGGTATATAACTACGCAGACGACACCCAGATCATTATCCAGCTGGAGGATAGCCAGAATGCCTTTACCAGACTGCAAAACATTTTGAGAAGTACAGCTAACTGGATGTCCGGCAACTCCCTAAAAATCAACCCGGACAAAACCGAGGTGTTGCCGATTACCATCGCTGGCAACCCTTGGTGTGACCGTTTCTGGCCTGGGGAGTTGGGCACGCCTCCAGAACCGGCTGAGGTGGTTAAAAGCCTGGGCATCCAGGTGGACAGCAAGCTGTCCATGAAAAAGCAAGTCACAGCTGTGGTGGGCTGCTGCGTCGGTCTCCTTCGCCAACTCAGGAAAGTTTCCCCGCTGCTCTCTTTTTCCACCCTAAGGAGCGCGGTTTCTGCAATGATTTTGGCTAGGCTGGACTATGGCAATTCATTGTATATAGGACTCCCACAGGGCCTCTTAAACAGAATGCAGACGGTCATGAATGATGCTGCCAGGCTCATTTTCAAGAAACCAAGGAGTACCCAGGCATCCCCCCTCCTGTGGGAACTCCATTGGTTGCCAGTTAGGCAGAGGCTAATGTTCAAGGGGCTCTGCATTGTACACAAAGCGCTTCATGGCAGAGCACCCACCTATCTGAAATCTCGCCTGTCCCTTTACAAACCAGGGAGGGTGCTTAGATCTGCTGATTCCATATGTCTGGTTCAGCCACGCTGTAGACTGACCACTGTGGGTGGGCGTGCTTTCTCACATACTTTGCCAGCTATGTGGAATAAACTACCGCTGAAACTCCGCAATGAAAAGAAACTAATGCCCTTCCGCAAGCAATTAAAAACTGTGCTTTTCCAGCAAGCGTGGGGTGGCCGCTAAATTTTAATCTGATGCATCTTTTTATTGTATAGCTGATCCTAACAAAGCGCTTAGAGACCCCTGGGTTATAGTGCGCTATACAAGTCACAAGAAATAAATAAATAAATAAATAAATATGGGTGGAGGAAGTTTACACTGACAAAAAGCAACATTGTTTTATGTGTAGCTTAAAAAAATGTGAATCTGCCTAAATCAGGAGGGTTTGCATGTATACTCGAAATGTGCTCCAATGTATTCATGATAGAGATGTTAAACATATATGCAAGGGCTTAAGATCTGATGTCACTTCCTATGATGCCACTTCCTGTGATGTCACGTGCCGTGATGTCACGCACCGTGATGTCAGTTGCATACTGATAAACTAGGTTAGTCCCCCCACTTCTTTTTTTAGGACATGTGCCCTGATAATAACTCATGTTATTATCATTTTATTTTGTCCTGATGTCCGTCAGCTTTGCGGGTCGTGGCTGCCCTCACAACAGGAGCAGGGGGAGTGTTGAGCATACTGTAAGTCTGCATGAATATTAGGCCGGCCTTCTGTTTGGCCGGCCTGCTCGGGCCGAGCCAAACATTCATGCGCACTTTACATGTTCTCCACGCAGGCTGCATTACAGCCTGCATGGAGAAAATGCCGTGCTCCCAATCAGCGTCTGGTGCGCTGAACCACGGCGCTCAGAACAATCACAACGCTGCATTGCAGTGATGTTGATTGGTTGACTGGGAGCCTGGGTGTGCTTCCTGTTCCAGCCTGAGCGAGGGGGACTACAAGGAGAGACGCAACAAGGAAGCAGTGAAGTTCTTTTTAAAAAAAAAATATTTACACCTGCTTCTCCCGCGCCCCCAACACACAATCCGTGCCACTAGCCGCTGCATTCCATGTGGGTGCACAACTTACATGTGTGATGCTAGTGTCAGTGTTTATATTGTGTCAGTGCATGTGTATCAGGTAGGAGTGTAACTTTTGTGTGTGATATTAGTGGGAGTTTACACAGCATGTGTGTCTGTGTGTGCCTAGTGGTAGGTGTGTCTGAGTGTATACAACATGAAGAAATATAGATTATGTGGGTGATGCAAGCATGCGCATGTGCTAGAATCTATGCACAAACACACCCTGTAGGCATATATCGTACGTGTGGTGCCAGGGATGTGCATTTAGTTATTAGGTACAGAATCTGCAGGGCGGAACACCTATTTATGTGTGTGGTGCAAATGTGCGTTATATTGAACTGTACACACTATATGTTGTGCTTTAAATCCCCGACTCCGCATGTGCCACAGAACTAACACTGCCCATTCATTATCCACACAAATTACACAAGGCATGAGCTACAGCCATGACACCAGCCAAAAGCCAAATAAGTAGATCTCCGCACAAGTGGCACAAGACCTAAGCAGCCATAATAACACAGGGCATGTGCAACAGAAGTAACACTGGGGAAAAAGTCACACAAGTGACATTAGTCATGAACTACACAAGAGAGCCACAGGAGTTATGCCAGGCGTAAGCCACACAACCAACAGAAGCGTGAGCCTCACAAGAAATACCAGGCCACACAAGTGGCACTGGGCCTGAGCCACAGAAGTGACACTGGACATGAGACACAGAAGTGCCACTGGGCATACGCCATGCCAGTAACACCAGGCATGAGGCACACGAAGAACACTGGACATAAGCCACTCAAGTAACACAGGCCAAGAGTCACACACGTAACAAAGGGCAAGGGCCACACAAGTAACACTTCACATGAGGCACACACGTAACAAAGGGCAAGGGCCACACAAGTAACACTGCACATGAGGCACACACATAACAAAGGGCAAGGGCCACACAAGTAACAGTGGAAAAGAGTCACACATGTAACAAAGGGCAAGGGCCACACGACTGACACTGGATAAGATTCGCACATGTAACAAAGGGCAAGGGCCCCTCAAGTAACACTGGAAAAGAGATACACATGTAACAAAGAGCAAGGGCCACACGAGTGACACTGGACAAGAATCGCACACATAACAAAGGGCAAGGGCCACACGAGTGACACTGGACAAGAGTCGCACATTTAATAAAGGGCAAGGGCCACACGAGTGACACTGGACAAGAGTCGCACACGTAACAAAGGGCAAGAGCCATACAAGTAACACTGGACAAGAGTCACACACGTAACATAGGGCAAGGGTCACACAAGTAACAGTGGGAAAGAGTCACACATGTAACAAAGGGCAAGGGCCACACGACTGACACTGGATAAGATTCGCACATGTAACAAAGGGCAAGGGCCCCTCAAGTAACACTGGAAAAGAGATACACATGTAACAAAGAGCAAGGGCCACACGAGTGACACTGGACAAGAATCGCACACATAACAAAGGGCAAGGGCCACACGAGTGACACTGGACAAGAGTCGCACATTTAATAAAGGGCAAGGGCCACACGAGTGACACTGGACAAGAGTCGCACACGTAACAAAGGGCAAGGGCCATACAAGTAACACTGGACAAGAGTCACACACGTAACATAGGGCAAGGGTCACACAAGTAACAGTGGGAAAGAGTCACACATGTAACAAAGGGCAAGGGCCACACGACTGACACTGGATAAGATTCGCACATGTAACAAAGGGCAAGGGCCACACATGTAACACTGGAAAAGAGATACACATGTACCAAAGAGCAAGGGCCACACGAGTGACACTGGACAAGAGTCGCACACGTAACAAAGGGCAAGGGCCACACGAGTGACACTGGACAAGAGTCGCACACGTAACAAAGGGAAAGGGCCACATGAGTGACACTGGACAAGAGTCGCACACGTAACAAAGAGCAAAGGCCATATAAGTAACACTGGAAAAGAGATACACATGTAACAAAGAGCAAGGGCCACACGAGTGACACTGGACAAGAGTCGCACACGTAACAAAGGGCAAAGGCCATATAAGTAACACTGGACAAGAGTCACACACGTAACAAAGGGTAAGGACCATATAAGTAACACTGGACAAGAGTCAAAAACGTAACAAAGGGCAAAGGTCACACAAGTAAAACTGGAAAAGAGTCACACATTTAACAAAGGGCAAGAGCCACACGAGTGACACTGGACAAGAGTCGCACATATGGAAAGGGCCATACAAGTAACACTGGAAAAGAGTCACATGTAAAAAAGGGCAAGGGTCACAAGAGTGACACTGGAAAAGTCTCACATGTAACGAAGGACAAGGGCCACACGAGTGACACTGGAAAAGAGTCACACATGTAACAAAGGACAAGGGCCATATAAGTAACACTGGACAAGAGTCACACACGTAACAAAGGGCATTGGCCACACGAGTGACACTGGACAAGAGTCGCACCAGTAACAAGGGGCAGGGGCCCTATAAGTAACACTTGACAAGAGTCACACACGTAACAAAGGGCAAGGGTCACACAAGTAACACTGGAAAACAGTCACACATGTAACAAAGGGCAAGGGCCACACGAGAGTCACTAGATAAGAGTCGCACACATGGAACAATAAGTGTAACACAAGCATGGATTATAACCATGAGTGGACATTGGTTGTAAATGTGACAATGTACATGGGCAACATATGTGACATTGTGCATGAACCGCACACATTGACTCTGCAGAAGAACTACACAAGAGACGCTGAACAAGGACTACAAACGTGATAGTGGACAAGCATTGCACAAGTGACACTGGGGATGCACCACCACATTAACACAGAGCATGAGCCACACACAACTCTCTGCGTGGACAAGGCACATGACTCTGGACAAGGAATGCTCAAGTGACACGTGGCATGGACCAGACATGTGATACCAGGCACAGACGATACATGTGACAAGCTGATAAGAGTCCACACAAGAAACATTGGATTTGGACCACATAATTCACACTGAGCATAAACTACTCATGTGACACGAGGAATGAGCCACACAAGTAACACTGGGCACGAGACACAGATGTAACAATGGGCACGAACTTCAGAAGTGATTCTGGACACTGATTGCCTAAGTGACACTGGGCATGGACCACAAGTGTCCTTGGACATGAACTTCAGAAGTATGTATGTGCAAGGGCCACACACACAACACTAGGCAGGGACCAATCACATGACTGTGAGCTTGTACCTTACAAGTGATGCCGACTATGGACCACACATACACACCTGACACTAGTCATGGATCACACAATCACCTTGAGCAAGGATCAAACCATGGTCATAAGTGACAGTGGACATAAGGTGCAATAAGTAACTCTGTGTAAAAACTGCACAAGCATCTCTGGATAAAAAATGGACATGTGACACCTGACAAAGGCCACACAACTGGCAGCAACCATGGACTACACAGGAGACACTGTGCATGACTTGAACCCCGACACTGGGCATAATTTGCATGTGGCCCTGGACATGGGCTGCACATGTGTCAACAGCCATGAATCGCATGGGCAACCATGGAGATGACAACATGAGGCATGCAATGACAGCTCCTTCTGAAACAGATGCATTATGGCTGGTCTTTAGTGATGCGATGAGCTGTGCTATAAACACATTTTTGTAGCACATTTATTTATGTGCATGTATCACACCTGAGGGGGAGTGAGAATCTATGAAAGGGAAACCCTCAACCTCCCAAATTCCGTCAAATCACAACAATTAAGGAGGGTTAACCTTCTCTGCTGTGATCTCTCCACTATGAAAGATCATTAATGGGATCCTGGCCTATGCTAGATATTTTTGTACGATCCTCCCACACAGGTATCCCCTGTGGGATGCTTCTTCATCGGATCCTCACCCACTGCACCTAGTGTGAGAGGGTGGGCTTGATGCAGTTTCTTAGCATGAACACTTTACTAAGAAGGAGGGATTTACTTTAAGAATAAAATTGCCTTGGATCCTCTCTTGATTTAATCTGAGGTCCTTCGACAAGGCTAAAAACAAAGTGATACATCAAGGGTATAATGGCAGGAAACATCCGTGGGTCAACATGTTTCGGCCTTCTATAGGCCTCTACGGGTTAGGAGGCTTTCTTCAGGACCTGTGTGAATTCAATCCTTACAATCAGTACCTTGGTATTACCAACATATCTCCATTTACTAGTGATGTGATTCTTTCACACATACAAGAACAAAGCATGCACCCTAATACAGACCATTGAGGACCGTATCTTCTGTATTATTTACTACGTGGACTATTTAGGCTCCATACGGCATGGGGAGGGCGATCCCTGTGGTGACACATTCATCAAGGGAAGTTGTCCTGCCTTTTTACCCACTTGGTTTCCCTTCGTGCCTGGGGATGAGACCGGGGGTTATGTCTTCAAACCAATGTTGCCTACACAAGAGAAAAAAATTATTACTACATTCCTTAAGGCACAATATATACACAATCCCCCGGGCTCACAAGAGCCAACGCGTTTCGAATCCACACAATTCACGGATTCTCCTCAGGACTTGGTTGTTTTCTTAAAAGCGGCGCGATGTGCAACCGCCCTGTGTGTAGAGGAATAGCTGAAACCTCTTTTAAGTGCCTGACGGTTCAATTTGCCATGCGGGGATTGTGTGCAAACTAGTTCTTCTGGACACACTCTTTTCTCTTGTATTTCCAGTGGTCCAGTCCAGGAGGTTTTAGGACCCGAGCCTTCTTTGTTCTCTGTATTGTACAGTCAGAGGGAATAAGGTAAGAAGAATTGATACGACGGGCACAGTGCAAGAGAGAAATAGAATATGAAGCACATACATTACTTGATTTCGGGATATATATACGTTTATTTACACAATGACCTTGTCAGAAGCATTGATTATAGACCCAAGGGAGTCCGCTACCTCAATATATGCTCCTCGTTTAAAGTGTTTATGTGTACACTCATTTTTTAAAAGCTTCAATTTCCCCCAAATCTGGTTCTACATTGTAAAATGATTTTAGGGTTATACGCTAGGATCCAGTAAGAACATAACAAGCACGGAACACACTCTCCTCTCACCTCCCAACCTCACACATGTTGTGCTTGTCCCAAGATGAGTAAATTCCTCACATAACAATTCAGTGTCCTTTTTGCAATTCCGAGGACTAATGTTAGATTCCTTGACCAATTCACTGTCTTTTCTAGTCTTGTACTGCAATACGTCAACCATTGTGGACTCCTAGTAATTTTCAGTAGTGGTTTTGGTGGGAAATTAAGCGTCAAATGAAGTGTATTATTCACTGTGTACTACTGAAACTTTTAGACTTCGCCACTGGGATAAGTTTCCTATCCCCTGTAGTTTGTGTGTTAAAGAATGGGATATCATCTGAACTTGCATGCGGTTGAATTGTAAGGCGTTCTGACACCCAAGCATTTGGGTCATGTTTGCGCTATAGAAAACATTGATGACATAAATAAATAAAAAAGCCAGACTCATGGGTTTTCCCCAGTGGTGGAGAATGAGGCTCATGGGATGTTAGGCAGGAGTCCTCTCGTGAACGAGAATGGAGACCCATGAACCTCAACAGGTATGGAGGGAAGCTGCACCATGGGAACACGTAGCCGGCACAGCCTACTACCATCTGCAAAGTCGAAGAGACTATCGTCATGGAGGAAGACTCTGCTGGGTGGGCATAGTGCTGCTTCTTCCCTTTGCACCTGTGAGCGCTTAAATCTCCTGCGGAGTTCTGGTTTGGTTGCAGCTCCCCGAAATGACTAGTAACTGATGAATAAAGAGAACCTAGAGCTTGCCGGAAAGTACAGAAAGCCTTTTTGTTAGCCTTAGCCCTTTATTTAATGTGCAAATAAAGATTGCCTGCTTCACGCCCTTGTTTGCTACAAGGCTTTGCATTTGTTTAACTTCCTGAACGAGGATGATTACAGAAATGAGTCCCTTTCCAAGACTCATTTAATGTTCTTTGCGTTCCTTATCATCAAAGGGAATATTTGTGATGCAAATCCGCAAGACTGCTCATTCGGCAGAGGAAGAAATCCTGTTTTAGCTATAGACGACTCAATAAGATCAAGGGAGAAATGTGCTTCCGGGTTTCAATAAATAGAATAAAGCATCCAGGGTCACTTTAAAAGCAGAACCTGTTGACTAGATCACCTCAAAATAATGGAACCAAACTTAGGGCCTGATTTGGAGTTCGGTGGACGGGTTACTCCGTCACAAACGTGACGAATATCCCATTTGCCGTACTACAAGTGCCATTGGATAAAATGCACTTGTAATACAGAGGACGGGTGGCTCAGTCACTAACAGATAGGATATTTTGTCTGCCATATTACAAGTGCCATTGGATAGAATGCACCTTTAATATAACACATGGGTCACTCCGTCACAAACATGACAAATATCCTGTACACCGTAATACAAGTGCCACTGGATATAATTGCACTTGTAATACAGCAGACGGGTTACTCCCTCACAAGCGTGATGAATATCCGGTCCGCCATACTACAAGTGCCATTGGATATAAAGCACTTGTAATAAGGGCGCCCGGTTTTATGGTATTTATTTTTTTGACATTTCCGTCTATATCTATCCATATTTATTTTTTGCTAATTTTATCTGTATTTACACATATTTATTTTGGGTTTTGTGAAAATAATTCATCTAAAATGAGTATATTTCTACATTTATTTGACCGATATATATATATATGCACTCATGCCTGAACAAGTGACAGGTTTCTGGGATATAAACACACTCAGATGATAAAATATGCTCTTATATGAAAACATGCAAATTTTAATATCAAGGTTGTGCATATCTATTGCTGTTTAAGGCTCTTAAAAAAAAATTCCTTTATTTTTTTATCCCCCTTACTTTTCGATCACCAGAGTTATTGGCCTGGTAGTCATGACTGACAGCATTTAGAATCCCTAAAAAACCAACCCAATTTCCGGTTTTATCCACATTTAAAAATAAATACAGACAGGAAAATAAATGTTTTTCGGTCTTTATTTATCTGTAAAAATCTGTAAAAACTGAAAACAGAGAGCCCTACTTGTAATACAGCGGGCGAGATATCCGTCTGGTTTGTGTCATATTATCCCGTCCACCAAACTCTACATCCGGTCGTTAGTCTTGAAAAATCAACATCGGGGGAGATGCTTGCTTTTGCTCACTCCCTGAGATACATCGAGGGACAGTGTAAGGAAGACAGGACATTGCACCCATTAACTTTAGACCACTTTGTGGAAAAGCTCATAAGGGAATCAAACTCGTTATTCAGTGGTGGAATGAGAGAAAATACTACAATAATACATCCTGTCCATCAATAAAGAACCTCTTTGGGTATATATCTGTATTTTTGTACTGCCTACAGAGCAAACGTTAGATAAGTGGCATCTGTTGCAGGGACAGAGGATCCATGTCTACATTCTCAACAATGTATTACATATTTATTTAGTACCCATTAGCCTGGTGCAGCAAGCAATTTACTACTATTTACAAAGTAATAAAATGGCCTGGAATTTAACACAACAACCCAAACAAGTGCTTAATTTGAGCCGGTGCTTTCCGGTGCTCAGCACCGGCACTTAATTGGTTTCCAGTGTGATAACCACACTTAGGGTAGTCTGCCACAAGGTGGCGCTACTCATGTAATTTAGAGATGAGCAGTATAACAGTTGTTTAGGAAAACAATGTACATTAAAATATTGCTAATACCTGCCTCCTCAGCCAATGCTTTAGAGCTTTGGGGGCCTGGAATAACCTGAACTGTTGCATTTACATGCGAGAGAGATGGTTAGTAGCTGTTTTGGCAGCGATGACAAGGGCGATGGGTGGTGCAAACTGCAGTGGCCTCCTGGTCAGAGCCCTGGCACTTAATATTTTACAAATTAAGCACTGACCCAAGCCATGTTCAAGAATTGCTTTAATGCTAAAATGGAATAGGATGCTGGGTGTTCTGCAACATTCGAGTGAGTTTAAACTCATTTCTAGCTATCAAATTTACAAATGAAATTATAGATAGGGTAACCAGATCTTTCTACATCACAAATTAACCACGCATCCAGTCCAGTCCTGAGCAAACACAAGTAGATGATGGACGGAGCACTGAAACTTTTCAGACACTCACCCCCAGTCACAGATCTGGGTTGAATTCATCATCATTCTTTAGCTCACTTCACCACCTCAGTTGGGACCCAGCTATATGCAAATCCAGTCCAGTCCTGTACAATCCTTTTGCAAGTTAGATGCCTGGCTCTAAATGATTCAATTTCAGGCAGCTACGTCTAAAGAGCTACGAACGCACCATGTTGTACAATTAAAGCCTGGGTGGAAAGTTGGTGTTCAGGTGGCGAAGTTATCATTACCCTATACAGAGAGGGTTTTCCAACTCACATAGTCTCCATAACACATCTTAGTTAATTAAAAATTAACGCCGGAGGCACTGTGGACAGAGACGGACTGACCCCAATGTTTAGTGGACTCATAACACTATTCCAGATATATCAGGAGGTCATAGGGCTTGGGTGGGAGTTGTCCTACTTCTAGTAGATCTTGAAACCTTCCTACTAAGTCACCCGGGACCTCCTGCTGCTGAACATGGATTCCTTCTGCTAGTAATGATCCAACCTATACCAAATGTATCAGGGGTGTCCTATATTGATCTTCTAGGGGTGGACTCATGCCAAATTTTGAGCATAATCACTGACTATGTAAATGATTCCAGTTTAGAATCATTGAAGTAAGATGCACCCGCACGAGTTCCATGGATATATGGCATGGATCACAGAAAATGCAAAGCACTATATAGAAACATTATTTTGAGAAACCCCTATTCCAGTTTTTAAAGAATAATTCTTTCAATGTTTTCTTCATTCAACATATTGCATCACTTTCAATGAACACCATCGTAGCCACGATCGAAGAATGAAATATTTTTAAAGGTGGAAGATTAACAAAACTAGAGTGACGTGGATGAAGCATTATGGATAATGGGAAGGAAATTGGCCATCCCATTAGACGAAATATGTATTTGCCTTGAATGATGTCCTAGCTACGAAATATCATTGCATCCCTGTGAACAAAGGTTTTGAAACTGATGCTTCGCTCACTGTGTGTTTTTTTAATCGCATCAACAGAGGGCCGAGTTTGGACAAAAAACCTATGGCAAAAAACTCGCTACTAAATTTCAACAGTTATCATCCAAAGTCTCTCCCTGAGAATTTGCCCGTTGGACAGTTCCTGCGTATACAGAGAAACTGTTCGGACAGAGAAACTTTTGAGCATCATGCTGAAACAGCTACACGATAGAAGATATCCCAAACATCTGGTGAGACGGGCTTGGAAGAGAGCCTCTAACAACAATCGAGATGCTCTCTTGGAACCCCCTATACCGAAACCTCCGCTCTCAAGGATAACCTTTGTCAACACTTTCAGCACTCTATCCAACAATATGAAAAAATATTGTGCGCACACACTGGCGAATCCTGAACGTAGGCAATTCAAGTATTCCAACTCCCCTCTTTTCTTTTAAAAGAGGAACCAGTTTACGGGACAGTCTAGTACATACTAGACCGAAGATCCACACAGGGACCACAATGAGCACACTATGGGATGTCCCTCCAGTACAGGGACATTTCCCATGCAGTTCCTGTACAGCATGTCCTCAAACACAACATACTAAGACAGTGGATGTTGGGACAGGCACGCCATGGATCCTTAAGAAAAATACGAACTGCAATACGGAAAGAGTCATCTACCTCATTACGTGCCCCTGTTCCCTACGTTATGTCGGCATGACGACACGTAAAGTTAAAGTTCGTATCTATGAACATAAAAGTACCATCAGACGGAATAAACTGGCAACTAGACTCAAAAATCATTTTTTGACATCCAAACATAAACCGTAGGACTTAGGGTGGATAGTATTAGAACACCCGTTTATTCCACCACACATCGTAGATGTAAAAAAATTCTTGTTCATAAAAGAACAAAAATGGGGTTTCAAACTTCAAAGTGACCGGGTTGGACTTAATGATGAAATACCTTGGGTGTCATTATAACAAAATCTTATACATGCATGATTTAGTCACTAAATACAAGGCTGTCTTATAAATCAACCTCTCTGATGTGCCTTAGAGTATCTAGACAATATGCCTTACATTACGAGAAAATCTCCTTACACCTAGTCTCTCTCCTGGGCATTAGTGGCGTAATAACGTAGCTTACGCTTTTATACACCATCAATACACTGTATGATGTATATGCCCCCATTTTCAAATTGACTTTGCGAGACGATATGATTTTTAGGATTTTCATTCTACTTACTCATATAAAGTAAGGGTGGGCATAGTGGGCGTAGTGGGGCTACATGAAGCAGCACGTAGTGTGCCCAAATCTACGCACACTACGTGCTTCGCGTAGCCCTACTACGCGCCACCCGCCTGCCCTCCTTTTAAATCAAACCCCCGCATTTACAATAAATACAAAAGTAAAGAAACTTACCTGAAGCACGGCGTCTCCGGGGCTCCCTCTTCCATTTCCAACTTCTTCTGACAAATGCGCATGCGCGGACGCCCGCGCATGCGCATTTCTCGCAAGGATTGTCGGCCCAGAGCGTTTTCTGAATAAAACGCGGGCATTACGTCCGAAGGAGTAAACAGGGCAAAGAGTATTTAAGTTCAGCTCCCTCTCCGCCGGACACCTCCCCTTCCAGCTTAGATCCAGAGAGGGGTACCGACAGAGAGGTAAGCCATGTTATTTCAACTGTGTCAACTGCACTTCTCGGGGCTGTCTTTGCATTTGTGGGTTGGTACCAAGGGATGTTTAGAGAAGCTTTACCATGATGGGAATATGTCTTTAATAATAATTCGATTAAGACGCTAGTGTGCTTTAAAGAGCTAAGTTATGGGGCTTCTCTATTTTTCGATTGTGACAACCGCAATGCTCTGGGTTGCCCTTGCATTTTGTTCTGTATAGAGGGACGTTTAGAGAAGTTTGATTATTATGAGAACATGTTCTTTTAAGTAAAATCGGCTAAGACGCTAGCGCGTTAGAAAGAATCTAGCCTATCTTTTTACTTTGCAGGCGACCACTGTTTGACTGCCTTTATGTTCTTCATTAACCATTTCTAATACAGTTAGATATATTTCCCGTCTCCTAAACTAATAGTAGCCGAAATACATCTGCTTCAGTAAAGCAGGCATCGATACAGACCGTTGGTTATTTTGATCTGATTTCAAGTCTTGATTAAGACATCAGAGAGTCTTCTTAGAGCCATCCTCAGATAGATACAGGTACTCCTGTGTTTTCTTTCTTTTTCGCCATTGGTTTTAAACAATGTGACTTAGATATTAATAAACATACATAGTGGACAGTTACCATGATCAGACAATGTTCATTGTGATCTTGGTAATTTGTTACTCTTTTCTTATATATAT
Organism: Triturus cristatus; assembly: GCF_964204655.1. Classification (NCBI taxonomy): domain Eukaryota; kingdom Metazoa; phylum Chordata; class Amphibia; order Caudata; family Salamandridae; genus Triturus; species Triturus cristatus. The sequence goes on along the minus strand of NC_140593.1, from coordinate 1,138,783,065 downwards.
AGAGCGGTGCCTCACGTCCTGAGCGGATGCAAGGTGAGGTGAGGTGCGCACCCGCACAAAGCCAGGTAAGTGCAATGATTGATTTTAACTTTTGTTTTTTCAGCACACTAAATGGTGCTCTGATACAATCGTAGTATCATATTTTGAATTATCTAACCCAATGTTATAATGACTAGAGATGAATGTTTCTAGAAATACATACTAGGTTTCATGCAAGTCTTTCTATTTTCCATTGGGTATTTTTCCAGTTCTACTGTCTGTACTGTTCCATTTTGATCAGGTTGTACTATTACCAACCGTATTTTGTTTTGTTATCTCGCACTAAAGCACTAAACTTTTTGCAGTAGCTAAAAATTCAGATGTCCTGACGAAAGCCGGGAATCTAATATCCAAGGGCTGAAACATGTAGACCTATCCATCCTACAGGTATTTGTTTAAACTGTAGACACACTGTTTTTATTTTGACACCAAGACAGCACTGAATAAAATTGTTTTGTGTCTTGATAGTCAATTTTAAATCACTTCCTTTTTTCACACACTTTCACTAGCACTGCAACCATCACCCAATAAACAGTCATTTTGCCTCATCATAGGTGAGAAGCATTTTCACCAATCTCTGTTGAACTAGAACTCTCAATTTCTATATGAGAGTTAGGTTCACTAAGAGTTCCCAGATGATGAAGCAAGCCACCTTTTATGGGTGATGGGATCTCATCCTTTTCTTTAAGACTCCACATCCTGTTTAGTCGTCGTTTATTTGGGTTAAATATAATTTTAGACCTACAGTTTTTCTTGTATTTTGTATCAGTGTGGGGATTCAAAACTGCTTAGGTCTTTAAATATTATCCCTAGGACCCTCCTCTTTTTGAAGAATTTTTATATAAATTATCTTCTGTACCATCCTGACACTCACTCCAAGCCACCCTCCCTCACCTCTCTTTCTGAATTTTGGACCCTCTATTTATTAGTCTCTGTGCATCCGACTGAACAACCTATTATTTAATTCAAGATAAAGAATTTTAAAATGGTATTTATAATTTATCTTATTATTTTTGATGTTTAATGATTATTTATAACCATATTTGGATTCTTTACCTAGTGCCCCTCGCCTGGGGTACTAAAAGAGGTTTCCCCTGCTACAACCTTTAAATAGTTTCCTTATATGTTTTTTCCCCAATTCAAATACCGATTCTTTTATTGTTTTTCTTAGTGATGGGTTTCATGATTATTGGCTTGAGATTTCCATACAGCTCCTCATAGACAAATGACATATTAGTCTGCTCACAGATCCAGGTCGCCCCGGGGGCACAGTGGTCCTCCAGCAATTGGCAAAACAATCCACGATTGGGGAATCTGGGAATTGTAGTTTATTGCAGCACACATTGTTGTCCAGAGAAGTATTGGCACAAAGTTACATTATACGCTGTTGAAATAGTTTGGGGGATAGTCCTTAATGTCATCATAAGGAAAAAGTCGCATCACAAACTGAATGACATTTTTACTTTTCAGGTGAGCAATCAAGTTGTGAATCCACCTCACGGGTGGGCATTATGTTTGTTTTGCAATGAATAAGAAGCCATGGATTCAATTCACTACACTAATTTCACCACTAATCCTTTATGGGTTCCGGAGTAGTGTGCTACCCGTTGAAAAAGTGTTTCGATGTCTCGTCAGGGTAGTAAGTGCTATATAAATGCAATTACAATACAATAGATCCCAGCGTATGAGAGCATCAATTACATTTGGGGACAGAAAAGCGTATGCCACAATGAACTACAACTCCCAGATTCCCCTATTGGGTTGATTGCACCTTGTAAGAAGACAACTCCGCAGGGCATCTCCTTGAACTATCAAAGCCCATTTCCTAATCATCAGACAAAGACATCATCCTCCATTCCACATGCATTGGTAGTGGAGCTCAACATGAAGGTATTCAACTGCCCTCAAAATAATGTCTGAGCAAATCTGAGATGTTACAAATGTGCGCTGTTATGCCTACTCACCTGTGATGGCGCTTGGTGTTCTAGTATGGACTACACAACAGTCAACGACAGTGTACACGCCTGTTGTGGTTGTCAAGAAACATCACCTAGCCCACAGAATTATAAAATGGATGCCATGGTTGGTTGTGACGGAGGGCTACGTTGACTGAGGAACCCTGCTAGGGTGCCTAGTAACAACCATTATTACACAGAAAGGGTCAACAGATCTTATATCCTCGCGCTCAACCTGCGCACCGGGCGCTTCAATATGCTGAAGTACAGACGTCTCAATGATTCTGAAACCAGAATATCACCGGGTTGGTGGGTAAGGAAGTCAGGGTCCTCATAGCACTACTCAAAAGTTTCTGAAAAGAGCTCTTCCAGACATGGCAGGGTTGAGAAGGACAGTGAGGAAGAGGAGGCAGCAGCCAGGGAATAGCAACACTGTGCTTTGGATAGTGAATCTCCAAATTCCTACCGGTAGAGGAAGTGACATCAGCACCCTTTGGTCATCGATGACAACACAGGATGGACCGACTCACCAACCTCCTGCTTACTGCTGATGGGCTTGGAGAAAAGAAAGCTGCAGCGCTTCATTGTAGATGGTGGGGGCCTCTGCCACTCCTTATTTGGGACCTGCACTTATATTTGCGCAGCAGACATTAACCAGGAGTAAGAGAGGGAAATACATACAAAGCGGAAAGACGGAGGAAGAGAAATGTTGAAAAAATGTCACTAAGGAGGGGAAGCAGAGACCAGCAGGAGTGAGATAAAGGGTCAGAGAGGATTAAAGAGGCAGGAGATGAATTGAAGGCCACACAGCCTTGGTGTTGGGCCCGCAGACATATTAACATTTAATTTCACCAGCCGCGGGCTTCTGGCAGGATTTCAGGCACAGCACTAATTGTCTTACAAATTAAGCACTGGAAAGGTGCAGATCTGTCAACTCTCACAGTTCCACCGTGTGTCACACGATATCAGCTCCCTTAACACAGTCACCCAGTGAGGAGCTGATATCACACCGTGACAGGAAGATGGGCTGCAAACCACTGAACAGAATGGCTTTGTGGCTTGTTTTGGAGGCTGTAAGAAGATGTCCATCAAGGGCTGTGAAAACACCCAAGGATATCAGCGGCAGAAGAGGGTTCCTGGGGGTGCAGTGTGCCTCTAGGTACATGTCAGCACAACGCCCCGGCCACTCCCCTCAAGGAGAAATATATTTTTTTATTGGCAAGTTTGAAGGTGTGTAAACTACGTAAAATGGAGTCAGATTAAATTCTTTCCACGCCCTGCCTTCTTGACCTCCAAGATCAGGAGTAGCAAGGGCAGTGTAAGTGGGAGCAAAGAGTAAATCAGGAGTAAGATCCTGGCTACCACAGTTGTTGTCACTACACAAAGGTTGTAGTAAAAAGCCTGCCACATGCTTCAGCGAGCGGCACAGCCGTGAAGCGAGTCAGCACCTCAGGTCAGCATGACCTCCCCATCATCAGTGAAAGCAGAAGAAACGGTGAAGTGGTCCTCAAGCGACGACTGCTGCCAAAAGTCAGCAGAGTAAGAGGGCTGAAACCACATAGAGCACTCTAGAGCCCATAAGAAGCTCTGCCCACTCAACAGTGAGGGGAGCGCGTTTGTAATCCTGTACATAGCGGGAAGAGCGTGTTCGTCCAGTCCAACATAAAGTGGTCCTGTGTTTATCGCGCCCACTGAAATCCGAGGCCGTATGGATCAGAATTCATCAAGTGCAGTGAATGGTGTCCAATAAAGAGCTTGCCCTGGATAATGTGGAATAACATGGGGATGTGTTGCCTTTTGTCCCAAAATTCACATGTCCCAGTATTTACCAAGCATTTTCCCCCTGATAAATTTCAGCAGGTTTGATCTGCCATATTCTATCCAGAGAAAGCTAAGGGAGTGCGTTGTTAGCCGCCAAACTCATAATGCTAGTAAGCGTCATAACAATAGCCACAACACATACAAGAACTATACGTATGAGTACAAGAGGGCCCATAGAATCATATATGCACCTCGAGCTACCAAATGTAAATAGAGATGACACAAAAGTATACAGCAGTACAAGAACAATCCTAGAGTCGTATATACACTTTCAGCTTTCAGACGTACAAAGAGCTTATATGGCAGAATAGCAATGTATAACATTTAAATATATGATATACAATGGTTATGTATTAAAGATACACAAAGGACATTCCTGGCTTCTTTTATTGCACAAAAACAATGAATTTCATCATCATAATGACAGGCCCTTTAAACTTTTCTGGGATACTAGGATTATGTAACATGGAGGGCCAAATTATGTGGCAAGGTTTTCTTAACTATGGGGCAAAAAAAAACAAAAAAACACCACAACAGACATGGAAGACATACTGGAGGGTCCGCATACTACCGAACAATCGTACATGCCGCTAGTTCAAAAAATATAACACATATTTCATTAGAATTCAATAAGAATTCATAATGTAAGAAAATCATTATTTGATATTTGGCATCAAGTTTCCAAAATACACTGTTTTCACATGGCATAGGGTAATCTGCTTTAGCTGTGGATTTAAATACAAAAATCAATATTGTTGCCAAATATCAAATAGAGAGACTGAATTTCAAACCTTTACAAGAAGACAGAAGCTCTATCAATTCTTTCAGTCCTTATAGTTTCAGTTTCCATTCTTGTATGAGTTGGCATGTCCCTGTATTCTTGATTTTGCATTCATCATGTAGAAAAATACTACTTGTGCACCAAGACTCAATAAACCCAATTAAGGAATGTGGGAATTGTAGTTTATTGCAGGACACATTGTTGTCCAGTGAAGAACTGACAAAAACTTACATTATACGCCGTTGAGATAGGTTGGGGGTATCATTAATGTCATCATAAGGAAAAAGGCGCATCACAAACTGATTGCCCACCAGAAAAGTAAAAATATCATTCAAAGTGCGGTTTGACCACAAGGCTGGGCATTTAGTTTGTTTTGCCATAAATAAGAAGCCATGGATTCAATTCACTATACTAATTTCACCACTAATCCTTTATGGGTTCCAGAGTAGCGTGCTACTCGCCGAAAAAGCACTTTGACGCTTCGTATAATATATAAAAATGCAATTGCAATACAATAGATTCCAGCGTATGTGAGCATCTATTGCATTTGGGGACAGAAACGCATATGCCACAATGAACTACAAATCCCAGATTCCCCTGTTGGGTTGGTTGTACCTTGTAACAAGACAACTTTTCAGGACATCTCCTTGAACTATCAAAGCCTGTTTCCTAATCATCCTCCATTCCACATGCATTGGCACGGAGCTCAATATGAAGGTCTTGACATCAAGATGTTCCTAGACTCTACTCAAATGGATCAGCTTCAAAGGAAGTACCTTGAGGCAGTAAAATGAAGACTCCGATACAATGGCCTCAAATGCTATATTTCCTTGCATGGCTCAGGGTCATCAAAACAGAAGGTCATATTTTTTCAACTCTCCAGAGAGTGCCTGGGATTGGTTGGGAAAAGTTGCACTGGACTGAGAGACAGTCCTACCAGAAGAGATGGTCACAATACCTTCTCCAACACTCACCAAGAAACGTCACAGGCAATAGACTGTAAGGCCAGTGCTCAGTGCATAGAGTAGATGTCCAGGAAGATGGTACCTGGGATAAGAGACCTAAGCTTGATAGAAGTAGCCCCACCGAAGAGACGTGCAAGAAATGGCCTCAGGGTCAGGGCGGCCATAAGCTGACATTAATACTGTGAATAATATTTGGAGGTACTAATGACCTCCACGTGGGGATATCAGAGGTCATTAGTTTGCCCCACCTTCTTTCCTCTGTTTTTCTTTTCTCTGTCTTTCATGTCTAACTGATCCACAATGGAGATGGCATCAACACAGTAGTGACCCCTCTTGTATGGGTGGTATTTTTGGGCCAGTATGGTGGCTAAATCTTACACATTAGTTTTCTGAGTCACCATTATAACACAGTTTTATGTAATTGGAAACGTTTTAGGGAAAGGGGCTGTTGGTGGCTTGGTTGAGTTCTGGAGGTCCCAGTTTCCATGTTTATATGGAAGTGTAGGATGGGTGTGTTTTTGGGGTGCGCTAATATACATCGGTCCTCCTAACCGGGGTGGGTAAGAAACTTGGATGGAGTATGACCAGGGTGGTAGCAAAGACCGATCCATATTCCAGGATGGGGGGTTACTGAAGAACTTCTATGGACATACAATAGCTTCTGGATCCTGCAATCTCTTAATACAGACTAGAAAAGTTGAAATTCATGACATGGAATCTTAGGGCTTAATGGGTACACAAAAAAGAAACTGGTTCCACTTGTTTCTTTACAAGAGACATATTTAAATTCTCTAGAACATACTAAATTAGCCAAGACTTGGAGAGGAAGCTTGCATTTTCATCAAAGTCCTGCTTCTCTAGGAGAGCGGATATATTGTGAGACTATTGAGTCCAGCGTGCCGTCTCACAGGTGCTTCACGACAATAATGGGTATAACATTTTGGTTTCTAAGACACTAGATGGACAAGAGGTTTGCCCCCTTAGTGTATATGCCATGACTATAATCAACATGGCCTCTTTTTCCAAAACTGATTGAAATAGTGGCTCTGTAGATTGGCGGCCCTATGATCGGATCACAAGAGGTCTCCACTTGGATCAGAAATTGCATTCAGACGCACCAAGAAACTGCTGGTTTTATTGAGGTCGCTGGAATTGGTAGATGTCTGGCAGGGCACTCATTCATAGGACCACGCATAGGACTTTTATTCACCTTTCCATGGTTCCTACAGCAGGACCAGTAATGCAATTATGAGTCAGGTGCTGTATAATGGCTATATGGCTGCACAATATATAGGCAGGATACTTTCAGATAATTTCCCGCATTGTCTACTGTACTCCTAGATTAACATATGACCCTGAATCCCGTCTTGGAGGCTTCGGTGGAGAGACTGATGGAAGATGCATTTAAAACTAAGGTTGGAGAGTTATTACAAGACTGACAATAATTTTGCCACTCTTCTCATCATGTAGTAAAAATATTTTATGTTAATAATTAATGTTCATTTATTTTATATATTTTTAAATGTAGAACAAAATTAATTGCTACGGAACTATGATCTTAATTTTAAAATAAATCTTCAGTTCATCTAAATATATTAAAATAAAATAAATATTTTTCTGAAGTGTAAATAAAAAATTTAATTCTCACCTAAAGTTTAAAAAATACACTTCATTATTCATTAAGAATTATTAAAAGTGATTTACAGAAGTAAATACAAATAATGTAATTATGTTTTACTAAATGTTAATGCTATATTGATTTATTAATTCAATTCATGTTTATTCGGTTTGAAAATAAATAAACCATAAAAGAACAACTATAAAACGTGATTAAAAACAATTGTCAAAATACATATATAAAAATCAATACAAAACATCAAGTGATTCAGAGTTCATATTCCCCTAGTGAATTCAACACATTTTCCACATACAACAGTCATTGAGACATCAAGTGATTCAAAATTCAGAAGAGACCGGTGGCTGGATGGCGAACGGCTGATCACCAGAGCTCCTCCCCCTCCCACGTCAGGCCACTATGACGCTACAGGTCGCGCAGTTCAGGATGGCATCCATTTGCTGAGTGTGGGCCATAAGGAGGAGAACAAGGATGCGGCATAGCTAACCTGGCTGCCGCCAACGTGCCATACTGGCGCATGAGGTATGTGTCAGAGCTCTGCATGGAAGGGGCGGATTTTCATGCAGCCAGCATTGGGGACGGTGTGCTCTGCATAAACAGAGGAATTGAGGACAGGAGTTACCATGTCGGCTCCCAGGTCGGCAGCTGAGAAGTCAGCCCGGGTTTGGACTGCAGTGCCTGACATTTATAGCCAGAGCAAAATCTGGCAGAGAGTGACTTTTCTTACTCTGCATGTAGACGGTAAGACTCATCTTCATTGTGCATTTATAAAGTAATCAATCCATGTGAGGCCACCAGGTTTCTCACCGGGGGTAAGTGTTCAACTCTGCGGTATGCTCAACACAGGGCAGGGAGTTACTTCCCGCTAGGGGGTCGCTGGGTGGAGCTTTGATGGACTCTTAGTTCCATTTCTATATAATGTAGTTGGACATCACAAGCAGCTCAGTCCTAGATATTGGTCTTGTAAAGAGGATTGTGGAAATATGCACAGTCACTCCAAAGACTCAGGCACTGCAGCCAATCTCGATACAACAGCCCAGGCTCAAAGCACTTGGTGCAAGCCACAGCTCGGGCAAACCGCACGGCATCCCTGCATAAAGATCTGGCATTGTCTCTTAATCCAGAAGATCAGGATGGGGGGGGTAAATTCTCCACGGTGATTGGAAGATGAAGAGCTGGAGAACTTCAATTTCAGCTACACTGGCATTGCTGACCGCAAAATAACTTGTGTAGATCAAACCAAGCAGCTGCTGGGTGGGAACTCTAGCTCAAATCTCATGGAGTCTATGCTGGTTTCAGAGGTTGTGTCTGTAAAGATTAAGGAATATCCTTTGTTTGTTAAGTATAAGCTACCCCCAAGCACGGAAACAGACGTTTCAGAGAATATTCAGTTTGTCGCTTCACCTCCTCCTCCAGTGTTAGTCGCTCCTTTGGGTGGGGACCCCTATATTGCAGTCATCAGCACCTACCTGACAGAAGCTTTTGTCTTTGTCTCAAGTGTCCAAACAGGTGCCTCAGTATGTGTAAAGGAACACTCTGAGCAGCTCCCAGAACTCTCAAGTAAAATCCCGGCACAAGAAGGTACGCCTGAAACCATACGGTGGTACGCTAAAAGTATGCTCAATAACATTTTAGAAGAGATTAGGGATCACAAAATTATTCAAACCACAGAAATAATCACTTTGCATGCACAGCTCTCCAAAATGGAGGATGGTATGGCTCAGATTCCTGAAAGGCTGAAAGAAGCAGAGTCTAGGATCTCGCAGCTAGAGGATCAGGTCACTCTGATGCAGCAAAAAGTGGACATGTTTCAAAAACAAAAATCTACAATAGAAAACAAACCAGAGGAGTTGGAAAACCATTCTCGACTTGATAACCTTCGCATTGTGGGAGTGCCGGAGGGATGGGAGGGCCAACATGCACTCTAATGGGTTGATTCTTTCATAAAACACGTCTTACCCAAGCACTCTAGAGATTTGACGATAATGAGAGAACACTGTGTGCCTTCATATCAGCCCTCAAGTTTACACGCATTATACTGGTCAACTTCTGGGACAATCGCATTAAGGAGCAAGTCTTGACTAAGACAATGAAACAGACAGTTTACTACGCCAGATGTTCCCATGTGCCGCATAGTCCCGGACTTGCCAGCATCAGCAGCCAGGCGGCGGAAATAATTTGTAAAAATGCTTCATTTATTTAAGGCTCTGGGTGCTCAGGCAATGACCGCACAGCCATCTAAGTTGAAGGTGCTGGTCAAGGGGAAATTTCATTTATTTTGTGATGTTCCGGCGGCACAGGAATTGCTTCAATAGATTTCTGCATAGTGCTGATAAATAGTTAACACCTGGTGTGAGGTTGTTTATGCAACACACAATAGTTATCCTTAGTCCACAGGACTTATATTTTCCGTGGAGTGAAGGTGCAGGCATGGTAAAGATCTCTGATATGGTGGTTCGGGTGAGGCTAAACCATGCTTGCTGTGATTGTCTTTGGGGCTTTTTCTTTGCTCCTTGTTTTCTTCTCTTCCTTTTTTGTTCTTTCCCTTTATTGGATCCTTCTGGTTCTCCTGGCACGTATAAGGATGGGGACACAGGCCGTTGGGCACAGACACAATGTCAGTGTGTCAAGTTGGCTTGGAGGGGGAGGTGCAGAGCATGTCTGGTGTGAGTGGGAAGGTGAACCACTCACCACTGCTCTGAATGGAGGGGGAGTGTGGGGGCAAGAGGTGGGGGATGGTGGGGTAAAAGGTGTGTTAAAAAGAGATCCAATTATGCAACTGACTTGTAGATCGGAATATGTGATTACTATTACATGCACAAATGCACAACTGATAGAGATACAAAATGCTTATCTTTTGCAATGAACATGCAAACCTTGTATGAATGGGGACATTATCACTGTGTTGATTGCTCCATTAGCAGCAAAGTGTTGGGGATCAGTTTAGAATGTACACTAGAGCTATAGAGCAGATATATGGTTTAATTAATTTAGATTATATTCTCCATAAGGCGATCAATGACGGTCTTGCAGTATTCAGCTTTGTTTTTAATTTAAGAATAAGAATGATAAAACTATTATGAATAATATTTTGAAGGTAGTCTCGTTCAACGTTAACAGCCCCAATAATAAAAAGAAACTGCGGGCTTTTGAAACTTGGATTAAAACTTAAAACCCATCTGTGATTTTAATCCAGAAGACTCATATTCCTGCAGGTAAATTGGCGGAATTCTCTATGTTTAAAACCTGGGCAGCATACAGGGGTTTTTCTTCCTCTCACGTGGCACACCGGGGCACCACGATTTTTGTGGGTAAAAGGTTGGATGCGGAAGTGGTTAATGTTTCTAGCGATAAAAATGGAAGGTCCTGCTGGGTGACCTGCATGGTGGGGTTAAGATGCCTCACATTTGTCAGTGTCTATGCCCCGGCTGAAGACAACACCATGCTCTATGAAGAGCTATTCCAATCTTTATTACAAATTCCTGGTGAAATAATCATGTGGGGGATTATAACATTTTGCAAAATCCAAAAATTTACTCCTCAGCTAAATTGAAACGACAGTTAAAACCAAAAACCCTATAAATTATTCAAAATGATTGCAAAAACTCTAGGATTAATTGATTCCTGGAGGGAGGCCTTTGCTATGAAAATTGCGTATACCTCTTTTTCTGGAAGATTTCGTACCTCAGCCCGGATAGATTTTTTCCTACTCTGTAAGGTCTAAGAAATTCTACCTAATGGCTTTTCAGACCACGCAATGATCATTCTCGAGTTTGAAATAAGAAAAGCCCCATTACATCCTAGGGACTGGGTTTTTAACAAGCAATACTTGCAGGACGAAGCGTGGCAGGGCCGGCTTTAGTGCTGGTAGCGGCCTGTGCGACAATGTTTGTTGGCGCCCCCCCAATGACGACCTCCACCACGGATTCTCTCTCTAGCACCCTTTAACAGTGACCAAGTCACCATAACCACACTCTATCAGATGCATTGAATTAGTTATATAGCGCCACTCATACCAGTGTAGGGTGTCCAAGCACTTTGCATCACACACACATTACACAGAGACAATCAATCATAAGTGTGTAAATCAGTGTATAGTAAATGATACTTAAGCCAAAGGACTAAAAGTATAGGAGTCACATGTCATCCATACTGGTAGGCAGTATAGTTTAAGAGTGCTTGGTGTGGAGAAGCACAAACGCAGAGTCGAAAAAGAAACAGCATAGTTGGGAGTTCTCTTTAATAATAAGAATCGATTTCTAGCCAAATTAACCCTTTTTGCAACGTTAATCAATGTTCTAATAATGTATACTTTGCGGTGTGTATGTAGTTCTGGGATTAAAGTTAATAGCTCACTATTCTATTTTAGGACTTTAAGTTATAAATTGCAAGTAACAAAAGGATGTCTCTTTTGAAAGCAGTAACCTGCTGATCTGTTAACATCATACGCAGTCTGTAATTTACTTGATACACGTTCTTTGCAGCAGGCATATTAACCCTCTGCACTAACTTCACCCAAGTCAAAACCTCAACTATACAAAATGCTGATCTCTCTCCAGGAAGATAATTAATCACACGAGTTATCTCGACATTTATGTGAGGCCTGGTAATTGCCAGAGGAAAGAAACGCTGCAGCAGGTGCTTCAAAAGCATAATAAACTTTCATAAAGGGCGCCCCCAGGAAGCCAGCATCCGGTGCGGTGGCACCGGTCGCACCGCCCTAAAGCTGGCCCTGGATGCAATTTTGTAAAAATGGGACTAAAGAATTACTGCCAATGAACCATGGGACTGCTCCCTAAGCATTGTATGGGATACTTTAAAGTCATACATCCGAGGGTTGGAGAAAGGCAAGGATGTGGAAAGCACCAAAAACGACAAATTATAAAAGCAAACTCTAGAAAGAAATGTGCAGCAAAGTTACGAAATGTTCTTAAGAAATCCATCTGTGTCTAATAAAAGAAAACTCGATAAGGTTAAGCAGGGGCTAAGTTGGGCGTTTTACGCAAAATGTGAAACACTAAAACGCACCTACACGCAAAAAATATATATGAGGAAAGCAATTTTACAGGGAGGCTTCTAGCTTGGCAGGCCCGTGAGCAAGCTGCCAATAATCGGATTGACTTTTTGAAATGCCACATCACCAGCAGTCGGAGTAAGGACTCGGCGAGGGTGGGCAAAATGATGCTAGAACACTACAGACGAATCTATTCACAAAATCAATTAATTGATAAACAGTCCCTTGAGAAGTTTCTATTGGAACAGAATATTCTGGTGCTACCTGAAGTAAAAGGGTCAAATATTGAGTGACCCTTCTCTAAAGAAGAATTGACTGAGGTCATTAGGAATCTCCCGAACGGCAAAGCCTGTGGGCCAGAAGGTTTCCCAGCTGAATTTTTTAAAGCTTTATTAGAATGGTTGAATATTTTTTACTAGTCGCCAATACAATGCTAGAGGGAGGCCCTATACCGGCGTTATTTTATAAGGGGAATGATGTATGTTTTTTTAAAGTGGAAAGATGGTGAGGACCCAAATTCATATCGCCCAATTACACTATTCTACACCGATTACAAAATCATCACAAAACTTGTAGCTAATAGATTTAATTCAATAGCATCAAAATTAATTGATCCAGACCAGAATGGTTTTATTGCAGGGAGGCAGTTGGGGACAAACACACACTATTTGGCCGAAGCATTAGATTATTTTGCGGCTAGTAATACACCTGCCCTAGTGCTTCTGCTAGACGCAGAGAAAGCATTCGACCTTGTGGTCCGGGAAACGGTATTTGGTATTCTGTCCAGATTTAGGATACCTTCCCAGATCACGGGGCTGATACAAAGAATGTACTGTAATGCAGAAGCTGGTATTATGGTCAACACAATAGAGGTGGGGAAAATAAACGTCCTACGTGGAACCAGACAGGGTTGCCTGCTATCCCCTATTCTATTTGCCTTCTTTATCGAACCACTGGCAATAGCAATTAGAGAAAATGTCGATATTCGCCCCCTTCTGCCACCGATGGGGAAGATAAAACTATATGCCGACAACATTATGTTAATCCTCGATTCCAGTAAGGGCATCCAGGGGAAGGTATTTGATACTTTTGCACATTTCGATGGATTGGGAAGTTATAAAATTAATAAAAAGAAAACTGAAATAATACTATGTGGGTGTAACCCAGGCGTTCTGCATTCCGATATCGCCTTGTGCATGAATTTGCACCCAAAAAGATATCTAGGAATCAAGTTCTCATCTGGGATTGAGGAACTATATAACCTAAATTGTCCTCTGCTGCTTTTAAAAATAAAAGATCTCTTTTTAGGTTGGAATTTTTTCCCTTTGACCATTTTGGAGGGGGGGTCTTCTTGATTAAGAGGTCTATTCTTCCGCTGTTTAACTTTTTATTTTCAGCTATCCCATGTGTCTGTATTATATTTACCAGAAGAATCTCATTTAAATATGCGGCAAAAGGGACCCGCAGGCGTTGCACTGAGTATCAGTGGTCAATAGTGATGTAGGGGCTGCTGGTCCTGGGGCTGGCTGTGGCGCCCTCTGCTGAGATGATCTGCAATCTGCATGCACTCTGCCAAACGGATTACTGCTAACAGCCGGAGTGAGGTAATTTAAGATGTATTCTCTAAATGATGCTATATGTAGGCATTTTGCAAGCAGAACACTGTCCACCCGGGTGAGGCCACGCCCCCATTGCATATGCCACACTTAGTATAGTTTGAAAATAAATTATGCCTCTGAGGCCACACTAAACAGTCCTAAGGTCACAAACTAGGTACATTTTGGCTATGTGGTTTTGGACATAACAGACTATGGAAGACTCGAAGAACCATCACAAAATACATAGAACTGTTTTTTGACAAAATTTCCAATCGGAAGCCCCCAACTCCCCTCCCATTACATCACCCATGGAACACGGCTCAGGGGTTAGCAGCCTCCCCTCCAGCCTATAATTCAGTCTCCTGAAAGGTACATCTGAATCCCCAATGTCCTATATAAACCTAGTGCAGCAGGTGCAGTGACACCAGGCCCGCCGGCTGTTAGGGACCCACTGCACCACAATGATGACGGTTTCTACTACTGTGCCGAAGGGCAGGGGCATTTTCCTCTCTTCCAATGGGGCCCAAGGCATCCTTGCAACGTCACTGGTTGAGCTCCCCTATTGAGGCCACTCTGGCTACTTGTCTGACATGGGTCTCCCCCATAGTACCCCAACACTCCCACTGCTTTTAGATATGGGTACTCGGCCAATTAGTGACCAGGCTAAGCTCCGCCCTCTTCTCCTATGGGCAAGAATTTGGAGAACACCAGAATTGTCTAGTTATGCGGACGGCCTAACTGACGTGTTGGGGTCACCAGGCTGGTCCAAGATTCATTGGTTGAGGGAAGTCAAGCGTCTTCTCGTCATCCTTGGTCTCGGTGAGGCCTGGAATAATAGATCTGCACCTCCTAAGTCCGAGCTAAAAAAGATATATTGGAGCTGGGTTGTTGATACCAGAAGCAGCAACCACAATTTGTGTAGGTCCACCATGGATTTTCTTTTGATTAAGGAAGTGCACTTTTGTGAACCATACCTGGATGTCATCACAAACCGCCAGGATAGGGCTCTTTATTTCCAATTTAGAATAGGCTTACTTCCTGTTGGAGAATTGACTTCCAGGTGGAAAGCACCGACCCAGACAATCTCTTCTTGCCCATTTTGTGTAGAGAGGTCCGAGTCTGTTCCTCACTTTCTTTTCGAATGCCCGGCCTATGCAGCACCTCGGAGTAGATGGTTAAAGCCACTATGCAGAGAACTTGGAACTAGACACTATTTGGAGGCCCTACGAATACTGAAAAATGACCCACGGCCCCTATTTGCTTGCGGCTTAGCCAAATTCCTAGGGTGGGCATGGCGTATAAGATCAACTAGGCTTTCGTATCTTGTTTAATCTGTTTTTTTAACTAACTATATAATGGTTTTTAGCTAATTTATTGGTACCAGTAGCAGCATGAAATGTTTCTCCATCTTTTTATGTTCTGGTTCCTTTTTACTGTTCTATTGATTATTCTTGTATGTTTGCTTTTTAAGATATATTTGTGTCGAAATAAAGCCTATTTGACTGACTTGTCTGACATGGGAACACATGGGAACACTCGTACATCTCTACCTTGGACCAATCCAGCAGCTTCAACGTCATAGCCTCCGGTCCGCACCCCTCCACGCCCGAACATCCAATAGAGGCGAAAAGATTCCTTTCACGACCAAACCGGTGTTTCCTCTTCAATAGGTCGATAAAATGTGTCCAATTTTGCTGAGATCTACTTAAATATATTATTCGAATCGCATTGTCAATAGTGGCATAAGCTATACAAACGGCCATCACCTTCAGTGACTGCTTCATCACCCTTAAATGCTCACTCGGCCTCAAGGGGGCGCCAGACACCGGCCTACAAGGCCTCGGCCGATGCCAACAGCTGTAGCTGCAGAGGCAGAGGCCGACACGGCGGGCACCGCAGACTGCCAGCGCCTCCCCTGGCGGAAGCCTACACGAGAAGCGTCAATAAAGCGCCCCCGTCCCACCACCCCCGGGGATAATTGCACCCTGGGCTGACGTGACGCCGCCCCCACGTTTTAAGGAACTGCGGGCTCCATGCACTCTCCAGTCTACCCGGCGCGTGGGTGGAGAGGTTTCCCCGCTCGTCCATCACCCGCCCCTCTGACGCACAGCGCTCCCTTCAAGAGAGCCGAGGCCCCGACGGGCTTTCTAGCACTGGCTGTAAATAAAGCTCCTGGGGTGGGGTCGCGAATGCTCCGTGTGTGATAGCAACCCACTAGTCTAGTGACCCCCAGAGACACCAGCAGGTCCTGTGGCGCGTGAAGCCTTTAGACAGGCCTGACTTTTGTCCAGCAGACAAGTGCATTATGGGGCTTGTAGTTTCGGTGTTTGCAGCAGTCGATGCTGGATACAATGTCTGGACTGGCTGAATGTTTCACAAGACTTAGGGCCTCATGTAGGTGGGCTGGCATTTACCACTTCATAAATACCGAATCATACCGATTCGGTATTTATGAAGTGGTAAATGCTATGTAGGTATTCCTGCGGTAAAAATTACCGATTCGTAGTAATTCGGTAATTACTGAATCGGTATTTACCGATTCGGTAATGAGGCATACCTTCCCATTGATTGAATCAATGGGAAGGTATGCCTCATTACCGAATCGGTAAATACCGATTCGGTAATGGGGGAACACAATCAAGGGTGGCAGGGTGTCACATTGACACCCTGTTGCACCCCTGATTCCTGCATGAGTGCACATGTGGCACACATACATGCCCTAAGGGCATGTATGTCTGCCACATTGCACACTTCTAAGCGCTTTAAAATGCTTTTACACATCCATTCTTAATTTACCACCAACTATTAATTGGTGGTAAATACCGACTCCAGACAACACCCACACACTCCCCCTACATCTCATTTCTGTATTCGGAATTTACCGAATCGGTAAAATTACCGATTCGGTAATTTTACCGATTCGGTAAATTACCGAATACAGAAATGATCCCCCTACATAGCAAAAGCCTAAATACCGGTCGGTAACGGTATAATTACCGAAAATCGGCCGTTACCAACCGGTATTAGGCTACCTACATGAGGCCCCTAGTGTCTGGCTCCAAAAATATTTAACTAGTAACACATGAATGTCAAGGAAGGAAGTGAAGATCGGGGGACAAAACGGAGCGTAAACTCGAGCTGCACAGTCGTAGTCCGGTGGCCCGGTATCCCCCGGAAAAGTACTCCGCTAGAATCATAATGGAGGAGCCAGGCATGAGTGTAGGTTTGACGACGGAGCAGTGTCCGTCGGGCTGGCGGATGACATTACCGCTGCCATCCAGACTCTACTACGTCGGTCTAATTTACAGTTGACTGCCAGCCCAGTGGTCTTCTCAGTACCTTGAAAAACGTTCCCCTACAAAGTACAGTTTGTTGTACAACTGCCACTGGTTTTGAGGGCCGCCCACCTAACTTTTAAACTGTTCTTCTCTTTCAGACACAGACTCCGAAACAGTTTGTTTCTGAAAAAATAGAAAAAAATCTATTGACCGCCACACCCTTGGAGTTTTGCCCCAGGGTTCAGTAGCAGGCAGTGGGGGGTCAATATATATATATTTATTCTGTCCGTCACTGCCAGGATTTACCTGACGGCGATAGACCGAATACAAAAGGACATCACACCGTCCACCTTTAATAGGCGGGTGGGGTAATACCCTTTCTTCAACTGCCCCAACTTCTTCGGGCTGGAGGAAACTTTCCATCAATGGAGCCGTCAGAGGAAAGCTTGGGTTCCGCCAGTCCATAAATGTGGTGGGCAGACGGAGAGTTTCGCCAGCAAGTTACTCCGCCACATTTGAGCTTCATCAGGCCCATAGTGTTGGGTTAAATTGTGCCAGTGATTGGAAGTGGTGGGGGCGGCCTCAATGTTGGGGCGCAGAGCTTCTTTCCATCAGAGTTTGACCCAGAGCGAGAGGGACAAAGGGAGAAAGAATGATGGAGAGAAGGATGGAAACCTGTGACAAAGGGAGAAACCAGAGAGGAAAAAGTACACGAGGTAAAGAAACAAAGTGTAGTGTGCTGGAAAAAAGAGGCATTTAGTTCAATCACTACTTTCAGCCTTTTTTGTTTTTAGCCACAAATTAAGCACTGAATTCGCACTGCATGTATGGGTTGCACTATTACACACACGCCCATCACATCCAAAAGCGCAATCTAACCAGCTGAGCTACAAGTTTCCAAAATTTCCTCTCATATAAGCTTTTACAAGCTGAATATTTCTAAATGAAATTAGAATTTCCAAGATGACCAGTGGTTTGCTGACCCTCAGTCACCCGGCCTCAATCGAAAGTGCAGTCGCAACCATTAGGTTGCCCGATGCCTTCTCTTCTAGTCTATGGGGAGCGTGGTCGGACTGGGGCCAAAAACTAGGCCTGGCACCAAATTAAATGTGTCCCGCATTAGTGAACTAAAAGTGGTCCATGTTTGCAACTCAGGGAAGTGTTGAACTTGTAATGGAAGGCTGTAGGTGTTTTACAAGGCACGGAATACTGCATGGATTTGAGCTTTCTGCAGGCAATGTTTGTTTTAGAATCATGGAAAACAACAGTAACAACTGTCCCAGCAGACTATAACACAGGCCCACTCACAGCCAAAAAGACGGCCACACACTGACATTACAGGCCAGCCCGTCAGACACTGCCCGATTGCCTTTTAGGCGAGTCCGGCCTTGGTGCGGAGAAGGCAGTCACTATGGAACAGAGGGTGACAGATCAGTGGCATAGCTCTAAAGAAGATGATTGGTTGGGCTGAATGCCATTCGCCGGGGAGGTGGGCTCTTCTCTCTGAGCAGATGCCTGTTTCTTCGAATATGGGCTCAGATCGGGACAGGGAGCCTGTGCATATTACAGCCTGGTGGGGAATATGCAAAGGGTGCATGACTGCTTGGCTGGCCAAAACAGCTGGCCAAGCAGTCACGCACACTCAGTGTGCACAGTGCACGCCTCCTTCCACCCTGAGCCACCAGCCCTGCCATGCCCCGCCCTAACCCAGCCCGCAGCAACCAAAAATAAAACGATAACAATTATTTTTCCCCTTTTCACTGCTCTAAGAGCAGTGGGGCGACACTCCTCCGCCTTAGCGGAGGAGCAGCCACTGGTAATACTGCCACAGACCACGATGGCCCACTATGCTACAACATTTAAAAACTGATCTTTTATTGCTGCATAATTTTGTCAACCATGCCACATAATTTGGCCCTCCACTGCCGCATCATTCCAGGGGCTCTGACAATAAGCCAACAGATTGGTTAATATATTCATGGTTCTTTTATACTGTACATTTCTTGTTCGTTTGATGTCATTGCGGTATTTGATGAGTCCGTTTTTTCCCTCTCTACCCTGCGTACCTCCTGCTTGTTAACAATCCCATACTGGATGGATCAAAAAAAAAAAAGGATGCTCGGATTGTGGTAGAAAAATCCTGCAGTACAAGAGGGACATCGGATCAAAATTTGTACAACAGAAGAAGTTCTAGATAATTCCACTGGAACACGCGCTCTAGCACAATCCCCGAGATCAAGAACAGGATGAGAAATACATGTTTTACCCGACTAAAGATCAGATCTACAGGCTTCCCGTTTTTTCAGCGCACTGTGCTGACCTTAAATCCAGGACACCCTTACTTATTGTGCTCGGGCTCTACACAATCTTGAATTATAATGAGTGTTTCAAATTACCCTTTTAAACACAGTTTACTGCTGCCATTAAACACAATATCTGGGATCTCCCGTGGTGCATGAAAGCAGAATCTCTCTCCCATAAATAATACAGACCCCCGGAACCTTTTATCACTGTGGGCGGGCCTGCCGCAGTGTCAATCACGATTCAGAGCTGCAGGCGTTTCAAAAGACAACAAGGCATGTCCTGGCCTTGGAGATGTGCGGGCTCTAGGGCCCTGGTGGACTTGTCCACATGTACGCCCCAACACTACTCGAATCATATCCCCCCTTACAAGATGTACAGAGAGGCCGGATGACTCTAGGCCTGCAGGGCCACGCTGTTCAGATAGGTCAACCAATTGGGTTAATTTATTTATTTATTTATTTTTAAGCAGAGTTTTATATAGCGCGAACTTGACCCGAATGCAATCAGGTATCAGAGCGCTTTACATAGTACCAGTTACGTTACATGAGGACACACATTAATTTTTTTGTTAGGCACGGGGAGATCAGGGGGCATATGTATCAAGCGATTTTGTATTCGCAAACGCTGCGAATCGCAAAAAAAACAGCGTTTGCGAATACAAAATCGCAAAATGCGATGTATGAGCCATTTTCGCATCGCATTATTAAGGAATTGCTAATTTAACGATTCCTTAATTTTGCGTAAGCATCGCAAATTGCGATTCCTTAAATGCTATGTAACACGCACCCAAGTTGTGCGAATTCTGCTTAAGAAATCGCAAATTACCACCAACTTCAAGTTGGTGGTAATTTCCGATTTCTTTGAAAAATGCAATTTTTGGCATTTTTCAAAGTGCCATGTGGCGCACATACATGCCCTCATATGCGCACACATGTTCATTTCAGGGGTGCATCAGAGTGTCATCATGACACCCTTGCACCTTTGAAATTATTCTCAATTTGCGATTAGCAAATTGCAATTCGCAATTTGAGAATTACTTCCCATTCATTCCTATTCCATTCATTCCTATGGGGAAGGTATTCCTTAATTGCGATTTCGCAATTTGCTAATCGCAATTAAGTAATAT
This sequence comes from Triturus cristatus, assembly GCF_964204655.1. Taxonomy (NCBI): domain Eukaryota; kingdom Metazoa; phylum Chordata; class Amphibia; order Caudata; family Salamandridae; genus Triturus; species Triturus cristatus. The sequence goes on along the minus strand of NC_140593.1, from coordinate 1,138,762,548 downwards.
TAAGAATTCGCAAAATATGTGCGAATTTTTATATACATCCCGTTTTGCAATTCTCAAATAGCAATTCTCAAAAAATCGCTAGTTGAGGATCGCAAATAAGGTTTTTGATACATATGCCCCTAAGTGATTTGCCCAGAATCACAGGAGGTTTAACGTTGTTACTGAGACTCGAACCCAGTTCCCCCAGGTCCGAGGTCGAGCGCCCTAACCGTTAGGCCAACTCCTCTCTCCAATCTCCCCTAATTGAACTGAACCAGGACTACAACTCCCAGAATGTACTGTTTGGTAAATGGAAGCACTGGCCGGGACACAACCTGTCCTGGTGGTAGCCTACAGTCTTCTATTAACCCAATTTTTGTAGCCAACTTAGGTGGTAATGATCTGACCACATTTCCCATTATCAAAAATAAAATAAAGCAAGTATTGGTAAAGCCAATAGGTCTAGTCTCTGAGGGAGCTATTGGATTTGTTTATTTTAGCTGTGTTGTACAGCACTGTGGTTGTACAGTATGTTTAAAGTTTTATTCTAAATTGCTGTGAAACAGCCATTATTCTTTTGTTATTTATTAATATGTGAGGAATGGTCTGAGCTTTGAATTAAAATGTGAAATGGAAGGGAAGTAGCAACGTGAACAACGGCTGTCTTATGGTGAACACTGCACTTTATGGGGTTTAGGCGGTGCTTAATATACAGAATGGGACGGATAGTGGTAGGAAACAAATAAGGTGGATTATTGGTAGTGTGATAGCCAATATACATCATGTTTAGTGGAAAGGACAGTTCAATTTAAATTTATGAAATTAGAATTGATTGAAATGGTGCAAAATAATTAACGTGTACTTGTAAAAAAAAAAAATGAAGGACATTTTCCCCGTAACATTGCACGTGAAGAGAAGTGGGAAGCACATTTTGTTATCCCAGAATAAACAGAATGCGAAAGAGTGTGTGTATAACAGGCAAGCAGTTGCTGGAATGGGATAACGCGCTTCAGCTAAGAATGAATGCGGTTAGTTTTGAAAAGGACAGTGAAAGTGTGTCCTTGAAGATCGTTTTTTGGCACAGTATAGTTGAAAATACAACTTAGTTTGTGGGTGAGGTTAAATCGCAAATATTGTTTAAAGCTGTGTAGCTTAACAGGAAGGCAGCATTGTCCACGGTGGATTAAAGGTAATATTAAAGTTTGAAGCTTTTTTGGACACCCATAAGCTATAATACATGATGGGTAACATTTGCCCGGGTACCTTGCACACATGTTTTTGCTTTTGCAGTCACCACTGTTGTTTAAAGCTGTCTAACACCAGAATTGAAAGACAGCATTATTCGAGGGGAATAAAACTTAGGTTGTAGTTCAGTTGCAAATATTGTTTAAAGCTGTGTAACTTAAAAAAAAAAAAAAGAAAGAAAGGCTGCATTGTCCGAAGAGGAATAAAGGTACATATAAAGCTGAATGTAAATTTTGCCCTCTTGGTCACTTTTTGGACACCCATAAGCTAAAATAAGTGAAGGGTAACATTTTCCTGTCTACCTCGCACACATGTGGAGAAGTGTGGCTCAATGGTTAGAGCAGCAGACCCTGATGCAGAGGTCTGGCCTGGGACCAGGGTTCAATTCCCGCCTCGGCGGGTCTTGAGCTCATAATTCCTCGGACCGGATTTCTCGCCTCGATGCCTATTCTAATCATGGGTCCCACGCTGCAACTCTGGGCAATAGCTTGCTTAATCTCCACAACGGCCCCAACAGCGCTGGGATGCCTGGCTTCACCCTGGGGATGCCCAGGAGTGGACATTTCACAGGGAAAACGCAGGAAGGGTTCCCTAGCAGTATGAGTACAGTGCCGGGAAATCATGGAATGGGGTAGCTGTGCGCTATATAAGTACCAAAAGAACTGAAAGCCAGCATTGTTCGAGAGGAATAAAACGTAGGTTGTGGTTGGGGTGTAAACACAAATTTTGTTTAAAGCGGTCTATATAACAAATGAAAGGCAGCATTGTCCAAGGTGGCATTAGGGTAAATTTAAAGATGAATGTAAATGTTGCCCTCTTTGTAGTTTATTGGACACCCATAAGCTAAAATAAGTGACGGATAACATTTTCACATGTACCTCGCACACATACTGTTTTTTTACAGGCACAACTATTGTTTAAAGCAGTCTAACAGATGAATTGAAAATCAGCATTGTTTGAGGGGTATAAAACTAGGTTGTGGTTGATCTGTAGTCGCAAATATTGTTAAAGCTGTCTAACTTAACAAATGAAAGTGAGCATTGTACAAGGTGAAATTAAGGTAAATAAACAAGCCCCCACATGCAAGGTCCGTTTCATATGAGAAAAGAAAATGGGCTTCCCGTCCTGCTTTCACTTGCAATGTTAAGGAAGAGGTGGGTCTGGAATATTCTATTTTTTACATGTCCACATTAACTAATTTGCACCACACTCACAAGAAGTTGTGGCGCTGCTAGGACTTGAATGGGATTCCTCAGTTTCAAAGGCGACAGCTCTGCACAGAACAAAACACACAGCAAATCAGGTCTGGTTATCTACAAACCAGTGGCCTTTGAAGTTGGGGAATCCATAATACTCATGTATCATAGAAGAATTAAATTTACCCCTGTAACTTTGCAAGCGAAGAATGCAGATGCTTTAAAGCTTTAAAAAGGCTACACACACTGCCTCAATAAACAAACGAAGGTGACTACGAGGCTTTCACAAACACTTGCACAAAGCAAAGAAACAAATTGCACCCACAAACAAACTCTTAACATAAAAGTGGAAGGGCACAAGTAATTGGGCCATGCTTCGTGGGAGGGAACAACACATCAAAAGGAGGGCCGTCTACCAGACATTGACCACATACAAGCACGCATTCGCAACTGACACTCGGCACAACAAATAAGAAGCAATGTGCGGGCTGTAAGCCCACAAAGTGTAAACAACATGTCTCAAAGAGACAGCGAAAGTACAGCCTGCCTGAATCATTTTGGACAGTGATTAACAGGTAACAATTTCTTCTGAAAACTCGGTCTTGGAGACACCCTTTATTGGCGTTCACTCTTCTGTTGTTTGTGTAGAAGCAGCATCTTGTCAGATTTTACTGTGCTTGTAACTTTAACAGGCCGTGCTGGCATTCCCAGTGCAGATGATTAGCTTACCTCAGACAAAACCTTTAATTACAATTTCCAAATTTAACAGGGAATCCGCGCCTGTGCTGCAGGCCCTTACATTTACACAGGTTGCAAAATCTGGATGGGCTCCAGAAATTGATTATTTCCAAATAGAGGCACTGCATGAGCCTGCACGGCCTCAGCTGTCTTTTCACGAGGAAGCATTACTCGAACTCGGATTGTAAACACAAACAATCACTGGCAAAGCAAACAGGTCTGCTTGGCAAGCCTGCATTATTTTGCAAACATATGCAACAGACATTAAGGCCGTAATAAAAAGTCAGGCAATGCAGAATTGTAGTGGGGAATTATGCTCTACTAGGGGGGAGGGGGGAGTATTCCAACACCACCTGCTTTTCTAGGAGCAGAAACACTGATTTTACCAGCAGCAAAAACTGGCTATTAAAAATCACTTGAGGCTTTGGCTGCAACAGCAGCGAGCATCTGTCCCCATCACGGCGAAGGTTTACATGCCCCCCCCCCCTGCCGGGGTACCTTTTTACCCTTCCCTCTAATCCTGTCCTCCAACCCTGCCCCGCACCTACCCACACATTTACCTCCTGCTTAGAGCAGGTTGTAAACATGTCTGTTAAGATCCATGGAATGGGGAAGCTGTGTGGTTGTATGTCTGGAAAAAACAAGTCCACCCCATTATTCCCTTTTCCGTGGGGTTGACCTTTTAATAGAATGGTACTGGTGGGGTGTTACTGCATGGTACTGGTAATTATGGGTGCAAAGAGTCTTAAAGTAATCAAAGTAAAACTGATATCTCCTTGTTCACCTGTAGGGGTAGTCCATCCATTAAAGAATGGTGCAGGAAATGACTGGGGGATTTCCTTTCCATCAGCTTTAAAGGGACCATCTATCCTCTCCTCCACACCATAGAGTTTGACCTAGTTCCAATGGTCTCGGGGATTGTCGTGGTGGAGTCCGGCAATTAGCATTGCTCTGACACTCTTTCCACCGTCCATCCTATTAGGAACCACTTTGCCACAGCCACGTGCAACATACACAGTCGATGGCCAACTTACACACACAAGTAGCACATACACATGCACCATCCATGGATGGCACAAAAACCCAGATGCTGGAACTGAAAGACTAATCTAATAAATATAGGGAAGGCCAGTAGGCAGCTCCATGTGGAAGAACATAGATGAAAAGGCAGGTTCACTCACAATAATCTTGTCACATCCCCCAGGTGATCAGGAGTAGCCTGGTGAGCTGATGATAGCCATGCTCAGTTAAAAGGAGGGTTGGCACTGGGTGCCCCGCCAGAGAAAAGTATTTTGTTGGATGGGCAGGATATGAACACTTTAGGACTTTAGAGTCAGGAACATCAGTGAATTATATGTGCTCAATCTTTACAGATATCTGTGAATAAGAAAGAAGTTACTGAAGGAGTTAAGGCAAATGATTATCCGAGGTTATCCTCAGGTCCAGTATGCTTCCACGCACATGTGATTACTTTAGTGTGTTTTGGGAACTATCCTGAATAGATGTGTTTTTCTGTAATTGATGTACCTTAATATAAAGTAATTCTAGATACAATGGGGTTGATCTTGCTTATGCCGGGCATTGACTGAGCAGCAAGAACTTTACAACTGAATTCTGATTATTGTATGCGCACTTATTTGTGATTTTATGAATCCTCTAAGAGTCACAATTCTAAAGCATTAACAGGCATAGCAAATCCTTAGTTATTAGTCGTGTAACTACTTTACCACCCAGTTGTGAAGTATTCTAGGATGTATTTATTAAGAAAAAGCAAGTATATTACACCTTCTCATGGGAGTTATGATTGTAAGTCCAGAATCTGTAACACCAGCCCCTTGTAGTCGAGTGTATGCTCCCAGAGTCAGAAAAAGAACATCTTAGACAGAACACAGATGAAACTATGGCTAATGAGTTTATTAGACCATCATAATCACCCTCTTCCTCTCCATTATTATTTTTTATTATAAATAAAGGAGGCATAGACTATTTAGTAATTAACAGAATAAAAGCTAAAAATCAATACCTACTGCCTTGATTCCTTTACTGTCAGATCAGATTTGCCATGCACAAATTTTCACCAAGCAAGACCTAAGGGTACAACATTATCCAGAGTCCAATATGGTGACGAGTCAAAAACTGTGTTTCACACAAAGAGTCCGATTTATGGTTTGGTGGATGGAGTCAAGGCAGACAGTCTGGCAGAGGAGTTTACGTCTGCCAATCTGTCCTTTACTCCGCCTGTCAAATTTAGAGATGTCTACCGGACTCCCAGACATCCCTATAGATTGACAGGAGCCGCTAACATAGCAATTCCCATCAATGTAGGAAAAGATTGGCAGATGGCGCCATGAAACATGAAGGGTGGCCTTCCACCTTCCCACTTTTCCAAAATTTGGTATTTTTCAAAAACACTCGCTAAAAGCGGGAGTTTGTTTCTGAAAAATAATGACCCCCACACCATGGGATATTCTCACATAGTGTGGGGTACTTTTTCTTTTTTTACTGTCTCTCGCTGCCAGGATATACTTGGCAGTAAAGAACAGTAAAGAAAAAGACAAAAAGCCATCTGGGTGTCCACTTTAAATAGGGTGGACGGCTAGATGGCTTAGCTTCAGTAGCCCTATTCCTTCTGACTGTTAGAGAAAGTTTACACTAACAGAGTAAATTATATTCTATCACCATAAACCTGTCAGTACGCCCACCTCTAAATCAGGAGGGCCGACGAGAGTTTAGGGAGAGGGTGCTCAGTCGCCGTTGTGGCAGAGTACCGTCGCCGCCAAAAATAAGCCCTAAAGTTTGGATCGTTTGAATAGCAGCTCATGCCTTTGAGGCTCTGGGAGGATCCTACTCTATTTCGATGCTTCCTCAATGAGGTTTTGAGAGGATATTTGGATCTATCCTATATCATTTAGCTGGGCGATATCCTAATTTATTCAGATTCTTTGAAGACACAAAATCACAAGGCAAAGTAGACATACATCACTTTCTATATGATTATCAGTTAGGATTCTGCCCCTGATGAGGACAACCAAACTACTCTGGTACTCCATGACCTGTTCACATCTACAAGATGAATGACGTCACAATTCTGTTGGAAATTATCACCCATTGGTCAGGCATTACTCGGTTGCTTTGTAGTGGAGGTCGGCCTATTTCACAGGAACCACAGACCAATAGGTCAGGGTTAGAACAACCAACATCTTGTGGCTTTGGTCAAGGATCCTCCCTCTTCTGCCTTCTTTTCATCCTCTATGTACTTTCTCTGGCACAGCTCCTCCGTCGGTAGCAGGTGAACTTCCACATGTACATGGATGACACACAAATCCACTCGTTCCTGGAAAGTAGTCCACAAAATCCAGCCAGCATCACCACATGCTTGGAACACTTGTTCGCTTGCACAAAGGCCAGGTTTCTCTGCATTAAATGTACCACAAGCGGCATTCTTGGAAATACTTTGCCTAATCCTGTTCCAATTCTGTGGCCTCCCTCAAGCCTCACCAAAAGTGAGAAATATGTGGATTCCCTTTTCAATGTTGATGTCACTTTTGTTGCTCAAGTCAACATGGTGCCAGAGTGTCTGAAGATATATCTATTAAGTTTGTGCTAAATCCTCTTGGCACCTATAAACCAACCTTAGAGTTAAACAGATGAGAGGCCTCATCCTGGCATAACTCGTCTTTGGCATCTACTCTGGCCTCCCTAAAACACTCATTGCGGGCTGCAGAGATCTTAGAACCAGGCAGCCAGAATATACTGTAAGCATAACTCGCCTAAGGCTTCTACTCTGGCCTCCTCAAAAAACTAAAAGATGGACTGCAAAGATCTTAGAACCAGGCAGCCAGAACATACCATAAACATTACAGATGGGGCCAAATCATACCCACCCTTACCGACTCCAATAGCTCCCAACAGATACCAGGAATAAATACAACCTCTTGTTCATCCCCCATAAAGCACATTAGGGCAAAAGTCCTATATGCCTGATTAAACAGGTGGCTCACTATCCCCCGAACAGAGCGTGCTGCTCCACACCGATTAACCAACAATTGTTCATGATGGTGGAACATCGAAGCAGGTCACTGAACTTGCAAGGACCCTGTATCTGATCTAAACATCAGAGGATCTGCAAGCGAAGAATTCTGGACTAAGTTCACTCACTCTGTCCTAGTGGACTCAAACCTCTCCTCCACCTTTACGCTGTACTTTCTTGCCTATGCAGAAGTCTGAAATAACCAAAAGCCTTGTAAGGCTTTATACAGCCGTCAAAAATTAAATAAATAAGTACGGAAAAAACGTTATTTCGGCAAGTAATTTTCCATGCATGAGCCAAAAACTGAACTGGAGGATCATTCCTGATTACAATAACATTATTACCGTATCAGAGTACGGCTCCAGAATCTAGGGCCCTACTCACAAAGAGCCTCCGCAGTCGTGCCGGAGGCTACGCACTTGTGGTGAAATCCCCGCACTGCAGTTTCTCATTGCGTAGATTCCGCCACGAGTGCGGGGACTCTGCCACGAGTGCGGGGACTCTGCCACGAGTGCGGGGACTCTGCCACGAGTGCGGGGACTCTGCCACGAGTGCGGGGACCCGTGCCGAACCTTCGCCATGACTGCGGAGGCTCTTGGTGAATCAGCCCCCAATGCCTAAATGGGAGGAAATATTGAGTAAATGGAAGGACAAAGGTTTCGTAATCCAAGATCAACCAATCACGTAACAGATTGTCTCACAGCAACATTAGAAGAGCAATTTAGCGAAACACACCCACACTGAAGCCACAGTACGCTCGGATGGGTGAATGTCCAGAACCGTACTGTACGGCCAATCGGCTTTAAAACAAAGAATCTTGACAAAGACGCTGACATGGCCATCCTCGGGTGCAACTAACACACAGTGCTAGAATGGATACAGGCAAATGTAACATATATGCAGGAAAGAGCTGTGCAATGCACCCAGATGCAGGTAATGGACAAAGGAATTTCAGGATATAATGCAAGGTTTCCAATCCTTAGCACCAGTTGTCAGAACTAACAAAGAAACGGTCCACACTAACATCTGGAAAATAGAAGGCAACACCAAATGCTAAAAAGAATCTGTTGGAAAACTTTAAAAAATTTGTATTATCACAATAATTCTGTATACATGATTAGACGCGGATTCACGGGTTTTGTTGGTTGAACCCTAATACCAAACATCACAGCATCTCTTCCTAGTGCGTGGTGTGCAACGGCATCAGCCATGACTAACTTGTCTGTAATAGAGACTTTTTTGCCTGTGGTAACTGAGGACAGACGGGTGAATTGGAGTATTTAAGACACCAGTGACTAATAGCCAGGGCCATTGAAATTATGTGGCAGGGAAGGAACAAATTATGCAGCAGAGATGACTAAATATCGCAATAAGAAAAGCCAAATTATGCTGCTTCATGCGGCATATCATGTGAGAGTTCTAATTCATTATTTGGTCATTTTTTAACAGGTTAACACTGCGTGGAGAAATGTTTCATCACATTAGTACTAGTTTAACACCCCCAAAACAGCAATAATTCACCAGAAAAAGGGCCAGTCTACCTTTGGAAAATGTCTTCTGCTGTGCGGATGCACTTGTTGCTGTGTTTTGAATAACTTTTGATCTGTTTGAGCTAGAAACAGCATTTTTTTAAGAAAATCCACAGATTATGCAGCAGATGATGGATTATGTGGTATATGCGGCAAACCAATAATTATTCTGAAAACGCCGCAGCTGCAAAATCACATAATTCTAGTGGCCCTGCTAATAGCTCCAGGACACAGATACAACGTGAGTTGTGAGGTTTAAAACAATTATTACCTTAAATTGTGAGCTGGGGCTTGTAGGTTTGCTTTTTCTATGATGACTATGGTCCTACAAGACTCAGCATGTTAAGTTATATTCTGTTATGCTATATGTTATGTTGATTTGTATTGCTCACTAATCACTGAGATGGTATCCAGGCACTTGGGCAAGGTGTGTACGTGTGTGGTCCCCAAGCTGCCTATACGAAGAGCCAGGCCGTCAGCTTCTTGCGGAACTCAGGAAGCGAGGAGGAGACTCTGATGTGTTGAGGGAGGTAGTTCCACGTCTTGGGTGGGATGTAGGAGAGTGAGCGACCACCAGTTTTGCTTTTGCGGATGCGGGGAGTGTGTGCGAGTGAGAGTGAGGCGGAGCCTAGGTGCATGCTAAGAGTGGTTGGTAAAAAGTGAAGACTGGAAAAAGATGATTCAAAGGGACATCTGGCTGGTTGGCAACTCTGCAGGTGATAAACTGAGACTGAGGGTGCGATAAAGGAAAATATAACCGACCCAGATGCGACAAGTGACCATAACAATATTAAATGGCAGAATGTTATAATAAGAATATACAATGTTATCTTGGACTTATTATACAAGGTAATGCGGATGCACTGAGCAGGCGCACTGAGGCACATGCAGGCGTCAGGGAATGAGGCTGTGCTGGGCAGATCATTGGAGGGTTCAGGGAAGAGCTCAGAAGGCGGAGTCTTAGAAATAGCGCCAAGAGGGCAAAGCCATATATAGCTGCTATAGGTACCCAGAGACGGGAGAATAGACTTGCACATCACTAGAGAAGGGATAGAGGGAAATGTAGCCAAGAAGGGAGGGAGCGAGGACGAGTTACGCAAGACCAAAAGAGGAGCTTCGAAACAGAGAAGTGATGGCGGAGAGAGAAGAGAGAAATAGAGGATTGTGTGAGTGTGGAGGAAAGTGAGGGAAATCAAGAGAACATAGCTGAGAGCCAGAAGGGAACAAGACAAGAGGGGAAACAATAAAGAAAATCGAGGGGAAGGGACAGGAAATTGAGGATGCGTTAAGTGGCAAATAAGAGGTAAATTGTATAAAAGCATGGTGGGGGAGGGGGGCGATGAAGGAAAGTGAGAACAAGGGAGTAACCAGAAAATTAACATTCTACACACTTCATCCATGCATCTAATCATTCAAAGCACGCGAAGTAAGCAACCCTGACCCTCTTTAGAAGAATTCTCTTCAACCTTCCATTATGCTTCCATCTGCTATAGATTTACCCTTCCATCTATCCATCAGTTCACCTCTCCATCCCCCTATCCATTAGACAACCCACCCACTTATACTGTTTTCAATCCATCCATTTATCCATGATTCAGCCTTTTACCCATCCACCCTATCACTTGTCTTCCCCCATCCTTTCATCAGTCTGTCCCCCATCCTTTCATCATCATTCATCATCCATTCTTGAGTTCTCCATCTATTAACTCAACAATCGGTCCTTTTATTCTTCCATTCATCCTTTCCCCTTCCATCTGGTCTTCCTTTCACCCATCCATTATTTCATTTTCCCTTCATTGCAGAAAGTTGAGGGATATGAGGGTTGCGCGGAGGATGTTATTATGAAAACTTCACCCCAATCATTGCAGAAGTTAAGCCCCCAGGAACTTTGTGCTCATAAAATTGAACTGGTCTTATAGCTGATCATTGCACCTTACGCAATACACGTCACCAAAGATTGGATGAGAGTTGGACTTACATCAGAGGCCGGGCCTTTGTCTGCACCCGGGCACTTGAAGGTGACGAACTCATGGCAACGCTTGTGCACGACGAAGCAGCAAACTGCGAAGAGAGAAAGACACCATGTTAATGAAATGGACTTAGGACACGTCACAGGCTATAAAACAAAATGGCCCCCATCAGAAAACAGATAAAATCACTGTCAATGCAACAAGTACGGGAAAATCAATTGCAGGCTTTAAAATAAAATGGCATCTGGTACAATGTTTAACAAGCATTTGCAATGCAATAGGTCTCGCATTTACGCAAGTTTAAGCTATTGGCATTGTAAATGACATTGCCTTTTATTTAGGATTTAAAAACAAAAATAAAAGGCATTTTTATTTGCAATGTCAATAGCTCAAACTCGCCTAATTGCGAGACCTATTGCATTGCAAATGCTTGTTTCAGAGGCTATTGTGTTTTGCTCAGATCACTCACTGCATGGAGGGAATCCGAAAGTAATTATTTTTGAATGTGGAAAAATCCCAACTTCTAAAGGATCCCACATAAATGAAAGGAGCCCAGATTTTGGAAAACAGAGTTATTTCTTTCAAAGCACACTGTGTGTCATGGGAGTAGCAGAAACCGTAGCTGCTGAAATCTTGTTTTAAACCACATAACTGCAACCTTCCCTTCTCCATGTAATCATATTTTGGAAAAAATACGAAATTTATGTTTGAGAGGAACCTGGAAAATATTCTATACGTCAGCGTAAACATAGTGGACCGTTTGTCACATATGCTAATTGGAATTGTTTGCATTCTCATCGTTATGCGGCAGTGCTATGTTTATCGGGTTCTTTATTCATAAAAATGTGTTTTGAAATACCGGCGTTTGGCTACGCACATGGTTTGTCTCTGTCATACATAGGCCTTTGTGCCCCCACAGCCATGTATCAGAATACTGCGTCATGGCAAGCCCCCGTTATTTGCAAGTCAATGATACATGCTGTGGCGCAGGCGTGAGTGGGTAACGGTGTGCTTTTTAATCCAGGCGGATAAAGGAACGCACCGACATAAAGCTATCTACAGACCAGACTCCGTGCTTGTTATGCTGCGGCAATCTTATGTTGAGGAGAAGGGCACCGGCTGCGTTTTCCATATTTTTTAGTTTGACTTTGTAATTTTGAAACGTAGACACGACACTTCAAGGATGAGCTTAACCCATTGTCTTCTGTTTCCGAGGCATAATAATGCGCAGCAGAGGCCTTGCGTTTGTCTGAGAATGCCCCTAGCTAGTGCTCTAAGTCAGAGGCTGCCAGGCTGAGATACAGTAAGAACAAGCGCGGTGCACGCGCATTGCAAGGAATGTGAGGTATGCGGCTGGCACCCGGCTACGCTGCTGCTTGCTCCCGAGCTCCCTAGGCCAGGGGAGAGAGAAGGCAGGACATGCACCCGCCTTTGGCCAACTGCATGCTGTCTTTCTTAGAAAGATGCACGCAAAGGCCAATAGCGTGTGAGCAAAAAAAAAAAGCACATGCACGAGCTCCGAGTTGAAAGTCCTTACTAGAAGCCTCGCAGAGCAGATCATGCGCGCTGGCTCAGGCGAGACCTAAAAAGGGCAGTTGAGGAACATTAAAGCGCAGTAACCACACAGGCAAACTTTCCTCTCTGGGATCACAGCAGCTTGAAAGACTTCTTCTGGAACGCAGGCAGAGTGCAATGGCTGTCCTGTGGTCCTCAGGGATTTACTTCTCCAGATCTACTGTCCTTTCAGGTGCCGTTACATCAAGAAACCTGCCCAATTCTGGGGTAGCTCGCCTCGTTACAAATATTTTGGAATCCCCTGGGCTGTAGTTCTTATCTAATCACAAGTCATTGGGCGAGAGGGTACGGCACAGACCACAGGCACACTTATAGCGTGGAAAATGCTGCTTTATTGAAGCAAGTGCACATCACAAACATTTTACCCAACGCAAATCTGCCTACAAAACTACCACCCTCACTAGATATCATCTTCTCCTGTCTTTCCTTCCCCACCCCTATGTGCTCCCCACACCCTTACCCCAAGCAGACTGCTTGTCACTCTATCTAGGTCTTCCTTTCTGAACTAACATAATTCATATATTAATACCCACCCAACAGCAAGAAAACCAATTCAACCATTCAAACTTGACTGAAAACCGCCTGTGCCCCGACCCAAGGCGAAAATAGTAAACCTCTTTCTTGCGCACCTGTTACAATAAATGCAGCTTTCCCCACCTAAAAAAAACCCCGGCCACCTCACCTCATCAAGGGGTGGGGGGAGTCAAACTTTTCTATATTGCCTCGCCTGCTATGCTCCCAGCCACTTTGTCGCAACACAAAATGGTGGCTGGTAACCCAATTCTCACTTGTTTCCCTGCCTAAGACCTCCCCAACAACAGCCCAATTGGGTTACAGTCCCCTGGACTGAACCACCCCACCCAAACGGCCCAAGGGGCACAACTCCCTCTGGTCACCTGCCTCCCAGACACACATGATAACAGTGAACGTTTTAACATAATGTGTACAATGTTTGTGCAAGTCAAATGCTGACAGTGAAGGACCAATCAGGGTTTTTTTCTTCTGGTAGCAAGAAAGGTCGACTAAGATGCCGCAAATAAACATGTAGGGTTTTGGGGGGATAGGGCCAGTGAAGGCTTCACATGTCCAACTATTGTATGGTCTTAATTGTCCAAACAAAGCAGATTACGATGGCAGACATACATGACAGTATTACAAACTTAGCACCATTTTTACAAACTTAGCACCAATTCAAGGAACGGGCGGTTTCAGGTTCCTGCCCAAATCCCTTTACTAAAAATTAAAAAGAAGGCAGACCAGCATTGAAAAAAATGAATTGAGAGTGTGGATGTCCACCTTATCCCTAGCAGTACCTCCCTGGGAGAGTAAGACGAATGTAGTTTACTGCTTAGACATGCACTTGGTTTCCATACTTTACAAGTAAAGATCTTACCTCCATTTCCCTAAAACGAGGTCCCACATTCCTTTCCCCTGACACATCTGCCATCCTTCCCTTCGCAAGTAACACACGTGTGATATCATATAAGCAGGGATTCAAGTGGAATGAAAAACACTAGTGGGTCTCTCCAAGGGGCGTGGACAATGTAATTAAAGGCGTGGCTTAAAAACAGGTAACCTAAAAATCCGTGCTTAGCATGGTGCGCCGCCCGACTGGTATTCTGCTGCTTCCATCATGGCATACAGGTATATAATGCAAATACAAGTAACATTACACCTACAACAAGCCAAGACTATTGACTTTGCCAATGGTTGTTAGTTGTGGAAGATAAATAAGCAACACCGACTTCGTTGTATAGAATATTGAAAATGCTTCCGCTTTGAAATGAGGAGACTGTGAAAGAGCTTTAATGAGCCTCTTTGAAGTTACATCACAGGCAGTGAAGGGTGGTACTGCTGCAGAGTTGAGATTTATTTTTTAACCCTAATGGTTAGGGAAAAGAGAGCCCGATAGAGACCTGTCTCAGCAGCTGCTTTTTTAGAACTGCCGGTGCTGAGCACTGGCAGGACCCGGCCCACTTAAAGCCCTACATAAAAGCAAAATGTATCTGAACAGCAGTATAAGTTGTGAAGTCCAGGGCAGTGCTGGCCTTCCGCCTTAGATCTCGGAATCACAGCCATGGATTCCTCTGCATGTTTTAGGAAAAATATTTCTGTTCTTCTTTGCTTTTAGGAGTATCTAAAATCCCCTCCAAAACAGTTGAATAGATAATTATCTTATAGCACACACTATGTGCGTGGGTTGGTGTGAAAAAGAAGGGACGGCAGCTACCATTGTCTCAAGACTTGATTATGGTAATGTGCTTTACGTGGGGCTTCCCCAGAAAATTACTAATAAACTGCAAGTAGTATTGAATGATGCAGCTAGGCTCATTCTTAGACTGCCCATTAAGCAGAGAGCGAAGTTTAAGGGGTTGTGTATTACTCACAAAGCTCTTTATGGACACGCCCCACGGTACATAAAAGAACACCTTCTCAAATACGTGCCAGGGCGCTCGCTGCGCTCAGCAGAAGCAAGTCGGCTGACCTGCCCACGCTTTAACACCACAGCCAAAGGGGGGTGAGCTTTTTCGACCCTTCTGCCACAACTCTGGAATCAGTTGCCTATAGACCTTCGTAAAGAACCCAGACTCTTCCCATTCCGAAAAAAACTAAAAACCCTTCTTTTCATAGAAGCGTTCGATGTAGTCCCGCGGCCCTCTACCATCTAAGATCTGGTCTGCCTCTCTGTTCATGTTTCTCTCTCTTCCAGAGCGCTGAGAGACCTGTCGGTGTGTATGCGCTATACTAAGAGTAAATTCACATAACATAACATAACGGACACAACACGGGTGGAGCACTGCGCTGTTAGGCCAAGAACCTTCACTCACCCGAAGGTGACATGCTTCATCATTGGGTTCCCTCCTCACAATGAGATAGTTTTAGATTACACTTTTTTCACTTATCTTGCACTCTGCCCATCACTCCTTAAATGATCATATCAGTGAAACAAATGTGAGAAATCAGTTTATTTCCTTGGTTATTGGGGGGAGGGCAGTGACAGCAGCAAACATTTTTGTTTTTAAATATTGTATTTTCAATTTTTCAATGAGCTATACATAATAAATAAAACAATTCAATATTTTTACAATATGACATACAGTACCACCCACCTCCAAAAGTCAAACACTATTTAAAAGTCTTTAATAGCTATAAAAAGGTACAATCAGTGAAAAATGGAGGAGATAAAAATATATACATTTACAATGTATTACAGATGAACTTTAAGACATCAGTGTACACATGCTCAGGTCATGTGACACAAATTGCAATAATGGGGAGAAAGTATGGGTTGTGCCACAATATTTGCAATCTGTTTATTGTTTTGGTCTTACATTAAATGCTAAATAAAGATATAAAAAGAAAAGTACGCATGCACCACTTCTTTCTGAGTTGTAGACGTGGCTTTTAATAAAATGATGTACCCTTAAGAATAAATACTTATTAAGTTATCACCAAAATAAGGCAATGTAACGCAGAAAGCAGCCTTAGGGCGCCACTTAGTGGCAGGGTCAAATTACTACATAAGGCCTGAAAATAATCTTTTCTGTGGTTTGGCAAGAGCTCCAGCGGACAAAACGCTGTTTTGCCTATGGCATGGAAAATTCTCACACAGAACTCGAAAGCAGCCGTTTTGCAAATCTACAGAACAAAAAAAACAACTAAAATCACCTTGGATCTAGGGTTGCAGCACAAGACGATGTTTGTTTAAAAGAAATGTAGCAACTAATTAATTTTATTGTAAAGAGGAGAGATGCGCCATTTTCAAAACAGTATAAATTTAACACAAGTAAAACCCAAATGCTAAATTAACAGAATGGGACCGCACTACCAAAGGATTTTGCAGAAATCCACCCTGAAGCCGGTTTCCCTAACAGTCAAAGAGCCAGGGCCGCTCAGCCGGGCAGAACTAACACATAAGGTAAATATAAAGAGATTGCTCTTTAAGAATGAATAATGTAAGCAAAACAAGGTTCTTATCTCCCGTCCAGAAGGCTTCCGTTACCGAGCAATCTAAGAACATCAGGAAAAGCCGCTGAAACGAACCACAACACAGAGCGGTTCCACAGGAGCAAAGCCAGACAGAAAAAGAGACGAGGAGAAAGGAAGAAAGCAGATCAATTAAAGAAAAGTAAATAGAAAACGTGATGGCAGATGGGAGGATAACAATGAGGCAAATGTATGGAGACATAAAAGGGAAACAAACAGAAAAGGGATTGGGCCAAGGTCTAGGCAGCCCAGAAAGACCCTTGGGCCGTGCGGCCTCCCATCTGAAATGTTCAAGCGTGTGGAATCGGTCCTTCTTCTTCCCTTGCTAGCTATGTTTGACACTAGACAATATCTCTCCCTTTCCGGTTGCATGTAGTTGTAATAATTCCCGATCCAGTTGGGCCTCAAGACAGATGTGACTCATTCTATCCAATTTTGATCATTAATTTTGAACCCAAACTCCTGGACAAGACGGAATATGGGAAAACAATTCTTTAAGGCGATTTATAGATCGTTCAGCTAGATCAAAAGGGATTTTATGGCACACAGTGCGACCAAATGATCTTCACAGGCTCCATCTTGCTTTCTCACAATCTCAGGATCTTTCGGGTCACTCGGCCATTATCTCGATTGTTTGAAAATCCATCCTCTGGTTTGGAATGACCTATTCCATGTCCTCAAGATTATGAATTTTGGGCAATGATTTCTGTATATGTCAAGCTACTATATACAGACCCAGTCATGAGGGTAAGTGTTAACTAAGTCTCCCCCTTCCATATTGAACATAGCACCAGGAAGGGCTGTTCCCTTGCTCCGCTCCTATTAACCTTGGCCACTGAATTCTTCGCAGCTTGGACATGCACATTAAAGACCCACATATGGAAGAAGATAATGTGCCCCAAATTTAGCCCTTGAGATGCTAAGCTGTTGACTGGCCGCATACAGGAGAAGGCAAGCGGTATGGTGGACAAGAAGCAATTTAAGAGGAGAAGCAGTCTAGAGGCGGACAATAGATCTAGCAGAGGAGAAGAGATTTAATGAAGTAAAAGAGGTCTAGTGCAGGAGTATAAGAGAAAAGGAGAGGTCTGGGGAAAGAGAAAAGGAGAACAGGTCTAGCAGAGGAAAAGCGGTTGAGTGCAGGAGACAAGGTCTAGTAGAGAAGAAGAGCTCTAGAGAGGGAAAGAGGTAAACAAAAGGAGAAGAGATCTAACAGAGAGGACGCTTAACACAGGAGAATTGGTTAAGTGGAGAAGATAACCAGTGTAGGAGAAGGAGAGGAGAAGAGCTCAAGAGAAGATGCCCAGTGTAGGAGAAGGAGAGGAGGAGAGCTCAAGAGAAGAAGCCCAGTGTAGGAGAAGGAGAGGAGAAGAGCTCAAGAGAAGATGCCCAGTGTAGGAGAAGGAGAGGAGGAGAGGAGAGCTCAAGAGGAATAGCCAGAAAGTAGAAGGCATCGGGAGGTCCTCAACTGCACAAATGGAGGGAAGTACTGCTGAAGTGAGCAGGATGCAAGGGGCGTTTATTGTTGAGAGAAGCTAAGAGGGAAATAGCGAACATGGAGGTGGCCAGAGCCTGGGAAGCCCCGTTAGAGGACTTGTCACACCAAGACCCGGGAACCCAAGGGAACGCCCACGAGATCCGCATAAGCGCTCCCTGGAGAATGCACGCCTTTACGAGTTAGACCTGCTATGCAGACTTTCAGAAAACAAAAGCCACCGGGTTGTTGAATTGGATTGTGACTACCCTAGCCCTCGCCTGGGTATAAAAAAGAGATACACTACATCTATCACCAAGCAAATCCATACATATAATACAGCACTGACTCATGGGTGGGGGGGGGGGGACAGTTTCTTGTTTTGAAAGGGTCTTGAGACTGTACTATTGCAATGCTCAGCTTTGTACATGTGAAGATTAAACACCTGTACTGCCGGCATGACCGGAATAATGACAAGGACCTAAAGTAGAGTGGACAAAACCAACAAAATTCTGTTAACAAACAAAAAAGAAATAGTGGGAGAGAGTGATTGAGTGTCGGAGGTTTAGTCCAGTAGGCAAAATGTGTTTAATTCGTTAGTTTGTTCCTTGTGAATCCCTTAGATCAGTGTTCTAATCCTGACTTTGCTTCTTGATCTAAATGTATGATCCTGGGAATATTACATCATCTTGCTGGGCTTTAAGTCCCTTTCTGACAAAATTAGGAATGTTTATTTACAAGCCAAACGACAGTAATATGTACGATTTAAAAACTTGGATTTAATTTTATATTAAATTCTCCTCTGTCCCTATTTCTCAGCAGCCAATCCTGTTTATATCTAAATGGCATGTACGTGTTGATATTTTTATATTCTGCTCCAACAGTGGGGAACAGGCAGCTCTTGGTTGAGACGGAGGCATGCAGGCTGCCTCTGAAGTCCCATCCACCCCCTCTAGTTTTGTCTTACAACCTCTCACCGCCCTCGTTTGAGGTTTTATTTCAGTCTCAATTATTAAAGAAGTCATTAAAAATATATGGACCTCACACCTCCTGGCCTTTCAGCTGCCTCCTCCAGGCCCATTAGGAAAGCATGGCTCACCTGCACACCAAGGAGAAATTAATTATCCTTTCTGTCAAATGTTGTACATCTTAATTGATCCCCCGCTGACCAGCGGGGTGGGGCTCCTCCGGCCAGCAAAGGGCCCGAAGAGAAGCCCTCTTGTCAGGAGTACAGAGACACACCAGGAAGGACTTACACTTTGTAATGTTATCAACAAACTAAAATAGAAGAGTTACTACCGCATAAGACTTTCTAGGTAATCTATATTTGTTCACTGCAGCACACTTTTTGGTGAGTGACAGGTACTACCTTTGTGAGGAACTTTCGCTTTCCACATGCTAGAAGCCTTACCTCAAGCAGGGATTTTTAAATATCAGAATGCAAGTTCACTGCACTTTATGCTAGTCCACTTTACACCACTCTACTCGACTTCACTCTATGCCACTCCTCTATACTACACTCTATGCCACTCCACTCTGTGCCACTCCACTCTACTCTACGCCACACCTACCCCTTTCCCTCTTATGAACATCTGTTCCTAAGTGTGAAAGAAGCTTTTATGAGAAGCAAAGTCTTCCTACTAGGAGTACTTTTACAAGGTAACCTCTACTTATGGTCGCTAAGTATTTTCCATGTTTACATTTGCAACTAACTCCTTGGCTCTGCTCACCAGATTTTCTTGTGGTTCTGGGACTGAAGCGTAAAATCACTGGTGAGGGACACTTTATATTATCGGCCTTTGGAAGACTTGTGATCAGGCGGGTGCAACAGTTGCACCAGAAATTGTGCAAATAAAGACTCGATGACTTGAATCTCTACAAACTGAAAGATGACGGAAACCACATATATAATGGTTTAAAGACATCAATGGTAGAAATACAGGGCAGAGCGTGAGGATGTTCACCGGGAGATGCGACTCTAGAGGTAGTTGACATTATAATCACTAACCAAGGTGTGGTAAATAATTTAATTACCGGGACTTAATTTGATGCGGAAAATCTATAATAATAGCTCAGTAAAATAAGAGGCAGAATCCGTGGTATTAGAGGTTCGGAACAGGCTTTATTCCAAGATCAATTCGAATTGAGGACTCCATATTCCATCACCACGAAGGTTCAGGAAGTGAAGAACAAACTTTATTGACAAGTAATCATTTTTATACAATAGGCATTACAGTGAAACAGATGCAGGAGGCGTAACAGTTGATAACAAAGATAAGAACATACATGCGTAACTAAAATGGGTGTAACTGGGTGTAACTTAAAGAACGTCATCAGGTATGATGTCACAATAGGGTGGTTCCATGAAAGAATTTCGCAATGTCAGCAGAAATACTTGGCAGAGATGCGCGCGCAGCAGCATGACGTGTGATTGACGTGCAACTAGGGGGTGAAGGGGACTTGACATTTAGCTCTACATGTG
The DNA here is from genome assembly GCF_964204655.1 of Triturus cristatus. Classification (NCBI taxonomy): domain Eukaryota; kingdom Metazoa; phylum Chordata; class Amphibia; order Caudata; family Salamandridae; genus Triturus; species Triturus cristatus. The sequence continues at coordinate 1,138,742,346 of NC_140593.1, read as the reverse complement.
GAGACAGAAGTCTGGGGTTATATCAACCTAATCCCAAATCATATCTAACATTCTATGTTTAAAGAACTGTGTTATCCAAAAAGAAAGGTCTCTTAGGATAGAATCTTATTCTATACTGACTATACGGACTGTTAGTGCGTGTACAAGCGTCTAAGTGTCTACACTAGATGCGAGGGCAGAAATCTTCCATAGTAACAGGGCTATGAATTACTTGCATAAAGACAGAGAAGCCGGGCCTTTTGCTCGGTAGCTGGAAGAATGTTTACTTAAACTACTAGACAGGAATGCATTGGATGAGGAGCGGAGCAGAGCAGATAATCTTGAAGGTGAAATACAGTTTTTGGCAAGCAGACAAATCGAGTCAGGCACCGTTAGCCGCGCAGGGAGTAGGACAAAGTTCATGAGTACAGATGCGAGCTCAGACTGGAGCTTTCAGAGGCAGAAGGCAAAAAAGGCTTGATGGCAGAATCAGGGCCTACTCGCCTGGACTGTAAAATGGGATAAGTGAACCATATAAAGCCGGTGGCCTTTCATACTTAGGAATAGAATATCCGGCCCATTCATGGCGGATCTGAAAGAGGACATGTTGACGGTGGACACACATGTGTTTGCGTCTTCATAACTGGAACTGGAGGGAACATACATGTACTTATGATTTATACATGAAACCGTTGGGGTCCAAGATAGGGGACATAACTGATCATAAAAATCCATATTTCCACAAAGGGAAGGCCTTTGAGCTTCATTCATACACACTGTTTCCAAAATTGAATGATAAATGTATGGAACCGTTCTCTGGAATTAGTCATGAAAAATTAAGATGCAAATTCATAGGTGTTTGACCTGGCATCTTTTGGCAAGGTCTCCCCTGACCTTTTTGGCTTCCGACCTCCTGTTTGGACCCGTTTTGCTTTTGTAGGACTTTGAGTGCTTGGACTCTACTATTCAGTGCCAAAATGCTGTGCTTGTCACATACATACTGGTGGTTGGTATACATAATTGGCTGATTTGAGTTAGCAGTAAGCCTCTTGTCTTTGAGTAAGACTTATACGTATGTAACCCAAATGCTCCTCCGTAGGCCTGCAGCACTGGTTGTGCCATCTACATAGTTAGCTCTTCAAACGTGCCACATGTTTGCCCTGGCAGGGCCTGTATGTGCAAGTTACTGATACTCTGCTTGGCATTTAAAAAGCTACTTACCAAGGATCTGCATGTCTCCCACTACATCGGTGTACTCCCTGGGAGCAGGGTGCGGTGTCAGGAAGAGGCTCAGCATGTGCGAGGCGTGTGCGCTACACGTACTGGTAGTGAATGGCACTGGATGGTGTGTTCGGTACGATGGGACCTGCTTCTCACATTGAGTAACATGAGAGATCTGCCAAAATGCTATTGAGCGGTATTTCCTACGTGCAGGAGAGTAGCAGTATAGTGTTTGATATCGATGAGTTAGTAATGGCAAATCCTCTCCAGTAGTGCGAGTGGATTTGTGAAAGTGGGCATTTCGGCGCTCAAGGTGCCTGTCACCCTGTCTCCAATCCACATCTTAGTGCTGGGTTTGCAGCTACATCTGTGCATGTCTGATAGAAGGCCATAAACTAGGAGCTCAAGGGAAACTACAGACCTTTGACTCTGAGGGGCCTTCCTGGGACAGATACAAGGGGATGAAATTGGCACCTGCAATCCAAGGGGCAGTGTCCTTGCCTCACTATAGATATTGATCAAGCCTCTTGAGGTAGGATGGCAGACAGGAAAACGTTTAGAGCGGGTCTGTGCATTTCCAAGGTTGCCTTTTAAAATGATCTCATTGTTAAAGGCCATTGTGGGTTTAGCTTCTGGGGCTCTGCCCTAAGGAGTTGAGACACTTTTGGGATTAGAACCTGTCACGGGGACAGCAGGGATGAGGACTGCAAAGGGGGAGACTGGTGGTCTCCTCAAGATCTGAACGATCATGTGCTTTCTGTCTCCCAGGATCAGTGGACCACCGAGGATTCAGACATCTCTAAAACGGACCTCTGTACCTTTAACTGGGACGCCTTCCACGACAGTCCCACCCTCTGTTCTAACGTGGAGGAACAACCGCCAATAAGAGGACGGGAGAAGACAACCAGTGTGTGTGACGACACCGGAGGGAGAACGGAGAAGGAGCACGACGGTGAATCGGAGGAGGAAGACGGGACCAGGAGAGAGGAACAGCCGAAGAGAGGCAGCGACCGCAAGGAGGACTGGAGACCGGAGGCAGGAGACCTCGGACACCACGCTCCGCCGAGCCACGCCCCAGGAGGAGGTGCGTGGCTTTCCCAGGTACGGGAACGTTTCGCGGGTTGGGTCGGGAGGCGGGAGAAGGGTGCTCGCCACTGACCGCTAAACGCTCACCGCCTCAAAGACCACTAGACTTGACCCCCTCCCTCTCACTCACTCCTTTGAGTCACAACCGCCGGACGAGAGCACTGTAGCACCTGTGTGTTTCCCTCACCCCCGTCCCTCACGTAAAAAGTTACGAAAGAGCCGTGTCCTAACCCTAGCATCTCTCTCTTTATCTCGCATGGATCGGAGGGAGACCTCGACCTAAGAACCCGGCGCCTGAGGGGAGCGAAGTTCAGCAAGTCCCAGACGAAGACCGGAGGGCCAGGACTCGTGATACTGACACCAAGGGGAGCGGAGACGGCCCGTGACTGTGTGAATCCTCAATAAACAACCCCCGCAAACACTTCAGCGTCAGTCTCCTCATTGCAACCCGCTTACAGAACCATACTACGCTGGCTCGATGCTGGGACATCGACAAGAGCAACTATTGGGCCAGGAGGGACTGCAACAGGACTATCCGCAGGCTTGTGGTGACCTGGGGCTCCTCGTGCTCTAGGAAGGGGAGTATCACTTGGTCAATTTGGTCTGGATGTTGCTGGCCTTCAGCTAATTCCCAACTGTATTGGCCCGGGTCCCTAAACACTCTCCAAGGGCCGGTTGGCTGGACTCCTGTCCACGAGATCCCAGGGACAGAAAGGATCTCTCTGTTTCCACAGGATTGTAAAAACTGTGCAGGGTGCAGTGGAAATGAGTGGAAGTGATCGTCGGTTTGAACAACGACTGTCCTGATGTATACAGTAATCACACTGTGCAGAGCAGCGTGCTCATAAAGATCAGCGGCCCACCTGGGGTGCCGGAACGTGATGAGTTCGAGGAGTGCTGGGAGGTTTGCAGAGTCTGAGGGACCAGTGCTTGCAACCAGAAACCTGTGCTCGCTCACACTCTGCAGTGTGTGGTGCCCGTGGGGTGTTGAGACATTTGCTGAGTCCGTGTGACCCGAGATGGAAGCCTAGATTGCCTCTGACCTCGAGATCAGGACGACAGTGCCTGGCATCATGGCCTCCATCCAATGGCGCTGGCTCACTCTCCCCGGACCCACGCCACAAGGTACACTGTTGTTCAGACTATCGTAACTGTACCAGAGGGGTCTCGTTGTGCCTTGTGTGCAAGCAGGGCCAGCTGCCTGGAGCAACTGCAGCTTGCACCTCTGCCTAGGGGGAACACTTCTCCAATTTGGAAGCATGCCAGCTTACAGTGTCACAGTCTTTTGCCCACAGGTGATAGGGATCCCGCACTCGTGAAGGTGCCGCTGGGTGCTTGAAGGCCTAATCTGGATGGACGAAACCACGTAAGTGTTTCCTTCCACTTTAGGTGGTCCCGACAATCTAATTCAAGTGTTGCCAGTGGGTGCAACCTGTTTTATTAGCTGGTGTCGTTTGGGGTGGCTGAAGGGCTGGGTAATGAGGCACAGTCAAAACCTGTGATTTCTTGACCATTACAACTGCACGGGGTGTGCAACATTGGGAATGTTGTGTTCTGTGCTAATGTGTTGAGCGAAAGTGGAATACCTCTGAACAGCTTGCATATATGTTTCTGTTGCCTATGATGTGGATGGGATTGCTTGGATCGTGAACACATTGAGGAAGTACGCACATGGGTTTATGTTCCTTATGAGGCTGAGGGGATAACGGGACAGGTGCATACCTATGATTAGTATATATATATGTTCATGCAGTTCTGCCGCTAACGGGAGAGTTCGACAATTGCATACAACTGTAAAGGGTGTGTGTCGTTTTGATTTCAATGTGTGTGTAATACAAAAAAGAATGTTTTATGCATACGGTGTGCAGTCTTTTTGCAGTGTACTCAGTGTGTTGCGAGGGTGGTGTTGTGCCAATACTTTACACTTTGGCCCTGAGGATAAGCCTGACTGCTCTGTGCCAAGCTACTCAAGGGTGAGAAGAGGTTATTGAACAAGTGTACCGTACTCATCCTGTCGGGATGGTGGATTCTATTTGACTTCGATGTGTCTTAGCCAGCCAGAAACTGCTGGGTCTAACAATAGGGTTCAGGCACAAAGGGTTAATCATAGTGCAAGATCACACGGAGACCAGGAGACTAAGTACAACTTACAGTGCCTCATCTAGCCATCTGTCTAAGGGGCAGACCAGATGGAGCTGGATGTGGTCACATTTGATATCTGTTTGATGGTCACTCCACCCCATGGCACTCCACGACACTCCACTCCACTAACGTTTAGCCATGCTGATCAGCAGCCACATGGGTGTATACAAAGGCTAAAAGACATTGGCAAAGCAATACCTCTTGAATAGGCGAGACCTATTGGCTTTGCCAATGCTTATTTGAATAGCAGTTGATAACAGTGTTGTTGTACATTGATATGTAGTTAACCATATCAGGTTCACAAAGCTGCAAATACAAACCAAAAGACATTGCTGCTAAGGTGTCCTGTGTCATGCCTGGCCTGTTTATCCAGTCCGAGCTTTTTCGCCAGCAGGACTTTGCATGTTACAGTTTTGTTTTGCAGGTCAGAAGCATGTGCACCCAATCTAGATAACTGCAGCTGCGTAGAAAGCAAAGACTGATTGAGGGTATCACACATGTGCCATAAATCAAGTGAAAACAATCTTTTTTTGTGTATTTGTTAGAAAGTAGGTGCCCATGAGAAAAACACCACAGTCAATTCCTCTGAAACCCAGAGAGGTTTTGAGGCATGGGAAAAGTGGGCTCTGGCCAAGGGCCCCAGACTTTCATCCCCCACCCCTTAGAGCCACCTCTGTTCCACAGAGAGGCTTGCCCTAATGATCTTGAATAATTTTTAAACAGATTGTTTTAAATACAGTTTTCCTTTAATTTATCTTTAATGTGGGTGATGTGTGAGAGTCTATTTCAGAAATTTTGCAGAGAAGCGTTGTTTTTATTTTTCATGCAACATCCATCAAATATGAGAGATGGGAGGGTCTGACCGAGATTATTTGCAGTAATATTAATGACCTGCTTCTGTGTTACACTCTGAACATGAAATGTAAACACATCAGAATTTGGACGAGTGCTCCTGTTCACTGTCAGTGACCTGGCCAAAGAGGGCATGAGAGAGCTGAAATTGAATCATGAATTCAAACCTGTCCTGAAGAGGGGCCCACAAAATAGGTTTGGCCCAGGGCCCCCAAAATCCTTAAAATGTCCCTGCTGAAACCGCTGAGAATTATTCTGCATTCCAATGTGCAGGAGCCATTTCCGGTGGAAAAAATCCTACTTCTGCAGCTTCAGGAAGTTCAGTGCGGAAAAGCAGAAGATTATGGGATAAGCGCCACTCTGCGGGGGTCCTCTGAAGCGGAGCAGGCAGTCTCAGGACATGGCGTTGGAAATGCAACAGCATGAGCTGGGCTCCACCTTCAGAGAAAACCCTGTCTGGAAGCCGTGCAGAGGGGTCATGCTCAGGTCAAGAGATAGCATGTTACATTAATGCAGCGGCGGAGATCAAAGCAGCGCGCGAAAAAAAGTAATCCAGCCGCAGCATCTGCCACTAAACCAGCCATATGTAAAATTGCAGGATTTTCCCCACACCAGCGGGGAATCATCCTCTAGGGTGAGCGCAGGAGCTGCTGGCAGGCAGCCCGCGGTGCGTGCCAATGCGAGTCTCTTCCAGGTCCTGCTCAGATGGGAAATATTGTTCTTTGTTAACAATTTGGCGACCAAGCCTCCCACCCCACTACCCGATACTAAGCCCTTTTTTGGGATGTTTGGGGTAGATCGCTCTTAAACCTTCATAACTTACATCCACAAAAGATATCCGCTCCAAATATGTGTCCTTTTTTCCAACATCCTAGGGATTCTAAAGGTACTCAGGGTTTGTAGATTCCTCTGGAGGTAAACTCGAAAATAGCCAAAATATAGCTACATTTTGAAGTTTTTATTTAAAGAAAAATGGGGAAAACATGCTGTGCAGGAAAGCATTTTTTTCTCTAGTAGAGACTTCAACGAAAGGTTTGCTGAGCTAGTATCGCCATCTTCCAGCTTTTAGGAACATGCAAAGTTGTAAAGTAAAAAAAAAATTTTAACCACAGTTTTTGCACTTTTCTAAGAGGCAGTCCATTTTTCCACATTTGTAATGGTTTCAACCTTCTTGCAGTTTGTGGTGAAAACAGGTGTGAACCCCTGAGAAAATCCCGGTAAGCTAAGCATTTCTAAAAAGTGGACACAATTTTGAATTCACCAAGGGGTCACTTGTATAGATTTGTTAAGATTTTCCAAAGAAATTGGTGAAATAAAAAAATAAAAAAGGAAATTAAGACAAAATAGTCATTGGTGACAACGTTTTCATCTGTAATTTAGACCCTTTTGGTCACTGGGATATATAGGGTTTGTAGGTTCTCCAAAAACACACAATATGCAGAACCAAAAACAGAGCTGCAGTGTATAATAATTTATCACTGTGTACCGACCATACAGCAGTTCAGCTCAGTTTCAAGTTAATTGCGTCAGCATCCCATGCGAACTGATAGTCACTGGGGAAAAAAACAACCTCGAGCTGCTGGGGAAGCTCCTTCCACGCAGCCCAACTTGAAATAAAAAAGAGAATCCCTCTGTTGCCAGCATCGGAGGGAGTTCCTGCCCTGGATGGTCAACACTGCCCAGCTGCAGAGTGGTCATGTCAATAGCGTCCAAGAGGCTAAGCAATACCTCTATGGTATACATGTCGAACAACTGAGCTCACTAAGCAATAACCATTGGTGAAACGCAAGGTGCCTAGTACTAGCAGTTGTGGAATTAGGGCCTACACTGATCAAATGTGTTACATGAATTTTTATTGCAGCCAAAATACAACTCCATGTAATGGGCAGTCAGGCTTAACTGAGAACAAAAAGTAAAGGGTTGAATGCTTGAATTATTCCTACCTTCTGGTAATTATTCTGCAACACACCTCTCCACATTCTGGATCGCAATCCAAACTGTTATTCCCTTGCTGCACCACCACAGACCGTGAACAACCATATGCAAATCAGTACTGGTCCTGCTCCAATAGGAACAGTCCTGCCTGAGCTGCCAAGTCACGCCCCATCTAAATGGACTGGTTTCAGCCTTGATGGGCCTCGTCACTCGGATGCAGCTTGAGTCATTGGGCAGAGTAGGGGAGACAAAATATTTCCCATTACCTCCTCTTCCGTCTTCCTGGATGCAGTCCTTATGCTTGAGATACTTCTCCTTTCTGGCAGAATCAATTCGTTAGCTGAAAACCAAAAAGTTCCCCCAAGATGGCCCCCGTTACCCAGGAGCCACCACAAACGGGAGAAACTAACGAAGCACTTCCTGTAACATACCAGTCAAATAGACAACAGTAAAACAGGAAATCGTCAACCGCCATGCCCTGGCGGGAGGGCGGGACTCAGGGCTGCATCCAGGAAGACAGGGACTTGGAGTAATGAATATTACCTCCTCGTCCAGTCTTCCTCGCCACAGTATTCACATATGAGCCTCCGGCTCCACACAGAACTCCAAGTAAAATAAAAGAGCAACGCTCTAGTCTCCCCTCCCTCCTCCAACATGGCCCCCAGTGGCTTCAGCCAATCCCATAAAGGGATACAAACCAGCCAGCCCAATCTGTTCTTTTTTTCTGCACTTCTCCGAGTGCTGTGTTGCCTGATGGTCAGGTGAGTGGGGCTGGGGTCCTGCTTGAGCAGCCCCGTTTCGCCCTCGGGTATCGAGTTTGGGGGAAGTAGTTGTGTTAATTTGTTGTTACCTTTGTTGAATGCCTGTGTTTTATTCATCGTATTGTTTTGTTTAATTTATTTTTCCCCCTGCTTCTACCTTTACGCCTTGGGTCCTGCTTTAGCGGACTTTCATGGCGTTTGTTTCCGAGTCACTTCTGGACTCGTTATTGACATCCTGCTCTGTTGGGGAAACCTGCCTTACTTGCGGGTGTTTATTTTCATTCCCGACCGCGCGTCCTGCTGAGCGGATGTAGCGCGGCTGGGTGCGTTTGCTCTGGGGGCCGGAGGCTCCCGTTCGCATTCGTACCGGTTATTTACTGGGTTGCTTGATGTGGGGGCCGGAGGCTCCCGATCGCGTCCTTCTGCTGCAGTTCATGTATGAGGCTGACTGTGACATCACGCATCGGTCTATGGCATGTCTATACGCATGCGATTGAGTCTCTTCCGATATTTATGTTGTTTGTGACGAGCAGGGGCTGGCTTGTTTGGTTGCATAGCAACCACGGGGCCTTTTTATACCGGGAGTGTTGTCTTGGGTGCCTGTGTTTTATTCACTCATCCACTTGTGTTTACACTATGATGGAGTGTGGTTCTACGGATGTTGATGCTCCTGATCCCTTGGTGGTGGCTTCTGGTTCTGGTATACAGATCCCCTCTATGGACGTGTTACAGCAGATGATCAATTCTGCTGTTGCTGCTGCTATGCAAGGTCAGATGCCTGTTCCTCCTGCGAAGCGGGCTAAGGTTGATGGCGCTGCGGCTGATGATTCTGGGAATGAGGAGGAGGTTGATGTCAAGGGTCGTTTTGTGCAGGGTGCCGACCTGAAGGAGGTGCTGGGTCACATTCGAGAGAACTTGGTTTTTCCTGCTTCTGTTGTTCCTCTGGAAGACGGTCTATTTGCGCAATACCAGCGTCCTGAACCTGATTCTTTGCCTCTACACTCTTCAGTCTTGAGGGTCTTGGAGAATGAATGGAAGGATGTGGACAAGGGTTCCTTTCCACGCTTTTTGAATAAGAGGTACCCGCTGCAGGATTTTGCGGTGAAATTCCCTTCCTCGGTGAAGGTTGATTCCTTGTTGGCCAGCATGTCGTCTCATGGGACTGTGGTTTCGGAAGATTCTTCTCCTGCTGACCCGGTTGACCGTAAAGTGGATGGTGCGGTGAAGCGCACTTTTGCGGCCGCAAATTTTTCTATCAGGGCTGCTGCCTATGCTTCTTACACTATACAATCCTTGCTTAAGGATTTCCAGTCTCTGTCAGAATTGTTGGACCAGGGGGAGGATGTTTCTTCTACCCTAGCTTTGATGGAACAACAGGTTCGACTGCTTTCAGATGTGTCCTTTGACTCTTTGGGAGCGGCAGCTTCTGCGGCTGGGTCTTCGGTGGCTGCGAGACACCAGTTGTGGCTTCGTTCCTGGAAGGCTGATGCTGCGCAGAAAAATCTCCTGATGAAAATTCCTTTTTCTGGGGTTAAACTTTTTGGGTCACCCCTTGATGACATGGTGAAGAAAACGGCGGAGGACCGTAAACTCCTGGCTCCTGAGAGGGCGAGTCACTTCCGTTCGTTTGGTTCTCAGCAGGCCTTTGGCCCTTCTAGGGGAGGTCGGGCTGGTCAGCCCTTTCGTGGAAGGGGGCGTGGCCGGGGTGCTCCTTCCTTTGGTAAAACCCGGTTCTCCGGTTCTTCTTCCTCCTCCAATCCTGCGCCAAAGTCATGACTGGATCGCTCCTGGTTTGGGTCCGGTTGGGGGTCGCCTCAGTTCCTTCCTGGATTCTTGGAGGGTGACTGTATCGGACAAATGGGTGCTGCAGGTGATTTCAGAGGGATTGCGTATTGGATTTATCCAGACTCCCCCAGACTGTTTCAAGGCCACTCCTTGTCCCAGAGACCCTGTAAGGAGATTGGCGCTTTTGGAAGGCATCGAATCCCTGGTGGTCAAAAGTGCGGTGAGTCCTGTTCCTGACGATCAATTGGGGTTGGGTGTGTATTCCATCCTATTCCTGGTGTCGAAACGCACTGGGGATCTTCGACCAGTGATGGACCTGAAGTGGTTGAATGCTTACATCCCTCACCAGAAGTTCAAAATGGTTTCCCTTCAGTTGATCCTTCCTCTGATATCTCAGGGCGACTTCCTTGCATCAATAGACTTGAGGGATGCTTATCTCCATATCCCTGTTCATCCAGACTCTCAGAGGTTTCTCCGGTTTTGCGTGATGGGTCATCATTTTCTATTCCAGGTACTGCCCTTTGGACTCTGCTCTGCTCCCAGGGTCTTTACTAAGGTTCTGGCTCCTCTTATTGGCCATTTGCATGGGGAGGGCATTAGTGTTTTTCCTTATCTGGACGACATTTTAATTTCTGCTTCTTCTCTTCCTAAGGCGGAGTTGCATGTCCAGAGAGTGTGCCATGTCCTGGAGCATCATGGGTTCCTAGTGAATATGCCGAAGTCCTCCCTGGTTCCTGCACAGGAATTGACTTTCATTGGGGCTCTGTTCAGGACTCAATTGGGAATGGTGTTCCTGCCCCCTCCCAGGATTCTGTCCCTGGTGTCTGCAGTTCGTGCCCTGTTGTTGGGGCATTCTCATCCTGTGAGCCTTTGGTTGAGGGTTTAGGGTCTAATGTCAGCATCATTGTTGACGGTGCCGTGGGCTCGCCTCCACATGTACCCGGTGGTGTCACACGTTTTGTCGCATTGGGACCCCTGTTCCCTAGATATGGGTGTTTTGATTCCTATGTCGGAAAATGTTCGGGTGGTCCTCAGTTGGTGGTTGGACGAAAGTCATCTGTCCAGGGGCCGCCCCTTTCTGATTGTTCCCACCTGCGTGGTCACTACCGATGCCAGCCTGCTGGGGTGGGGTGCTACTCTGGGGGATTCAACGACTCAGGGGGTTTGGCCTCAGTCGGTGTTGTCATGTTCCTCCAACTACAAGGAGCTGAGGCCGTGCTTCTGGGTTTGTTAGATTTCTCGGATCTTGTTCAGGGTCACCATGTACAGGTCCGAACGGACAATCAGGTTGTGATGTCGTATGTGAACCATCAAGGAGGGTGCAAGGTTCAATCCCTCAGTTGCCTCAGCCGTCGGATTTGTTGTTGGGCAGAGATACATCTGGAGTCCCTATCTGCCATTTATCTACCTGGCACGGAGAACACTGTGGCGGATTGTCTGAACCGGGTGTTTCCTTCCATGGGATCTTTGTCCCTGACACATGTGATGTTCAGGAGGTTGCGGCGGATGTTTGGTTATCCGATTGTCGACCTCTTTGCTTCCCAGGACAATTTCAAGATCCGTTGCTTTTGCACGATTATGCCTTGCCGGGATGCATGGAGGGTGGATACCCTGTCGTTCCCTTGGCCGACGGGTCTCTTGTATGCCTTTCCCCCTGTTCCCCTGATTCCGGCGGTCTTGCAGAAGATCAAGAGGGAGGGATCCTTTGTGCTTCTCATTGCTCCGGGTTGGATGCGTCGCCCTTGGTATCCCCTGATGTTGGAATTGGCTGTGTCTCCAGGGTGGGCCTTGCCATTCAGTCCTTATCCTCTGTTGGGTCCTCTTCTTCCTCTGCCTGTGTTCCGTTCCTTGGGTCTGCGGGCCTGGCTCTTGAGAGGGATTCGTTGATGCGAACTGGCTGTTCGTTGGCTGTGGCTGGGGTCATTCAGCAATCCAGGAGACCTTCTACTCTTAAATCCTATGCGAAGCACTGGGATAATTTTGTTTCTTGGTGTCTGTGTCGCGATCTGTCGGTGGCTTCTTTGGATCCGGCTCACATTTTGGATTTTTTGAATGATGGATTTGTGCTGGGCTTGGCCATTTCGACTCTTCGGGCTCAGTGGGCTGCGATTCAGGCGTTCCATGTCCTCCCTTTAATTTCTGTTTCGCCATTGGTTGCTAGACTTTTCTAAGTCTCTCTCTTTCCAACGCCCCCGTCCTATCATGTGTCCTCCACCTTGGGACCTGCCTTTGGTATTGCGCTCCTTGCAGTTGGCTCCCTTCGAGCCTTTGGAGTCGGTGGGGTTGAAGTTTTTAACACTCAAGGTGGTGTTTCTTGTGGCAATTACTTCTGCCAGACGTATGGGTGAGTTGGGTGCCTTCCTTCGTTCTGCTCCTTTTTTGTTGGTTTTGTCGGACCGGGTGGTGTTGCGCCCTCATCCTACGTTCATTCCAAAAGTGGATTCTTATTTTCACAGGTCTTCTGAGGTGGTGCTTTCATGTCTTTGTCCTGATCCTTCCTCGGATGAGGAATCCCTGTTGCACCTCTTAGATGTTCGTCGTGCTTTGAGATATTTATCACGCACGTCTTCCTTTTGCAAAGTGGACAACTTGTTTGTCAATTATGATTTGTCGCGTCAGGGACTGAAACCCTCCCTCTCGACGATCAGTCGCTGGATTAAGGAGGCCATTTTGTTGGCGTATGCTTCGGTTTCTGAGGTTCCCTCCCTTCCTGTTCAGGGGCGTTCCACCCGCTCTGTTGCTGTGTCTTGGGCCACCTTCAAATGGGTGTCCATGGAGGATGTTTGCCGGGCTGCTACTTGGTCTTCACCTCATACATTCATGTCCCATTACCGCCTCCAGGTTGGGGGTGGGGGTTCTGTTTCATTTGCATCTTCTGTTCTGACTGCGGGGATGCCTTGAGAGGTTGTCTTTGATTGCTGTACCTCTGTATATTAAATTTTGTTTTTCACTGCACTTTGGTGTGGTCTTTTCCTTACATGAAGCTGATTGCTTTGGTATCGGCTCATATGTGAATACTGTGGCGAGGAAGACTGGACGAGGAGGTAATGCCCCGGTTACTTACCGGTAATCTTCATTACTCCGAGTCCTAGTCTTCCTCGCCACAGTATAGTTTCCCTTCCCTCCCGGCCCTGGTGGTGGCTTCATGTCTGCGGCTTTGATTATCAGATCGGGATGGCTGGTTTGTATCCCTTTATGGGATTGGCTGAAGCCACTGGGGGCCATGTTGGAGGAGGGAGGGGAGACTAGAGCGTTGCTCTTTTATTTTACTTGGAGTTCTGTGTGGAGCCGGAGGCTCATATGTGAATACTGTGGCGAGGAAGACTAGGACTCGGAGTAATGAAGATTACCGGTAAGTAACCGGGGCATTACTGGTAAGTAGCCGGGGCAACACTCCCCATGTCTCCACCACCTCGGTTTTATTGTCACTACCCAGCATGCCTTGCGATGCTCCACAGGTTATGTACAACCCTCAGACGATGAAAAGGTGAGGTGCTGCAGCAGTCTGTGTTAACCCTTAGGTCAGCAGAGTCTGCGAGTCCAGACCTTTCCGTGCTTTTAATTACTGCGGTATTCATTAAGACAAGTGCTCATCTTCCAAAGTTGCTCCCCAGGCAGCAGAGCGAGTGGGGGTTTTCTCGAGGAATGGATGTGCCTTTTCCCGGTAACTGAATATGGATTTACAATACCTGGACCAGTCGGGTTGGCAAGCTGCAGTACTGAGGCAAGAACATAAACAAAGGATGCTTAGATCTTCCTCGCTTTCATATGCTGGGTTTGTGAACTTTCTGGGTCTAGAGATGACCCATTTCTTGGAAACTGATGCCAGGGAGACCTCGACAGCAGCAATTTTATAGATCATTTATAAGTTAAAATAAACTACATATAAACTTCGTATTACTATTGAATATGCAATATCGACATCCCACTCAAAATGAAACCAATGACGTTCAATATAAAATTAAACCATAAAAGTAAACCAAGCAGTTGCGGTGATCAACACAGTTGGTGAAAACGTCGAATAAATCGATGAAAAAAAATCAATGCACACCTATCGGGCCCATTCATTAGTACATGAAGTGCTTTCAGTGGACCCCACTGTACAGTACTAAATGTTAAATAAAAGACTGCAAATTAATATTAACTTTTGAAAGAATTTTTAAATAAAGCAAAATATGGCGAAGTTCTTCAATGCAGTCACTGCACGATCCACAGCGCCGGTCCATTATCTGTAATCCATAACATGCTCCATCATCACCAAAGCTTTTTGGTGCTCAGTGGACCTCCCTGTTTGTAAATGCTGGATTCAGTGGCCTGTGTCTCAGAAGAGTGTTGAATGCTACCCCAACACCACTGACCACATTACTTTAGGCTGTATTGATGCTACAGGTACCATCACCCCAATATCATCGCCAGTGTAGGCTCCATACACACAGACCTATTTCACCCTGTATGAGTCAACGGGATGCACGTAGAACATTGCTAAGGATGCTTATGGTGAACCCGATGGCTCTGTGCTGTGGCCACAGGCCGCCCGGCCAGTGATTGATTTTCCATTCATGACCCAGGTCCATCCATTTTTGTTCCTGTTGGTCTAGAGCCAGCTTGTGTTAGGTAATGTACCTACAGACTTTAACATTTGAAACACAACTTTGACCACCTAAAACTATTACTTAACAGTTGCCCACTCCTATTGAAAATATCACACAGAGACCACCCCAGAGAAGGTAAGACGAAGCCCACACGTACTGAGGTCAGGCATAGCCCACCCCCATGAGAATTCCAGATGTTGCATACCCCATTGAGAAAGTGACATAAAGTCCACCTCCATTGAGAAGATGAGGCATAGCCCCCCCCCCCCATTGAGAAGGTCAGACGCTGCACACTCCGATCAGAAAGTGAGACATAGTCCCCCCCCATTGAGAAGATGAGGCATATCCCCCCCCCCCCCCCCCATTGAGAAGGTCAGACGCTGCACACTCCGATCAGAAAGCGAGACATAGTTCACCCCCGTTGAAAGGATCAGATATAAACCACCCCACTGAGAAGGTCTAAGCGACCCCACCCTGCAGAGGTCAAACAAAGCATGGCATATTGAGGAGGTCAGACCGAGCCCACTGCATGGCAGCAATCTATTCCTCCAAGGATAGCAGGGTGTCTGTTCTACGCACAGGTGTCTTTTTTAGGTCTCGTCTCGTCAGACCAGCGCATGCGCTAGGTCAGGCATTTTGTGAGGGCTCCAAAAAGTGCTACCAGGCCAGCCTAGAGCTACAGTGCATGTGCGCGGGCGCCGCCCTTGATCACGATTACTTTCACTTTGGTGGCCGCACGGCTGCTTTGATGTTTGATCGTGATCACTTTCACGGCCGCACGGCCGCTTTGATGTTCTCCGTGAGGCTTCAATAGATTGCAGCAGTTAAAAGAAGCACTGGCATAGCCAATAGGTCTCGCTTTTGGGACCTTATAAGTGTTTAGTTATGCAACTGTTGCCTGGCTAAACACTTATAAGGTCCCAAAGGCGAGACCTATTGGCTATGCCAATGCTTGTTTCTCACTGGCGCTGTGTATTTTCCTCCGTTGGCTGGTTCTTATAGCTGCTGTGGGAATAGTGGCTTATGTAGGGCCAACCTTTCCTCACAAACAACGTTTCCAGCCTTCTGTGTGACGTCAGCCCTGAAGAACACCATGAGCACTCTAGGAGTCAAAGATTCCGGATC